>NW_027464598.1:6276000-6591500 GCF_043290135.1 Rhipicephalus microplus | reverse complement strand
GCGACCTCTACTTGTAGGTTTGTAGATTAGAAGTTCCGACTTGGTTGCCGAGCATTCGAGGCCCGTTCCTCGCAAGTACTCCTGAACTTCGTCTACACCTGCCTGGAGCGTACGCTCGACGTGACCATCACAACCTCCGCCGGGAACCCAGAGGGTGATGTCATCC
Source organism: Rhipicephalus microplus (assembly GCF_043290135.1). Lineage (NCBI taxonomy): Eukaryota > Metazoa > Arthropoda > Arachnida > Ixodida > Ixodidae > Rhipicephalus > Rhipicephalus microplus. The sequence goes on along the minus strand of NW_027464598.1, from coordinate 6,591,334 downwards.
GCGTAGATACTGTGATACAATCCTTGTATGCCTAATAATTTCTCGGGTAGCCCCAATAGAACTAAATTAAAGAGTAATGGCGAAATTACGGAGCCTTGTGGCGTGCCCCTCGAGCCCATCTCAAATTCTTGCAGTTCCACATCTCCAACGACGACGCGTACGCGTCTGCCGGCAAGGAAGTCACGTATGTAATTATATGTTTTTTGTCCTAGTCCTAATGTTTGAACTCTGTTTAAAATTGCTTCGTGTTTAACGCTGTCGAAGGCCTTTTGAATATCTAGGCCAAGGATCGCCTTGGTTGAGCTGGTAATGTCATCAACAATGTGGTGCTTCAGCTGAAGCAACGCGTCTTGTGCGGAGAGATTGCGGCGGAATCCTAGCATGGTGTGCGGAAATACATCGCGGACTTCGAGAAAGTCAGTCACGCGTTTGAGGACTGCGTGCTCCAGAACTTTTCCTACACAAGACGTGAGCGAAATTGGCCTTAGATTATCAAGCGCAACCAGCTTGCCCGGTTTAGGAATTATGATAACTCGAGCTCTTTTCCACGCTTCAGGAAGGGAACCGCGTTGCCAGCACTCGTTGATATAAGTCACAAATCGGGAGATTGACTCGTCATCTAAGTTGCGGAGAGCCTTGTTCGAAACCCGGTCCAGGCCGGGCGCCGATTGGGTGTTTAGTGCAAAAAGGACTGCCCGAATTTCCGCTTCGCTAAATTCGGCGTCTAGTTGCTCATTAGCAACGCCGTCATAATCTGGGTGTTGGACGCTCTCTGTCGACTTAAAGTAACGGTCACGTATTGCACCGAGCAGGTCATCGCCTTTATGATCGTTCACAAGTCTCCGAGTTTTATGGCCTTGAGCGGCACGAGTATCTTCCGGATCCAATAGGTGCCGGAAAAGGCGCCAAGCACTCGCCCCGCGCATCTGTCGCTCGAGGCCGTTGCACAGGTCTTCCCATTGTGACCTACAGAATTGGAACGCATGTTCCTCAATTTCTCTGTCTAACCGTGCTATGCGTTTCCTCAACGCCCGGTTATGTCTTTGGCGTTTCCACCTCTTGAGTAGGGCTTGCTTTGCTTCCCACATGTGTAGGAGCCTGCTGTCGATTACTTCGAGCTTCGCTTCGGGCGGGATGTGGCACGTTACCGCGTCTACGTCCCGATTGAGCGTCGCGGTCCACTCGTCTATATCCGTGATCGGCTCGTCGCCCTGCCCGCCTTCTGCTCTCTTTTTGCGGAACGCGTCCCACTGCACTAATTTGAGTTTACGGCCTGTGCTTTCAGAGTATGTTCTACGAACGCTCGGGCCCGTGTCTACCGTAATCTCTATCAGAGAGTGGTCACTCCCTAAGTCCTCCTGCGTGTTTTGCCAAGACGCCGCTGTGACATTCGACACGAACGCGAGGTCCGGTAGCCTGTCTGCGCTCACGCTGTTACCCCGGCGCGTCGGATCGGCGGGGTTCGCGATCAGTTCAAGCCGTTGGTCTTGCGAGTCTTCCCAAAGGTGTTTGCCCTTGAGCGTTTCACGCGTGTATCCCCAGGCCCCATGGGGCGCATTAAAATCACCCGCAACTAGCAGAGGTGCGCCGTTGGCGGCCGTGCTTGCTCTCCGGAGCATCTCCCCAAATCGGTGCTGTAGCGTGGGTTTACTGTAGACGTTAAGTACAAACAGGCCTCGGCCGCGCTTAGGAATTAATTCTACAAAAACATGCGGTATCCTTACGCACTCAAGTTCGCGCTGCGCCACCGTGATGTTACGTCTAACTAGCACGGCGGCGACCGGCGCCGGACGCGGCGGGGGCGACGGCAGCGACCACGGTCGCGCCGACGACGAGAGCGGATCGCCCCGCCCTCGGCGACCCGCGGCCGCCCCCGGCGCCCCACCACGCGCCAAGCGCTGTGTAGCACGTTTTTCTTTCCGCCTGTTGTCCGCCGCGGCCGCATTTATGGCTTTGTAACCAGCTAGTTTTGCCGGATAAATTGTTTCCTGCAAAAGGATAATGTCCGGTTTCGTCTCACGGCTTCGAATAAATTGCTCGAGATTTCCCCGCTTCCTCCTATATCCCCGGCAGTTCCACTGCCATATCGTGTACTGTTGTTTGTGAGTGTTAGTGTGAGTGTGCGCGTGTCTAGCCATGGTGATGCTTGTGTTTAATTTAGCCCATCGCCGTCGAGGCAACTGAGGTGCGGCTGAATCTGCGGCTCGGCGTCTGGCAGCGCGTTCTGCTGCTGCTGACTCTGTTGCTGTCTAGCGTAGGGCTTACTCACCGTTCTAATCGGTCTGCCCGCAGATGACGGGAGTCGCGCTTCAATGTTTTCTATGCGCGCCGTGTGCGCGGTGAGCATTTGTGTCATTTGTTCAGAGAGCTTAGCTATCGCACTATTGAACATTTCAATCATCTGTGCCACCGGTTTAGCAAAACGTTCATCGAGGCTGGTCTCGATAGTATCGATTTGTTTCTGTAGCTTATCATAACGGCCAAATCGCTGTGTGGATTCGTGCCTGGCAGGATCTAGTGCTATCCTTTTCGTGATACACGGGCGGTCTTCGCGTCCGCCTGCCGCCTCTCCCGAACTGCTCTCGTCATCCGTGTCCATCACCGCCGCCTCGGGTCCCGACGGAGTCGAAGACCGAGGCGTCGGTGGTGGCGGCACCGTCGACTGTTGCTGCGGTTGTTGCATTCGTGGAGCCTCTCCTTTCAATTTGGAATTTTCCGCTCTAAGGGCGGCGTTCTCGCGTTTCAGCTGTGAAATTATCGATTGTAATGGTCCTAGGCGTTGTTCTAGCGCTCGCTCTACCGCTAGCTTGAGCTCGCTCCCACCGCCGCCACCGACGGCAGGACCGCCAGGACGTCCCGCCGAAACAACGCCGCCGGCGCGAAAGGCGGCTACATCCGCCCATCTCACCTGCTGCCATGTGCCCTTGGGTCCTTGTTGTTGCGGCTGCCGCCACGTCTGATGCTGCTGACTTTGTTGGGTGCCTTGGTTTACAGCTGCGGCGCCCGGAACGGCGCCACCGCGCGTCTTCGACATGCTTCTCGGCCTTGGTGTCCGGCTGCGAGAGCGGGACCGGGATTTACCGCCGCCGCCTCTCGCGTCTCGGCTTGTCGAGCGTCCTCTTCGGGTGGCGTTGGATGAATGACTGTCAAACGCCGGATAATGATTGTAGTAACCTCCGTTGCCTTCGGTGCTAATGCCGCTGTTGTAGATGCTGTCGGACGCTGCGGCCGCTTGCTCTTCTTCACGCCGCTTTTGCTCTAGGCGGCGACGCTTGACTATGTAAGGAGTCTTGTATCTCGCCTTGCAGACGCGGTCACCCGTGAGATGATCCTTGCCACACAGTTGACACCGCGGCTCGCAGCGATGGTCAGACGGTGGGTTACTGCTTCCGCAGTCACGGCAAATTTTGTCGGCAGGGTTGGGACACACGTCGGAGCGAAGGCCCAGCCTCCCGCACGCGTAGCACACGTCGATGTGCTTTCTGTAGAGGGAGCATCTCACAAGCATAGGTGCATAGTATACGTGTCTGGGAACATGGAAACCGTCGAACAATACGATGATGTTGTCCGTGGTGCCCATTCGCTTGGCATGCAGCACGCCGGGGTTGCGCTGCGTCACTAGGTTGTTAACGATGTCCTCCGGGCTCTCATCTTTGGAAATGTTCCTAATCAGGCCCTTGGAAGTGTTCTCCGGGGCGGCCTGATAGGCGTTCGCCTCGAACTCTCGGTTCCCGATGCAAAGCTTGCTGATGGCTCCGTAGCGTTTGGCTCTGTCCGCAGACGGAGTGCTGAGCACCACGACGTTCTGTTTAACGTTGAGGCAGATACTGTCCTCTCTAGCCGCTTCTCTACCGATACCTGCCGCGTTACGAAGGCAGAAGTAAATGCGATCTATCTTGTATTCAGCCCCGTTGAATCCGCCGCGGGGGCGCACAATGATCCTGTAGTCATCGGGCGGTAGCTCTGGCATTCGGCTCGCCTTAGCGAGGTGCTGCAAGTAACGAGCACACTTCTTTTTATTCTGCGCCGCTGTGGCAGTATCCGGGGCAATCCCTGTAGTCTCCGCGGCAGCCGCCTGTTGCTGCGTCTCCGTCTTCTGGTCTTGCGCTGACTCGGACGCGCCGTCGGCCTGTTTCGTTCTCTTTACGCTGCACCATCCTGCTCCCTCGCCGAAATCTTCCGGCCGAATGTCCTCTCCTTCTACCTCTACGACATCCATTTAGCCCTGGCAAAGGCCTTGTACGCTGCCGTTGGGGATCGGGAGCTCCGAGGAGGTCCGGCGACACGTTAGGCTTCCCAGAAAGCTTGAAAAAATTTTTTTCTTGCACGAACAGCAAATCACAGTGCACTGAACGCGCAAAAGCCAATACCTCAGCCTGTTTTTGTGGGTTGCGGAAACCTTGAACGTTAAAAAAATAACTTTGAGAGTAAGAGCCGTAGGGAAAATAAAAACTTAGTATAGGATCACGCAAATGCAGGAATACCTTTATCAGGTGCAGGAGCCGGTTCCCCCAAGTGGCTGAATCATTTTTTCCGGCCAGGCGATCCACCGGAGGCTCGGGGCTTCCGGGATCGCGTCGAAGTCCGCAGGGGACTTCTGTCTCTGGTGGGGGCTTCTAAGTCACAAGTAGTTATCCGGTGGCGTTTGGAGTCTGGGTTCTTGAGCGAGGATGGTGCAAAGGCGTCTCCACTGTCCTGGCTTATGTCAATGGGGCTGGTGTCTTCGTCAATTTGTAGGGGTGCCTCACTCGCGGTGCTGTTGGAGTCCTCGTAGATGCAGGCGTCGTCGTCTTGAGATGTAGACTCCTCGATGACACCTGCACTTGTTGTCGACAGAGCAGCAACGCGAGGAGCGTCAGATGCAATGTTTTCATCCGAGACGCCGTCCTCACAAGGCGCTTCGTCTTACGAGGGCTTGGCCTGCGATTCCTCAGAAATGGCCACGGGACGCGGGGAACTTAAGTTTTCAATACCTGGAGGAATTACCAGGTCCGGAATCGTTGGGGGCGCAGTGGACTTCTGGCGCAGCGTCGCGATTGGCGCACTTTGGTCGTGGTCGCTTACCGCGGCTCGCGTTGACGAATCGTCGCACTTGTTCTAGATGGCGTTCCTGGTTTAAGTGGAGGGAAAACCTTGGATGCCGCCTCGGAATACGATGGCCTGATGGTGCAGGCCACGGTGGCATGCGGGTCTCCACAACGGCGACACGGCAGCGAGCAGCCTTTCCCGTCGTCTGCGGGTGATATGCTGTCGTCAGGCGATGAACCATGTTGCACTGAGCGAGCAACGCTTGAATGGCGTCAGACAAGAAAACACGCCCCCGGTCGCTCAAAAGTTTGCGGGGAGCACCATGGCGAAGAACAAAGTTGTGCAAGATGAAAAACGCAACTTCCCTCGCGGTTGCTGCGGGTAGTGCTGCTGTGTCCGCGTAACGCGTGAGGTGGTCCACGCCGACAATTATCCACCTATTTCCAGAAGACGACGTGGGAAGTGGTCCGTATAAGTCGATACCGACGCGGTCAAACAGACGCGCTGGACAAGGCAGAGGCTGAAGTGTACCGGCAGGGCGTTGAGGTGGGACTTTACGTCGCTGGCATGCAGTACAAGCACGTACGTACTTGCGGACAAATGTGTACATGCCGCGCCAGTAGTACCGCTGACGTGCGGCGGTTGTACGTTTTGAGAGCACCAGCGTGAGCGCTTTGCGGGTCGTTGTGGAAAGTAGTACAGATTTCCGAGCGCATGTGGTTGGGTATCACTAACAGCCACTTCCGCCCTTCAGACGTGTAATTCCGCCGATAGAGTAGGTCGTCTCAAATAGAGAAATGTGTGGCTTGACGGCGGATAGTTCTTGAGACTAAATTAGCTAACGGATCAGTCAGAAAGGCGAGGAGTTGGGAAATCCACACATCTTTGCGTTGTTCCGATGCCATGTCTGTGAAGTCGATTGGTGTTATGACAGCTGAAGAAGGTGACGAGGAGGCTGGGTCAGCCGGTAGGGGCGAGCGGGATAGCGCATCAGCGTCGGAGTGCTTGCGGCCGGATCGGTATACAACACGAATGTCGTATTCCTGTAGGCGAAGCGTCCGTCGACCAAGGCGCCCCGACGGGTCTTTGAGCGATGATAGCCAGCATAGAGCGTGGTGGTCCGTGACGACTTCGAAAGGGCGGCCATAAAGGTATGGGCGGAACTTCGTCAAAGCCCAGACAATTGCGAGGCACTCTTTCTCCGTGACGGAATAATTACACTCGGCTTTCTTAAGGGTTCGACTCACGTAAGCGACCACGTATTCTTGGTACCCTGGTTTTCGTTGAGCCAATACAGCACCAAGACCGACACCACTGGCGTCGGTGTGGACCTCCGTAGGCGCATCAGGGTCAAAATGACGTATTATTGGAGGCGATAAAAATAACCGCCGAAGCGCGGCGAAGGATTCGTCGCACTCTTTTGACCAAGCAGAAATGCCTTTGGAAGTTGTCAATAGGTTGGTAAGAGGCGCGATGATGGAAGAGAAGTTGCGCACAAATCGACGAAATTATGAGCACAGGCCGATAAAACTTCGAAGCGTCTTGATGGAATTGGGCTTCGGATAGTCGGCCACGGCGCGGAGTTTCGCCGGATCCGGGAGAACACCCTCTTTGCAGACGACGTGACCCAGTATAGTGAGCTGACGTGCGGCAAAATGGCACTTCTTGATGTTAAGTTGAAGGCCAGCAGAGGTGAGACACGTGAGAATAGCACGAAGACGAACAAGGTGAGTGGAAAAGTCGCGAGAAAAAACGACGATAACATCTAGGTAGCAAAGGCACGTGTTCCACTTGTAGCCGCAAAGGATGGTGTCCATCATCCCTTTGAAGGTAGCTGGGGCGTTGCAGAGTCCAAACGGCATGACGTTAAACTCATACAGCCCATCAGGTGTTACATGATACAGCCCATCATGCGTGGCAACGGGTACACATCCTTCCGAGTTATCTCATTGAGCCGGCGGTAGTTGACACAGAATCGGATAGACCCATCCTTTTAGCGCACAAGTACAACAAGGGACGACCAAGGGCTCTGCGATGGCTGGATGACACCACGCTTGAGCATATCGTCGACTTTTTCGTTGATAATACGGCGCTCTTCCGCTGAAACTCTATATGGTCGTTGGCGTAAGGGAGCATGAGTACCGGTGTCAATGTGGTGCGTGATGTTCGCTGTGCGACAAAAAGATGGTTGAGCGCAATCGAAGGCAGAACGGAACTCTCGAAGAAGGGACAAGAGTTCGCTTCTTTGTGTCGGCGATAGCTCAGCGGAAACAGAGGGCTGGAATGAGTCTGGCGCGGGCAGTGTGGCCACAAGTGGCGTCATAGCATTGAGCTGGAGGTTAGGTGCGTGTTCGGCGAACTCTAGAGGGCGCAAGAGGTCAACGTCTTGTATGTTACCCAAACATTCTCCGCGAAGTAAGGTAACTGGCGATGATAGCGAGTTCGCGACGAGCATGGCGGTAGCACCGGATTCCACGGTGAGTACGGCAAAGGGCAGGTGTAGGCTACGGTGGCGGGTAAATTCGTCAGACGGAGTGAACAAAACAGTTCCGGCAGGAGCGGCCGTACAGGTCAGGGCTACAAGGGCGGATGTTCTCGGTGCTATTTCCGTGTCTGCAACAACGACAAGTTTGTAAGCTTCAGACAGAGAATCCACCAAACAAGAGGTTGGCAGCGGTGTAAGGGCAACTTCTGCCCGTGAGCAATCTATGATGGCCCGATGACGCGAAAGAAAGTCCAATCCAAGAATGACTTTGTGGGAGCAGGATGCCAGCACAAAAAATTCAATGGCATAGAGTTCACCTTGGATAATGACACGTGCAGTGCACACAGCTGTAGGTTCGATGCACTGCGAGTTGGCAGTGTGGAGCATCAGGCCCGAAAAAGGCGTCGTCACCTTTTTCAACTTGTGGCATAAGGTCTCACAGATTATGGAAACGGTGGCCCCTGTGTCGATAAGCGCTTGTGCGGCGGTCCCCTCAACATTGACGTCAATAACGTTTTGCGGCGAGAAAGATGGAGGCCTTAAGCAGTTCGAATTGTATGCAGCTGTTGCCTCCGGAGCTGCAGCGATCAATTTACCTCTTCCGTAGCAGGTAGGCGACGCATAGGTGACAGGGAGCGTCGTCGTGGCGATGGTGACCGATGGTTTGCGTAGGGTCGAGGACCGTCAGTGGTGTACCTTGATGGCGTCCTAGACGACGACGCCATTGGCCTGCCCACGGTCTCGACTGGAGGGGGATCTCGGTGACAGTGGCGGCGACGTGTCCAGCGATACCACAGGCGAAACAGATGGGCTTATTATCCGGCGTCCTCCAAGCGTCTGAGCGACGGTAAAATGGAGCTGAAGATCTCATGTAGGGATACGGCGCCGCAATTGGGGTTGTAGGCACGACATAGGGTGGCGTGGCAGGTTGAGCATACGGCATACGCTGTTGCGTAGGCCGAGCAGCGACGGCGGCGTACGTGAGAGGCGTTGTGACTGGTGGTTGCTGATGCACCGGCGGAAGGGCTTCAGCGACTTGGGTCCGAATGACGTGTTGGAGGTCCGGTGCCAAAGCTTGCGTGGGCTCATGTGTCAGTGGCAGCAGTGACAGCTGGCGCGCTACATCTTCGCGGACGAAGCCCTTGATTGTCGAAAGCAGCGGCTGCTGGTTGGTAGGATAGGCAGCTAAGTGCAAGCTTGCGAGCATGTCTGGCGTCGTGAGGGCTTGACGAGCAATTGCGCGCTGCCTACGCAATTCATCGAAGCTTTGACAGAGGGAAACGAGGACAGCAATGGTGGGGGGATTTCTCGCGAGCAACATCTGAAAGGCGCCGTCGTCAATGCCTTTCAATATGTGCCTGATTTTTTCTTCCTCAGGCAAGGTAGAGTTGATGCGGTTGCATAGATGCAACACATCTTCAATGTAGCCCGTGTAGGTCTCGCCTGGTTGCTGCGCACGGTGACGTAAACGGTGCTCGGCTTGAAGCTTGCGTGCCGCAGGTCGTCCAAAGACGTCCGTAATAGCCGTCTTGAATGCAGACCACGTAGTAGTGTCAGCTGCGTGGTTAATAAACCACAGTTGCGCGGTGTCCACAAGGTAGAATGTGACGCAGCCCAGCTTACTTGGGTCGTCCTATTTGTTACTTGCGCCGACTTTGTCGTACCTCGCCAACCAATCTTCGACGTCCGACTCAGTGGAGCCCGTGAAGATAGGAGGGTCTCGTTGAGGATACACGGCACCGCAAGTGACATGGACGGTCGAAGGTCCCACCTGGAGAGGCGTCTCGGTGGCCATGTTCGTGTCACGTAGAGGGGGAAGATTACGGGAGCGAAGTTCCAGGTTTGTACGGGAGTCCACACACCTCCACCAGATGTCACGCAGTTTATTTACGTACAGACCTACTGGAAGGCCGAGGAACGCCAGAAGAGCGAGGAACGCGAACAGGCCGAAAATACAAAACAAACGCAAGCTCGGGTCGCGCGTGCACCAACGCTGTGGCTTGCCGTTTCATGCTGCTTCGTCGTCGTTCGCATAGTTCCCTACATGTGTAGTAAACTCACTTTTCAAGAAACAAAGACAGCTAAAAAATTTCAATGAAAAAGTTGTGGATAGGTTTGTAAAACGTCTAATTAGACAGTTTTCAACATTATATATGTTAGGTATTTGCGTTTTGTCGCTCTTTACGAATGCCTGCAAAATACCAAAAAACACCACGTGACAAACCCGCTCGCGCTCAAAGTGCGCACAATGATTATAGCGCTCCCTAACGTTCCGCGTGCGTAAGACCATAGCATTTGCCCCATTGTGCTGTCTCGGCAAAGCCGCAACGATGGTACGGCTTTACGATGAATGCCTTTTGCTATCGGCCACAAAAACAATAACCGCTGTGACTTCTTATCGCTGCCATGAGCCGTTGCGAGGGAAGCATGTCGTTCGTACCCGGAGTGTTAGGGATCACTAGAATGATCGTGCGCACTGACGCGCGAGCGAGTTTGTCACGTGGTACTTTTGTAATTCGCGGGAATTTGTAATTAGCAGAAAAACACTATAACTTAACAGATATAAAGTTCACAACCATCTATTTTGACGTTTTGCAAACTGATTTACAACTTTCTCATTAAAATTTTTATCCATTTTCGTTCCTTCAAAACTTAGGTAATTGAGCAGATCTAAATAAACAATATTTGAGAACGTAAGATATAGACTAATTCCAGGCAACGGTGAGCAACATGCATTTAGTCATGTTGTATTTACGTGTTCCGGCACATTTTTAAACTCTGGCTAAAGTTACGTGGACACCCTGTACAGCACATTTGGTAAAGAAGAAGGCCTTACTTTACAGCATAATTTTTTTATTTTTTAATTGTTGTTAACTTGAATTGTTTTTGTTATTTTTGCCGGGTCTCCTCCTCGCACCTCCTCGCTTGTAACAAGTCCCGTTCTTTCGCGCTATTGGATATACGGAAAATGCATGCGTGAGTAATCAGCACGCGATAACAGTTTCTGATTGATTGATATGTGGGATTTAACGTCCCAAAACCACTATATGATTATGAGAGACGCCGTAGTGGAGGGCTCCGGAAATTTAGACCACCTGGGGTTCTTTAACGTGCACCCAAATCTGAGCACACGGGCCTACAACATTTCCGCCTCCATCGGAAATGCAGCCGCCGCAGCCGGGATTTGAACCCGCGCCCTGCGGGTCAGCAGCCGAGTACCTTAGCCACTAGACCACCGCGGCGGGGCGCGATAACAGTTTCTCGTAATGTAGGAAAGAAGAAAAAGCAAATGAGGAATTGAGCTTAACACAACTAATTAAAATGCTTTTATTGAATAGAAATGTAGCCTTGAGAGCTGAAAAGTCTACAGCAAAAGAAGCTAGCACTTGAAAGGAAAAACTGCTGCAGAGTGAATACACTATAAACCAGTAGGGTGCGCATATTTGAGTTGAGAATTCGAATCCAATAATTCCTGATCGAAAAACTTAATTTGATAGGAAAATCTAGTACTGTGTATTCCGAATAATTCGGCTTCCCGATGTTAAAATGTTAGGGTGAGTTGGCTGAAACGATGTTTCACGCGTTTACAGTAAGCCTTTCATTAGAAATTTCACCAATATTCTCGTTAAAAAGGAGCGCATGTTTAGATAAAAAAAAGCTATGCCATTTTCACGCGTAAAACAATACATGAGATAAATTTGAAGCGTTTCAAAACTTCATTTACGAAAGAGAGGCATGCGCTTTTTGCCCAGTTCGATCACCTATACCGCAAGCGTCGTCAAACGGTTCGCTTTTGGCCCGCAAAACCATCCATGAATGGCTTCGCAAGTAAACATTTGTTCATGCTATGTAGTCCTCAAAATTGGTGGGATGATGCCCCCTGCGATGGGCCTTCGAGGTCCACCAGGCCTCAGTGCAGCGGGCCCGGATGGTCGCCGAAGTCATCATATATAGGGAACCCGAACAAGAATTTCCTCCCACAAATTGGGTTTATATAATACTAAAAGAAACATATTTTTTCTCTTTTTGTCGTTGACGCAAAGCGCTGGTCGTTGCACAATTCATCATTCCGGCGTGCATTTCAAAATCCAGATGCTTGCAGTTACCCGAATAATTTGGAACTCAGAGCACTCAAGGCGATCAAGCACATTACCAGTGTAATAGAACTTGTATTTTTTGGGTAGCAGTGCCTCGCCGCGTTACCGATGACATTGGCAGATTGCTATTATTAGTTCTTTTATTTTCATTAAAACACGTTTATTCAAGATTCGTTTCAATATTATTGGCCACTATTAAATTCAACTTTGAAACTCCACTGTTTGTTCACCACTGTAAAAAGATTGGCTGTGTTTCTGCGTGTTTTGCTTCAAATGTCGTCAAAACACGACAATGTTCTGCCGGCTCAGCGGCCATTTCTTTACTTGCCTCAGACAGCGTCTTTATGTTGAATCAGCCGCATCTGGCTGGCATTGAGAAAATATAGGAGGTGCTGCCATGAGATGTGCATGCTATCTGGCAGTGCTGTCGGAAACTATGAGCGTGTGCAGAACGAAGAGCCAGTGCTAAGTGGGAGCACCATATCGTCGACACAGTGCTTTTTCGTGCAGACCGTTGTATTTCAGTGCTACGGAAGAACAGTACGACATTTAGAATTACGTATCTATGCATTTTTACTCAAAGAAAACCCTTTATCTTTACGTATAGATGATACACCGTATGTATACATAATATTTGCTTTTTGATCGGCAGTGTTTACAAGCAACCAGTTCAAGTGGGCTGAACATTAAGCAGTTGCTTAAATTATAGCAAGGCGGCTCAATCAAGTGACGGACAGTCATATGAAAACATCTGCGTTAACGTACGCTTATATTACACAATTTTGGTAGTCTATGCTTGGCGAGTGTCATTTTATGACGCTCCTCAAACGCATTGGTCGTTCACAGCGTACTTTTCGTCAACACGGCCTGATCAATTGTGAGGCCCACGGGAAGACCAGACGTCTTGCTCAGCCATAGTAAAGTACCAAGTACCCTAAATCGTTAACATCTTTTTCTAAACGCAACATTCTTCAATGGTTTTTCGCATTGTCAGCTGATGTGAGTGGGACAGCATATTGCTCTAAATCGTCGATTATTGGTTTTAAACACCCGAGCAAAGGTACCACTATTAATAAAGGTGAATAACTCGTAGCAGAATCTTACTCTGCGAGTGGAGAGCTGTTTAAAACAAAGTATTAATGATTTAGGGAGCTACTGGCACCCTACTATGGAACCAGAGACAGCTCTCCAGAGATGTACAGGTGCCTACGTGGATAATTAACCAACATTGAGTTTAGAAAAAGCTGTTATTGATTTAGAGTACTAGATATACTCTACTATGAGAGAGCAGAAAACTGTCCCAAGGACTGCACAAATGGGAAAACTGGTTTGTGTGTTTAGAAAAAAAAAGGGTGAACGGATTAAGAGTACTTGATACTTTACTATGGGTGACCACTAGGTCGTCCTTTGGGCCTCACATTCTGTAAGGAAAAAGTTTCTTTACAGTATATAGAAACAGCAAAAATTGCATAACATTCTGTGTGCAGAAAAAAAGTGGTTAACGTGTTATACCCCTGTCCCACGAGAATGTTTATTGTCAGTTTCATCTAATGACATTTGACGCATCGAATGTCATTAGGAGACCTGTGCGGCTACACGGGCAGATATAATGTCATTTGTAAATGATGGCAATCTCAATGTCGCTAAGACCGGACTGAACAAAAACAGTCGTAGCGTGTGCAAGAAATTTAATATGTATAGTAAGGGTTATAAAGAAACGTTTCCACATAGATGAAATTGAGGATGAATGGTTGATATGCAGTTTTTTAAAAATACAAAGAAAAGATCGTACGTCATACGAAGTCGAGGCTAGACTGGAGCCACTATCGCTCTTGGGATCACGTGGTAAACGTTCAATATGGCTAACATGACGGAGTGCGAGGAAGTCGCTGCAACTTCTCGCACAGATCTGATAAGAAGCGTTGTCGCGGTGTATTTCTCCCTTCGTACCAGGCATGTTAACCAAGAAAGACAGCTCCGAGGCCATTGTAAATACTGAGCACAAGACTAACATGGCCAACATGGCCGGCGACGCCTTTGAGAATGCCACTGCGAACGAGAATATTCAAAATCTTTTCTACCGGCTCAGTTGAATTGTGTATAAATCAATAAACAATACTTAAAAATAAAACCATATTATTACTTGTTTTGATTTATTAACCATATCATATATAATCTGTTCAGGGTCCTCTTCCGGAGAGAGTACATTTTAACGACGAAAACTTATTAGAATGAGTTTGGCTATTTCATTCGTTTTCTGAAGTCATTTTCTTTTAATGACACTAGACGTCCCCGTGTGACAGCCAATTCACGTCATTAAATGTATATGTCATCGGTTGCAAACGACATTAAACCTTACCGTGTGACAGGGGTATTGAAGTGCTATTAGAGAGCTGAAAGCCATCCCGAGACTTCGGCTCTTTGGAAATGTGGCACAACATACAGGCACTGTTCGTCAATAACGTAAAGTTTATGACGCCGCACCTACCTCAATCACTCTGGAAGACCTGTTGTTTGATCTGGTTATGCCTCACAACTTTTTTGCCACTCTGAACAGGTTTGCTGGTAACTTGCGCATTAAAAAAAACACTGCATAAATAGATTAGGTTTTCATTTTCTTCTTTAACCAAGCGGGTACAAGACACAGAAATTTTCTTAAACTGGGGAAGTTTAAATGTTTTCTACAAATCTAAATTCCAGCAAGGGGCATGCTGAGCCAAAGCAAGCATGGATAGACATAAAAGAAAAATCACAGCATGTCCACGGATTGTGCATGATGATGAGTAGGGCAAAGCGTCCGTCCGTCTGTCCGTTCTTGCTTCCGTCCATCCGTGCGTCCGTCTGTGATACCGGTCATTCATGCGTCTGTTCATCCATCCGTCCGTGCATCTGTCTGTAGGTCTCTCTGTCCATCCATCCGTCCTTCCATCCAAAGAACACTCCAAGTACCCCCATATCGCATCTTTTCATTATATATTCAGCATATAAAAGTACCGCCATCCAGCGGACATTCCAAGGTCTAAACTAGAGGTGGCACTCACGCACTTTCTTATGGCCGGCGCTTCGTGCCTACTTCCCATCTTTCACCACTTTTAGTTCATTCCCTATATTTATGGCACGGCGGCCACACCCTCGCTAAAGCTTCGTAAAACAAAAGAGGTTACGCCCAGTGAGAGTAACGTAGCAACCCTTTCTGGTCAAATTGGCGTCAAAGTGCGTCCTTCTGATGCTAGATTGTTTTTATAAGCATCAAATATAAGGCAATTTTATTAGAGATAAAGTCACTGAAAATCGTCTCTGTAGGTTATTTCATAAGAAACAACTCTTTTTTCGTTTATGAATAACGTGCGCTGGTTTCCTTCTAAATTGAAAAAGGTGCGTGCGCTCCACTCCTCTAGTCCAGCCGTGGAGCTGGCTAATTACTGCTACGACTACTACTGCTACTACTACTACTACATTCATCGTGGACGCGCGACCCACGGCATAGGGAGCTTCGCCCCCAAACATGCCCCCTCCTCCCCGAAGGGAATCGTGAGGAAATGCAAAAGCATTTCTCGCGCCGAGAGTGGGTACCAGGGTACCGTGTTAGGGGGGAGGGGCGTGCCCCCCTGTTTTCTAACCTGTGGGGGCAACGGCTTCCACTGCCCTCTCGGTTCCGGAGCCCCTGTATTTACCGGTTTCTGCCATCGCCTTGGGGGGCACCCAGCCAGCGAACGGTCGAGAGTGAGGAGCCAGCGGATGGGATAGTAGGGCACCAGCGTTCTCGACTCGGCGTTGGCGTTTCACAGCGGCATCTCGAGCACACATTGCTGAATGTTCTTGAGAGGTGTCCATCCAGCGAATAGTTGAGATTGAGGTGCGAGTGCACGGGAGAGTGGTGCACAGGGAGAAGAGAAAGTGAACGGCGAGAGAAAAAGCGGCGAAGGACTGAATCTACCCTCTCCTACGATCTCTCGCACCACATGCTCCACATACTAGGAGTGATGATAAGCGCGCGCGCCCAGGGCTGTTGCTATGGGAGATAGAGTGATAGTGAAGAGATAACATCTGCCGGCGCACGGACGCCGCGGACAACGCCGGACACCTGACATGCGCGACTAAGAAATGCTTGCGGATTGAAAAGTTTCAGTGAATGGAACCTTCATTTCGAAGAAAATGAGGGCTCTGCGCCACAGTTTGGAAATACGGGAGGGAGGGAGACTTTTGGGTGCACCTGTTTTGCATATCAAGATAACAGCATTTCGTGTTCGAGGGAGACAAAACGAAGCAAGATGCGTGAGACGAACCGAGCATGTGCAGTTGGGGTGTGGACGGCGCTGACGCCGACGCCAAAGCGCGACATCATGCAACTAAGAAATGTGTCACATTCAAAATTCTCGCTCAACTTACATAGAGAGTCCTCTGTGTAATGTGCAAGCGTGGAATCATAAGATGCGGCCTTGCCTCTGACAATACTCTTTGGTGCAATGGCGTGGCACGTTTTGTCTTCGACTCGCTCGTCAGCGTCTGGGCTGGCCCTAGAAAAACCTCACTCCTCGACCATGAAAAGTCGGGTATTGCAGAATAATACCAGCGTCGAGAACGACGGCGATACTCCCCACCTCATGCTCGACCGAGTGTAAAAAAAGCGCATGATTGGCGTCACCTGCAGACAAATGCGTATCCGCACCTGCGTTTAAAACATGCGCTGCACCCAACCAGACACGCCGGTTCATACCCCTGGTGTGGACGACAGCCAACACTTGCTCACATTGCATGGCAATGTGAGTTAAGGCCACCCAAATTAAAAAAAAAATACCGCCCGCATCTTCCCACGGCGGGAACTCGAGTAAGTGCGTCGCAGAGTGGGGAAGAGGGCGGTGTCGCGTAAATGTTGCGTAACTGCGTATGGCTAGGGAATGCCTAATGGCTATTTCATCTTTATTATTCCTATTTATTGAATGAAGGACGAGTGTTGCGTTCAACGAGGGGTGGGACGCTGATGTGCAATCCAGTGCCTACGTGCACGGGGTGACCAGTTAACGGTTGTGCTGCTCGAGCAGGCAGTTTTTACTAGCAGATTCTGCCGGCGTCAGTCTTGCGAGGCGAGAGATGGTTTGGGAATACTTAATTGTTATTTCGTCTTTCTTATTTCTATTTACGGAATGAAGGAGAAGTGTTGCCTTCAACATGTGGTGGGACGCTGATCTGCGATTCAGTGGCCAATGAACGGTTGTGCAGCTCGAGCATTCTGTTTCACTAGCAGACGCTTCCTCTGTTGGTTTTGCTAGGCGAGAGAAGGAGGGGGCAAATAGTTGGCACGAGACGCAAGCATGCGGTGCGATACACGAGGCGCGAGCATGCTCAGTGGGGGTGTGGACGCCGATGACGATTGACATGGTGTGACTAAGAAATGCTCCGCATTTAATGCGCATTGGATTCCAGTGAAAAAATTCACGACGAATCAATGGGAGACCTTGCTCGCCAGTGAGGAAAAGGAGGCCCAAGTGGCGCTCCTAGACCTGGCGCGGTGGGCTGCGGAAGACAGTGGAGCCTTGGACTAGGGACCCCCCTAACCTGCTTCTAGCCCTAAAGTCATTTTTTTTCTGTAATAGACATTTTTCTATTTCATTCGAGTATATTTACGCCAAGTCTAAACACTCCCGATGCGTACAGTACTCCATGTAGGTTTAACATCTTGTCCCCTAAAAGGCTTCTACTGCAGCAGCACAAAAGTTCAATGAAACTTTCCTAAAAGTGCTCTGTTAAAAAAAGTTTGTCTACACAATGTACAATGAACGAAAATTGCCTAGCATTCAAGTGATAAGGGGTGCTTGGACATTCGAACATCTATGTGTCGCGACAAACAGCCTTATGTTCAGTGAACACATCATTACTCTAATATACATGACATATGTGACATGCATCTACAAAATAACGCAATGAGATATCTTGACAAAATGAATACACTGGTACTATTTTTGGAATGCGACGAAACACAACTGGTCTCCAACGAAAGCATGAACTCCACCGTCGCTTAAAGCTTTAATATTATTGACTCCATGCACACAAAGCAGGGTCAACCAGAGCTATTTCACTGGTCTCAGACAATAAAGTGCACAATATTTGAAGCACTTAAACCCAGCATTCACCTTTATTTCCTGTGTTTTGACACTACTTTTTACTGATGTGCCGGTATGTTGAGACCTTTTTTTAAACTGTGAAATTGCAATGTTTTTAGGTGTGTTTTCTCTTTTTAAAGCCCGAAAAATGAGATTTTCCAAGCCACATTTTTTTTCTTGTCTGCATCAATATTTGCTAGTGAAGAGGTTAGAAATGGCAGGCCATCATCATGAACGGAAATATCGACTAACATTTCTAGATTATCTATGCAAGTGTCTCTTAGAGAGCTGGATGCCAAGTGCGGTATCTATGTACTTGGACAACGTAGAGCCCCGGATAGCACCCAAAATTTTTTATATGGACAAGGTCACGCTTTTCAGTGTTTGAGAAAGCAAGATATAAATGATCAAACTATTATAAATTCATTCTTTTCAACACATTTTCTAGAAGTAGGTGGGGCTTCGGCTGTATTTACTTTTTGAAAGGTGCTACTGTGGGAATGTCAACTTCTACAAATAATTTTACCCTTTTTACTTTAAGCAATACATTCCTGTATTTATCAATTGTGCTGATGATTATAGTACCATTTTAGGCTTGTTTAGCCGAGATATCGCTGCTGTGTGAACACCAAATGGCCTCATTCTGTATAACTCTTCCTAAGTGTAATCTCACACACCAGTACACTCAATAAAGTAAGCCTTCAACCAGGTAGGAACTATGTCCTTTTAATCACTCATCTTGAATGCTCAACTATAATATTACCAGAAATGCAATCATAGTCTGGTGAGGTTAAACCTCCATATGAACTGTTGAAAATTTTCAACGAGAGTTAAGGTCCAACGAGGTTGAGTTGCCATCATAGACAAAATTATCGCCCAGAAGGAGAGAAAGAGAGAATTATTTTAATGGGGAGCTGGAGAGGTTTGCCTGGTTTTTCACCTAACAGGCTACGCCAGGTGCCAGATGATGACAATGATATATACAATGATAAACACACAACACATACAGTTAGATACACGCATAACAGTCACATAACACATGCAGTCACTTACACGCACTGCCCTATTTACATTGTTTCGTTCAAGCCTGTGGCCCTTAAGAATGTCAGTAGCGCTTTTGTGGAGTCTAACGAACCGAAGTTGTTCTGTCATGGGCCTAGAATATTTTTCAACTGCAAGCTTTTGTCTTGTTGTATTTTAAGGCCTTGTTCAGAGACTGTCACTCTGATGTGTATGTCGTGCACTCACAGAGGGCATGATTTTTTTAATGACGTTACATTGTGCACAAAATGCTGAGTCTGACAGTGCAATTTTTTCCTGAAGTAATTCGTTTATGCAACGTTTAATCAGATGCGGTGTAAACATGTTTCGTTTTGCCTGTAGAGGTTTCGCAGCATCCTGAAGTAACTCGATGAATCGATCTTGTACAGAGGCCCATACTGTTGGCCAGGATCTATCCAGAGAAATCGCTGGAGGCGCCAAGCGTGTGCCGACACTAGCGTTGCAGCGTCTTGCCTCAAGATAGGTATCTCGACAATTCCTGCCGAAGTGTCATGTCCAGCTTTCGCAGCGTCATCAGCCTGGACGTTGCCTTGTATTCCGCAGTAGGCAGGTATGCACTGTAGAACAATGCAGTGGTGGAGGTCACAGACTTTCGTAATGAGTTCGTAATGTTTGTAATCAGTTGGTCCTGCTTGCATGGAGACTTCAGTGACTGCAGCGCTGCTCTTGAGTGGTGAAGTGCTTTCCAGTCCCCTGATCCTCTCCCTTCAGCGAGTTATTGTCATCTTCAACTACAAACAATCCCCGGAGCTTCGGTCGGGTTGCCGTCTACGCAATCAGCACATGTTTATTCCGCAAGACGAGCACAACAACACGGCTCCAGCCAACCCGCCTGCATTCGTGGGCATGTTTTCTTGGACCACCCCTCAAAAAGATACCCCTATTTTCGCCGGCCTTCATGGTGAAGATGTTGAAGATGTTGAAGACTGGTTGGATGAGTACGACCATGCGAGTGCGCTTAACCATTCGCATGATTCTGCGAAGCTGTCCCGTGCACCGTGCTATCTGACGGGGGTCGCTAAACTTTGTTTTTGAACCATCAGCTGGCTTTCGTAGACTGGCCTGCCTTTATGCTGCAGCTCCGTCAGATCTTTGCCAATCCTTCTGTCCATGCAGACATAGCCAAACGGAAGTTTTAAGAACGGGTAAAGCACTCCAGCGAGTCCTATACCTCGTACACTGAAGATGCCCTCACCCTATGCCGTCGCGTCGACAGCTCCATGGCGGAGCATGACCACGTTTACCACCTGCTCAAGGGCATAGGCGCCGTCGCATTCAACGCTTTAGCGGCAAAGAACCCCACCATACTACCGGATATCAACATTTCGTGTTAGTGACTCGATGACCTTCAGCTCATACGCTTAAAACCAGACACAGCCGATTTCGGGCCAATGCATGACAGTGAGCTGCGTGCGTTGATACGGTCCATGATCCGCGAGGAACTCTAACTTCAGGCCACCTCGTCGTACTATGAGCTCAATATGACGCCTTCTGCAGGCAGCCTTCACAACATCGTGAGGGAGGAACTCGCGTCTATGACGTGTGAGCAAGTGCCGAGCCCGCATACCGCTGCAGCGCCCACGTACGCTCAGGCGGTTGCAGCAGCACCTTCTCAACACTCACTGCAGCATGGGTCAACAACTCAGCCTTCACTGAATGCTCCCGCCCCAAGGGAAACGCCTCTCTCATTCCGTTACTGGCGTGCGTATCGACCAATTTGCTAGTATTGCGGAATCCGCGGCCACATTTCACGGTTCTGTCATTCACATCAACACGACGAAATGTGCGACTATGGTGACTTCGAGAGGGATGAGTTGACCCCTGTTTCACAACATCGCCACCCATACCAACTTTACCAGCACCACTCACCATCTCTACAGCACTTCGATGCTGCCAATCCTTCTGCTCCTCGCGCTATCGCTCCCCCTCGCCTATGCGCCGTTTCTCGTCACCGCTTCATCTAAATACCACGGCGTCTGATCATCAGCCGGAGAACTAAACAGTGCAGCTCAGTAGGGAAAGCGGTATCTTACGGACTGCATCGAACTCCTCCAGAACGCCTCTCAAATGTACTTTCAGCGTGTGTTGAGGATATATGAACTGAAGCCTTCGTGGACACTCATCGCTCTCAGTTATTGGTGTCGACTTGTGTTCCCGTCTGCGAAAAGTGAAGACACAGTATGATGGCCCTCCCCTTCACTGTGCTAATGCGGTTTTCGTTCGGCCTTCTGGTGTTTGCACAGCATCAGTTTTTATTGAGGACATCCTTCACCATATACAGTTCCTCGTTCTGTCATCGTGTATTGATGCGCTCATTTTAAGATGGACTTCCTCTCCTCAGCTTCAGCCATGATATCTTGACGTCAGAGAGTCATTCGCATGTCAGATACTGCGCTTTCGTCTGATAACGATGCTCATATTCAGCGCTTCGTCACCGCTGAAGACTGTTTTATTCCCCCAGGTAATGAGCACATTGTGACCCTTACATCAGATAAGATCCTTACTTGTGAAGTGTTCCTAGCACCGTCTGAACGCTACATCTCTGGTGGACTTACCATTGCTCCTAGCATGGTGCGTTTTTGTGATGGCAGAGCATTAGTTACGGTAGTTAACCCTGATTCGTTGCGCTGTTCTGGGGCACCACTGTGGTTTGCTTCACAGATACCGAACCACTTTCTCTGGTGCCCCTTCACGCACACTCGCCATAATTCTATACAAGTACTGCTGACCATGCTACGGTGGCTTCTTTAACAGCCACAATAAATCCTGATCTCACGTCAGCGAAAAAGCAAGAACTTTTGGGTATACTTCAAAAACACAGTGCTTCATTTGATGTCAATTTCAAGCTTTTCGGTCACACTGCCATCTCCGTGCATCGAATTGAAACGGAAGGCAATAGAGTTGTAGGCCACCGTTCATATCGAGTGTCGTCCGCAGAGCGGAAAATCTTCGAGGACAACGTTGCTGATATTCTCAAACGAGATGTCACCCGGCCTTCGTCTAGCTCATGGTCATCACCTGTAGGGCTAGTCTGAAAAAAGGATGGTTCGGTGCGATTCTGCGTCGATTGTTAAGCACCTAATAAGATCACGCGCAAAGACGTATGCCCGATGCCATGAGTCAACGACGCACTTGACTCTCTGCAAGGCGCTGAACTTTTCTCCAGCCTCGACGAACGGTCTGGTTATTGACAAATACCTATGCACGAAGCGGACAAACAAAACTGCGTTTGCAACACCAGACGCGTGTATGAATTCAATGCCATGCTATTCGGTTTATGTAATGCTCTTCCCCCTTTGAACGTATGTTCGTCATACTTCTACGCGCCCTAAGTAGAAAAGGTGTCTCTGCTATCTAGATGACATCGTTGTTTTCTCCTCTTCTTTCCGTCAGCACCTTGATCGTTTGGACGAAGTTTTCACTTGTATTTCCATTGCTGGACTTCAGTTAAACACAAAGAAATGCCATTTTGCCAACAACAATATGAATGTATTGGGCCACCTTGTCAGCAAAAATGGCATTCGGCCGGATGCTGACAAGCTTGCTGCCGTGATACGCATTCCTCGTCCAGAAATTCACAAACAATGACAAAGTTTCCGGAGCCTGGCATCCTATACTTCCGCCGTTTTGTCAGTCAGTTTGCTGCCATCGCGTCCCCACTGCACAAGCTGCTGATATCAGGATCTACCTTCGCTTGGAACGACAACTGCGAGCGTGCAGTTCTTCTACAGCAGGATGCCACTTCACGAGAAAGAGTTATTGCGTATATTAGACGTGGTCTTACAGCTGCGGAAAATAACTTCTCCATAACTGAACAGGAGTGCCTCGCTGTCGTTTGGGCCATACAAAAATGTCGACGGTACCTTTACGGGCGTCCCTTCAGAGCTATTTTAGACCATCACGCCTTATACTGGCTATCGACACTGCGAAACGTGTCTGGTCACCTCGGTCGTTGGGTGCTGCGCCTACAAGAGTACGATTTTGACATCATTTACAAGTCTGGCAAACAACACCAAGATGCAGACGCTCTCTCTCGCTGCCCCCTTCCACTGTCATCATCGAGTACGTCTGCCGATTGCACGGCTCGTGGCTGAGACACTGCGTCACCCCTGACGTTATCCTACCTTGCGGTTATTGACAGGCTCGCTTCAAATCGTGACAACAAATTCGCCACATAACCAGCGTGATGACCCATATTGCAATCGCATCATCCAACGCATAAGCATTATCCAATGACGACCAATGTGCAGACCACGTGGTGTTTCACAGAACACAAAGACGCATCAGGAGACCTTTCTTCTGTCCTCTCATCTCTATCTATGTGGTCAAGTATGTTGCATCTTACCATCTGTGTCAACGACGGAAACGACCAACTTCATGTCGTGCCGGCCTTCTGCAACAAATCTTGTGTCCCGAGACACCTTTCTCCATCGTCGGCATAGATCTACTCGGACCTCTCCCCATCACGCCGGCAGGTAATCGTTGGATTGTCACTGCTGACACGGTACGCAGAGACTGCTGCACTACGCACAAGTTCTGCTTCAGACGTCGCAGACTTCCTTCTCAACGCCATTGTACTGCGTCACGGTGCACCTCGCGTCCTCCTGAGTGATCGCCGCAAGACGTTCCTGTTCACCACAATCGATAACCTGCTCACGACTGGTGGCACTGTATATAAGATGACATCAGCCTACAACCTCCAAACTAATGGGCTGACAGAGAAATTTCATCGGACACTAACAGACACGCTATCGATGTATATCGCACCAAGCTACGACAAATGGGGTACAATTTTGCCTTTTCTCACATTTGCCCATAACACCGCTGTTCATAGAACTACTGGCTACTCTCCTTTCTACCTCGTGTACGGCCGTTCACCGACATTCATCATCGACGTCTCTTTCCTAAATGTTCCAACTGATACCTCGGCAACCATATCAGCGCAGTTCATCTCAAGGCTCGAAGAATGTCAGCAACGAGATCGCCTTAGTACAGAAGCCAATCAGCAAGATCGCACGCAGCGCTACGACAGCTCTCATCGCGACGTCTCCTTCAGTCCGGGGGACGAAGTGTTGCTTCGGCGCCTATTCGTACTCCAGGATTGCGCGACAAGTTTCAGTCACGCTTCATTGCACCCAATACAATCAATGAACAAACGTCACCAGTGAACTGTCGTGTCACTTTCACCGACTTTTTTTCGGATCATCGAAGTCGTGGTTCGGAGATTGTCCTAGTCTCGCGTCTGAAGCCATTCGTTCGACGTTCCGTTTCCGTATGAGACGCGTCCAGGCTGGCAGTTCACGCGTGGGGGAAGGGGAATAAGTGTGAGCATTAGTCATACGCATCATCTTATCATATGTAAGTACTCATCATCACCGGTTTGAGCTGTGTTGTGGGGAACAGGCTCGGCGAGTAAAAGAAGTGTCTCGCAGCCAAAACGTTGCCTTACAAAGAAGTAATGTTTGTCTTATTACACATTCAAGCCGGAATTGACAGTGCAGGACCATACCTTATAAAAATGCAACCTTGATGTATCCACAATAGAGCTCCTTCAACTGCACTCCGGACAGAAAGCGTTGAAAAAAAAGACGGTGCGATCGTGAAAACACAGACGCAGTCTACGCTGGCTGAATGGGCAGTGACAACGAGGTCTCTTGGGCTAGGGCTAGCATCCTTGAAGACACGACACCTTTTTTCTTGCCAACAATTAGGTGAGGTTGTTTCCTGCTTATTGCTTAATGCACCGTGTCATTTACCAGTTCTTCAAGCAACAACACCAAAAACAAAAAAAAGGAAAGTTATTGACGACGGCTCTCACCCGTCCTTATAGTGCTGACGCCCCCTTTATCTACCTTTACAAGCTTTCCCCTATGCTGAGCGCTCTATGTCAGTGAAGGCACCAATACAGAGGGCAAAAAAAGGAAAAAGAAACGCACGCTCCTTCCTCCGTAACACGAATCAGTATAAAGCGACTGGGCTACGCTTCTTTACAGAGGTTGTTGAGCATTGATTGTTCATTGATATATGAGAACTTGTGCATTGTCTATTGGTGTTGGCACCTATCGCCCAGTTTGACGGGGATGAGC
This sequence comes from Rhipicephalus microplus, assembly GCF_043290135.1. Classification (NCBI taxonomy): domain Eukaryota; kingdom Metazoa; phylum Arthropoda; class Arachnida; order Ixodida; family Ixodidae; genus Rhipicephalus; species Rhipicephalus microplus. The sequence goes on along the minus strand of NW_027464598.1, from coordinate 6,566,475 downwards.
TCACTTTCATATTGTAGTTCAATCAGTGAACCAAGATACTACATTACACTGGCAGAAGGGGGAAGAGAAATGAATAACGCACTTTTTAATGGCTTCAGTCAGATTCTGGTTCATCATTTTGTGACAATTGAAAGAAAAATCCTTCAATAAAACCTTCTGCTCGGTGGTTCAGTTCTTACTTGCCACAGAAACAGGTTACGCAGAACTGGGTAACGATGCAGGAAGTCAGTGCGATACCTCCACCCCCTTAACACACAAAGAAGCAGCTAGGTAATAAATGAAAAATAAACTTACTAGAAATTTTCAAATTGTCCGTGCCTTCTGCGTCCTTGTACAGGTTGTCTGCAACCTCTTTTTCTCGCTAGTGGAGAAAACGTTTCTTTCACTTCATAAAGCGCCCCCTCCATTCGTTGGTAGATTTAAACACTTTCACCAGACTCCCTTTGTCCCGTGTCCTGTAAATCTAGTACAAAGTGCTCAGACATACTTAATTATCAACAGCAGTAGAACAATCAACGACGTGAACAGCTCTGTAAGTTCTCGTTTTGCCGTATATACGGACTCGTCGTGGGCCATTCGCTAATTACTAAAGGAAATACTTATGGCGTGGGGGGTGCTTTACAACTGCGCTCGCAGGAGACATTAAATGGTACCTTGAAACGACCATTGTTACGCGCCCAGTCGTTTCTTTCTTTACGACATGGTTGAGGCATGTATCGAAAACCGGAGAAACTTAGCAGTCTAGAAGGCAATGATGACGATGCGCGATTACGCTATGGTGACCTACTTTTGAAGGCGAAGATCAAGTGTCTTTAATTTTTTTCGTGACATGTAGTGTGGACAATCAAAAATTAGATGTGCAGTTATTTCTCACACTCAGCTAGTGGTCGCCGACTTTTACTTGCGCCATTTTTGTGCAAAGACAATGCTGATGTGCAAAAGAAGGACACCACTAAAGAGTGTCATCAAATAATCAACATGAATACAGTTAGGCTTTCAGTCGGGTTTTTGATATAAACAAACTAATGAGGCATCGAACTGCAGCACAATTTAAATGTTTCTTAAAACTTCCGATTCATTCTCCTTTAGTTATCTCTTTTGTTTTTTCTTCTAGGATTAGCACGACAGAGGAGTGGGAAACTTGGTGGTCCTTGATTCCGATATTGTGTACAACCTACGCGTGCTTAAGCTTCCCCTAATATCGTGTGTCATTTGTCATCGCTTCCGGCTGTAAAAAAGACAATGAGAAAGAAGTAGTTGCAACGGAGTACTATAGCTCCAACCCGGACACCCCATCTCCATTGTGCCGCCACCGCTCTTCCCCGCCCTTACAAGCTTTGCTTTGTGTGGGGTGTTACACGACAGTAAAGACCCCGAACCCCGGACATGAAAATAAAAGTTAGGTCAGATAGCTAGCGAAAAGACCACAAAGAGACGGGCAGGTCGACCATCGTCGTCAGACTGGCACGGTCCCTTTATATTGTGCCGTATATTCTATCTCACAACAGGTACGTGTTTGTCAAGAACCCTCCTTGTGGAGGTGTATGGTCTGTGAGTTAGGTCTCATGTTTTAAGAGAACTTCCGGCTTATAATGAGTCGTAAAATTTTGTATTCTGGTTACTTAGCGTCCTTCCTCGAGATGCACCTAATTCCCCTTATTCATATGCACCTTCAGATGCACATTTTTGTAATTTTACAAAGCCTCATTTCTCCTATTTCCATGGCAGACATTCCAGCCTCGTTTTTTTTTTGTTCACACTGTTCTTTTATTGTTCATCCTAGTCTCTCTTTTCATCCTAGTAGGTCAGATGCTGCGTCGAAGATACACATCAAATGAATTAGCTAAAACAATTCAGCAATTGCCCGCGGATTCACCGCTGATACGCAGGACAGCAAAATTGTAACGAAATGTTAGGCTTTATATGACACCCAACTTTTTCTTCCATGATCATATTTTCTTTATAATAATATTGGCAATGTTCATTTTATAAAGGTAAATCGTTCACCAATTCCCATGAGTCGGCACAACACCGCACAACTGTTGCGGTACGTTGTCGAAATTCCCCATGAAGCGTCAGAGTAACAAATGTGGAAGGTCTGTCATTACGCACACACCAGTGAACGGTATAGGCCACTAGTACTTGTGGGTCTGTGTCGCAGGCGATTGACACTTCATATCTGCCCAGGAATGGCTAGAACACACTTGGGTAGTTTCAACGCCATTGGCAGCGTTCACCCGACATATTCCAAAAATAAGTGCCAGGATCCTAGCATGCAGAATTCAAACCATAGTATTCTGCACAGCAATGATGTATTCTACGCCAGGTCTCAGAACTACTTGTGAAAAAAACCCTGATGTTCGTGAAACGTCTATCTATGTTGCAGTGCCTGCTCTCCAATGTTATAAACATTACATGAGTACTCATATGATACAGCTGTCACGTAGGCTAAACCTCGATTGTAGTAGTTAGGTGCTATCCGCTGAAGTTATATGTGGTGATAAAATTTCATATTTACGCGGTTCTCACGAGGATATACCATGCTCGCGAGCACCAGCGCTTCGTACCAGCTTAACGCTTCTGGTGTTGCTGACATTCTTGTTGCTGTTAGCATCGTTACAAATTTGTAAACAACTGGTTATGTAAATATATGCGGCAGTTTACGTATGTCTCTGCCTGCATTTGTACACATCTGTAGTGCCACTTCTTGACATTCCCGCTCAATTAGAAATTACGGCATAGTCACCTTTCAGCGCTCGTGTAGTTTTGTCCTTCTCCGTGGTTCGTCTCTGCGCTGTTTTATTATGAACACCTTCCGTCCGCATGCTTCGCCTAACGTCGATTCCGATGGTACCTGGAATTTACCGAATTTTTTTTCATAATTTATAGTCGCAAACTGCCCAGAAAAAGCCGGTTTTTCAATTAGAGCGCTTTCTCAATATTACTAGTTTGCCCGATTGAAAAGGAAAAGTACGAAACGCGAAAATAGCCCAAGTGTGAGTCTAACTTTGATTCGTATGCATGTGGAGATTATTGTCCCAAAAGCACCATATGATTATGAGAGACGCCGTAGTGGAGGGCTCCGCAAATCATGACCCCCGGGGTTTCTTTAACGTGCACCCGAATCTGAGCACGAGGGACTACAAAATTACCGTCTCCATCGGAAATGCAGCCGCCATAGCCGGAATTTGATCCCACGACCTGAGGTCGGCAGCCGATTACCTTAGCCACTAGACCACCGCGGCGGTGCGTGAGTCTAACTTTCGTCCTCTAAACGAGAGGCATCATCATCCCCATGATAATGTCATCTCGCATGCCATATAGATGCGGTCTCGTGTGCCGAACAGCCTTTGTTGATTTTGCGGCTTGAAAGAAGGAGAAACACGCTTTATTTGGAGGCTGTCTGCGCCCCTTCTACGCCCACCACACTCGACACGTTGAGGGGTAAACTATTACTGATTCACGCGAAATACTTTTTCTAATACTTGGGCATGTTTATTGTAGGTTTATACAGTATTTTGAATGATGAGCACTTTGTGGCCCTGGGCTGCCGAGTGCTGTTGTCGCTTCGGGTGACGCAGGTGAAAGTACGCGTGAAAATAGAGGAAGCAAGCGCCTAGAAATGGAAAGAGGGAAAAATGAAGGGATAAAAAAGAAAAAATAGAAAGAAATTGAAGTAGAGTGATGAAAAAAACTACAAAAACAACATTCGGCAGATCCCACGTTCTTTGGAAATCGATGCATTATGAAGCTTGCGGAGGCTAGCTGGGTTTGTTGCAAACTATTTTATCGAGCGAAAGGTGACAGAATGGCACTAAAGATATGTACGAATGTTGTACGCACAGACATATGTTAAATCGTCACTTGTTTACTGTTGCGTAATGATGTCAACAGCAACAAAGGAAGTGGTAAGCTGAGTTGCATAGACCTTGTACCAGCGAGGATGGCGGCCCTTGACACTGTTACATAAATGAGCTTCCCTGTATGTCGCTTCACTACAACTGTCGTTCACCCAATGTGAAGGCTGTATAATAGGAGTACAGATTTACTGTTTGTAAGTTTCGATAGCCAGTTTTGCCCCTATGTGCCCTCAATTCTTCATAGGGTGCACGGACGGCTACCCGTGCACCCTAAGATTCCTTCATCAATGGATACGTCCACCTGTTCGTCCGTCCAGGCGTAAGTCTATCCTTTATACTAGTCGGTGAGCTCAATGTCGGCGATACGGACCTTAAGACCCACAGCTTCACCCACTCATCCTTTATTGTTTCGTGGAGATTCATTAACTTGTTTTAACGCTCTCGAACTAAAATTACCAAGGTGTGTTCACGCCCTTCTTTGGTGTATATAAACTGTCAATCCCCTTCAGTTCATTGCGATAAACCGCAGTTGATGTTAACCTGACGTCACCGCTCTATCGTAGGAGTACATATATATTGTCTTTAAAGTTATATAGCTCACCACTGCATCCCATACTGACACTTCGGAAACATTCCGACCCAATGAAAAGCACTTGAGAGACCTGGAGTGGCTCTTTTATATAATACCTGAGTGCAACGCAGAATGGTGGGGTGTAATTCCTGGCGGGACCCTAACGTGTTTTTTTTTGCATTTGTCGGGTCAACGCAGCCAATGTGAGCTTTTTTTTAAAACGTTTCACGCGTTAATGTACCCATGCGTGTTCTCGCCGCTCCTAAAAATGTCAATCACCTTTGGCACACACCTGCATACCAGTGGCACATACCCGCATGCAGCTATGTGGCACTGTCTGGCGGAAAGTGTTCCATGACTTACTCCACGGGATTATGACAGTATTCATGTCATGGCCAATGAGTCGTATTTGTCAAAGCATCTTGCCCTCCCTTACTAATATTGGTTTTCCCCGAGACAAGGGGGTGTTCACGAAAGTACCCAGACCAAGGCGGCTAGATAGATAGATAAATGATGGGTTACGTAGATAGGCGCCAAAAGTGCTTGCAGTACGCAAATAAATGCTTCGCATTGAAAAGTCGAAAAGAGAAGAAGATAGAAAGAGCGAAAGAAGGAATAAAAAAAGTAAGAGAGCTCATACAATATCTGTTGGTGGACAGCTAAAGCACCGTTTTTCGTAAATGCTTTGGCTTGGACGCTCAGTGATTGATCTACATCCCGACGACCAACGTATATGATTAAATATTGATTAATGATTAAACATGTTCTCGTCATCATGAACGCCTGTGGTAGCTGTAATAGTTAATGGTGAGAGCAGAACAAAAAAATTACAGCATATCCATGGAGTGAATGATCATGAGTGGAGCGATGCTTGGAAGGGTTTTATTGGTAAACAGTGAATCATCCGCTTGCCGCGTCTGTCTGTCTGTCTGTCTGTCTGTCTGTCTGTCTGTCTGTCTGTCTGTCCATGCCACCGTCCATCCATCCGTCCATCCGTTTAGTGAACACTCTAAGTACCATCATCTCGCATCTTTTCATCACATATTCATCATATACAAGAACCACCATCCAGCGGACCTTGCAAGTGCTAAAACCAGAGTTGGCTGCTACGTACAAGGGACGCACGACCCACGCCTCAAGGAGCTTCAACCCTAATAAAGTGGTGTGAGAGCCAGAAAAGCGTGGCTGATTTTACGCCAAACTTGGGGTACGGTCGTCCACTCGAGACTTGTTATTGAACGCCACTGCGCGATTAGAAAGAAACGCATTCCGCGTTGTGTCCTCGCTTTTGGCCGGCCACGATGTATTGCGTGGCAAGCGCAAGCGCGGAATGCGGAGTTACATCCAGGCGAAGCAAATGCATTGCTCTATGCGTTGCAGAAATAATTTTGGTGTGGATCATGGAGGGTGCGGATAGAGTGAGCCACGATGACGCGTTTGGTAAGGGCGCCACCTGGCAGTGTGCTAAGGTTTCGATAAAAAAAAAACTACTCTCATTAGAGACATGACAAATACGGTGGACGCGTAGAAATGACGCATTAAAGGTACGAATGGGGGGTGGGGGTGTTCCACGGTCATGATGCAATATTAGATTTTACCAACAGTTCTGGGCGTACTTGGGCATACCAACAGTACCACAACCACCAAGAGTACAGGGCATATTTGGGCATACGTACATACATTAAGTGGGAGGAGTGCTACTCCGCGGACAAATTGGTTCGTATGTGATCCGCTCTTTGACGGCCACTGTTCATGTGTTTAGAAAGTTCGGTGGTGAACGGTACGGGGTAATTTGCAGCGTTATTGGGTCACAAGCCACATGCAACCGTTTTTGGGGAGTGTTTAGAAAAAAAAAATGTTTGACTATTTAGAGAATGATAATTTCTAGTATGGGAAAGCTTTAGGCTGCCGGTATACACCTGAAAAAGGTACAGTGCGTTTAGAAAAAGTGGTGATAACGATCAAGAGTACTCGGTATTATTTTGTGCGAGAGCTGAAAAGCCATCCCACGGGTCTTACATCTCACGGCCTTGTTTAGAGATGGGTCACTCAAAAGTGAGCCGGATATTTTGAGCGACTCTTAAAGAACGAATGATCCGCGGCTCAGTAAATGTGAGCTGCAGTTCTTCAGCTCACCGCGAAGCCAACTGACTGACCCGCCACCGCTACCCGCTCGCGGCTCTCGGACTGATCCGGCTCGGAAACTGACTCTCCGCCGCCACCCGCTCGCCGCTCGCGGCTTACCTACTGAGCCGACGATTCAACGGTTCAGCGAGAGCCAATGAACGAACTGAAGGACGGTTCTCTCTCGCTCACTCAGAGCGGAGGATCCCTAGGCTTTCGCTCTTTCACTGACCCGTCGGAGACGTACTTTCCGCATAGAATAACTCTATACCTTCAGTGAGCAGCTGACTGGGTCTGAGTGAGAGCGAGCGCGGCTGCCTTGACATCTATTGGCTTTGAAAAAAAAAGAACTGCTGAAAAGCATGCCCTCCAAGATGGTAAATAGACGTTTCTCTCAACACGTCGTGTGTTTGCCATCTCGGCAGCCACGTGAAAAGCTCTTGTTCTGCGCTTTTTCCGCCGCCAGGCTGGCTTCGAAATCCGCAAAAAAAGTTTCGCGTCTGGCGTTCGCAGAGCGTGCGCTGGTGATCTCCGCTCGCCTGTTTCATGGTGCTCCCTTGCCTTGTGCTTGCGCGCTGCGGTGCTTTTCGGCATGTGCTGTTCATGCATTGTGTCTTGTTGCTCAGATACTTCTAGAACAAGTTCCGGAAAAGGGTGGCGACGCCCAAAATGATGACGGGTGAGCGTGCCCTTTGAGCCGTAGTTTTCATTGTCAGTTTAATTTGCGTCCACATCGACTAGGAGTACTTACACGTTTTCTCCAGTGTGGACACAGTGAATATTTTCAAAAGTGAGTGACAAGAGAAGCCTACAATTGCAGCGTTTACATCATTGTACAAACAAGCAGTGGGCAAGCACGTTCAATGTAACCATATACAAACTTACAACGGCCATGGCGCCGCATGTTTGAGTCAAATCTTTGCATTTTTGTCGAGCTAATCACTCGTCATCGCTTATAATCGTGTCTCTGAGGTTTTACGTAGATGTATGAAAAGTCGTATTGCTCTGTTACAAAGAAACACGTTCGTTTTAGCACGATTCGCCAGCGCTCTTCATCATCTCATTGAATGATGTCACTTTTCTTCAGGATGGAAGCGTTCTTATTAGGTTGTTCCAGAAGGCCGCAGCTCATCGCCGTGCACAGACTACAGCTGAACAACTGCAGAATCGGTTCTTCTCAAGGGCAATTATCCTTCGATGTTACGTGTTCGTTTGGTCCGTGTTTTTCATATCACTAGTTATATGGAAAAAAAAAACTATGAAGTGTGGCCAATATTAGTTGAGTTTGACTAGAGGTTCTTTTGACACATTTAAATGTTTACATTATCATTCCATTTGAGCTGCTTCACCTACTTTTATTGTTCTCACTATGCCTTGGATGTTTACGTTTGTTTGTTGTCATAATAATGACATAAAAGCCGAATGCTGTGCCGTATCGTGTGCATATGTCAGGAGATCATTTGCATTTTTCTTAGTATAAAGATGTTTTTTTTAACATGTGCTCAAGTGTTCTAATTTACACCACTGTTATTCAAGCCCCTAACTTTCCTGGAAACTTCCGTTTTCTGTGAGATCGAACACGTGTGTGTCGTTTAGAAGAGTAGAGGTTTGCGCCAGTTGGTGATGCATACAGTTGAAGAAATGGAGCGCAATTAACGGGAAAACAAAAGAAAAGGCACATTGACAAAGTGATTCGTCCTGTGTGCTTCTTCTTTTTTGTCCAGTTCACTGCACTTCATTTCTTCAAGTATCTCTGCATTATTCTCCTGTTAATTTGTTATCGCTGAAGTTGTGTCGCACCAGGTTTGAAGAAAATGTTGATTTTCGGAAACGATGACAATAAAACGAGACCAAGGACATATTGTGCTGAGTGCAATTCATTCTGTTGTTTTCTGTTAATTGCACGTGTGGCTGCAGCTATTACTGAATGCATCCTTGCAAATAGCGTGAATTGAAATGCGCGGGAAACGGTGTATCACGAGCAAGCGGGCGCATTAAAAAGAATCATCGCGCATAACGGAGCACGCGTGAGTGGAATAGTTAAAAAAAGAATGCGCCTGCGCATGCGACAAGAAACGTTAAAAAAACGGTGGGCGAGAGAGAGATTGCGCAATAGACGTACTGGTTCTAGTTCATCCTTGACGACGCACAGCGTATGCGCGTCCTTTGATGCACTTTGAAACTCTGACCCCCTTTTTCACAAACGCTCCTCGACTCGACTGTCACCCTTCACATGACAGAGCCGCACATTGCGCCGCTTGTCGGCTGGAAATGACGCTGCGCTACTCAAGAATAGCAGAAAACTATCATAGATACGCAGTGACTTTTTCCGCCTATAGATGGCGCTTCTATCGGCTTTCTCAATCGGTTCAGTTCGGTTCGGTTTGGTTCAGTTCAGTTCAGTTATCGGTTCAGTTCGGGCTGTCAAGGTGGATGGACGTGTTTTTTGAGCGCTCCAGTTCGACTGCGCAGATAAGTGTTTTTGCATGTTTGAGCTTGTCTTTATAATTATAAGGCAGCAGTTGAAATCTTCGCAGCACCTATTTTATGGTACGGCTTTTTTCGGGGGCCAGTCACCAGGTATTTATTAGTTAGTGCGGGTGTGTGCGTTTGAAATTTTTTTTGTAGTTTTTTTCTTTTGTTACCCCGTGGGGGAGGTGCGCGTATATTGAACACGCAAATTTTTTTAGTAGAGCTTAGACTTTATTTTTTTCGAAGTGCAGGGCTCGAGTTCAGTAATTATCGAGTATAGGGACAATTGGTGTCTGAATGGCATGGTTAAAAAGATTGTAAAGTGTTCAGGGTGTGGAGTGGGTTTGAAAGTGGACCCAAGCGTAGAAGTAGATGAAGAAGAGGCTGACGCGAAGTGTAGGAAATGTGAGGTCGAGGTATAGACCACCCGCGAATGGTATAGACCACTGGTACATATGGGTCTGTGTCTCAGGCGATTGACACTTCATATCTACCCAGGAATGGGTAGAACACACTTGGGTAGTTTCAACGCGTGGGCATTAGGAGAAAAGCTGGCATTGGCAGCGTTCACCCGACAGATGCCAGGGGGCGCTGCGAGCGCTCGATGGTGACGGACGCACTCCACATCGCCTCCGTAGATTTTCTGCTATTTCTGCGGACATCCACCCTGGTACCACTGAAACTTGGGTTTATCGTCACCGCCAAGTTCTCCGCTTCGCCTAGACAACACCTTCGTCCAGGTGGGTCCAGTTTTGACAACTTGAGGGACATCCTTCACTCCCGGCTACAACGCCGCCTAGCTAAGGGCTCTCAGCCCGGCGATGGCGGCCGCCAACGTGGTTACGGGCTATGATCCTACCTCAAGCCAAGTACTGTCCATGAAGATTTCATCCTCCGTAAACACTATGCCATCAGAAGATGAATACCTCGACGACATGGTGAGACTGTGGCAACGCAAGCAAGCCAAATCGAAGTCTGCGTCTCAACAACAACGAGACGCCACAGCTGGCCGCCATTCCCCAGCCTTGCAAGGAACGCCGGCGCGCCATCCCTCCGGTGATGTGCCTACCTCTGCTCCGTCCTCGAAGCCAGCGAAGCAACGCAAGTGGCGTCCGCATAAGACTCCTTGCCTCTCTCGCGACGACTACATCGTAGTAGTGAAACCTTGCGTTCCCTGCGAGCTACACACATTTGTCCCGGCCGATCGCGCGGGCGACGCCATCCGCAGCTACCTCGGCGACCAGACTACCACGCAAATTCAAGTGTGGCCAATCTGGGAACAAAACATCTTGGTCTGTAGCACCACCATTTTGCCTATGGCACAGCGACTCCTCGGGGACTTCCAGCTGCAAGTGGGGGATCAGCAGCTGCCCGTTCGAGGCCACGCCAAGGCACCAGGGGATACATGCAAGGGCGTCATCAACGTAAACCCTGCTGAAAGCCCGGAGAAGATAAAGTCTGAACTGTATTGGCCTCGAGGTACTATCCTTGCGGTCCGAAAACTCGGAGATTTCGCGGCAGCGGTGGTGACTTTCGAAGGCACTAAGTTACCTCGCTTCCTCTTCTACCACTGCGTGGCGACGTATATCCGCGCCTACAAGAAAATGGTCCCTGTTTGCACCAAGCGCGGTACCACCGGCCATCGACCACCTCGGCGTCCTCACCCCGCTCCAACGCAGTGTGCGAAATGTGGATCCCCCGCTCCTGCAGGTCTCAATACCCATGACTGCCACCCCAAGTGCCTCCTCTGCCACGGCGCCCATGAGAGACCAGTGGCTGCACGGCAAAATATAGGAAACGCAAGCAGCCCTCAACATCTCCTCGAGGAACCACCTCATATTCGTCACAGCCAGACAGCGGCACCAACCTGCATCAGTCGGCTCCACCACTCCACGCAGACACTCAGGCATTCCCACCGCTCGAAGCACCAGCGGCAGTACCACAGGTGAGCAGTTGGGCAGGGAATGCTGCTTCTAAGCCTCTCTCACCTCCTTGTGTCGATCCTCCTTCTCCCGAACTTGCGGCCCTTCGCCAGCAAGTTGCGGCACTTCAAAAGCAAAATTCTCTTTTAACTAAACAACTCAAACTCTTATAAATAAGCAACTACAACCCCAACAACAGTGTACTGCAAGGCCATCCGGTATTGCCTCCACTGTCCAGGTGGCTACGCCAGCTACGTCCAAGCTTAGTCCACTTCCATTACCGCCGGTTCAAGCAGCCATGTGTACTCCAGCACTCGGAACCGGTGCCGCATATACTCCAGAAGCTCTTGAGGCTCCTGGGGCACCTCAGGTTCTCTTGTCCGCTAACCGAACTCTCCCTAGCGAGGAGCGCGCCCCGCGCATAGAGGAACGCCTTACGCGCGTCGAAGCTTTCATTAATCACCTCCTCACCAGCTTCTCTGTGCAACGCATAGTAGTAGAGGTTACCCAGGCTATTCAAGCCTGTGCAATCACCCAGTTTCAACCCAAGGCATCGCGTTCCCGCTCCTGCTCGGTGAGCAGTGAAAGTGCAGCTTCACGGCATCGTCGTAAGGTGGCTACCACCACCCCGCCGTCGGATAATCCGGCCTCTGTGCCCCTCCCTGCCTCTAAGGATTCCGAGCGGGACATGGAGGGCCAAATATAAAACCTAAGACAATCACGATGGCTACCAATCGTACGTCCCGTTCAAACATTGCGTCTAAATTCGAGATCATACAGTGGAACCCTGGAGGCTTCGGGAACAGGCGAAAGCGTTCACATCTTTCCCTTTTCCTCAGCTCACTTGGCTCTCAGCCGGCCGTCTTGGCGCTCCAAGAATCTGGCCCTGCTCCATCCCTTTCTGGATACTGCTCCTATGTAGGCGGCACCACCACATGCCTCCTCGTGCATAAAGCTTACACGGCGATACAGATTGACCTCGATCTCGATCTTCCTTACGACTACTGCATGATATCAGTGCTGTCTCAGCGGAGGGGCCAACCATCAATACATACCTTAAACGTGTACTGTCCCCCTCGCCTTGCGAGGGCTTCGTTTGCGCATCTCTTCCATCGGGTGCTGCGTATAGCGGCCCGACAACCACTAGTGATTGTCGGGGACTTTAATGCCCCCAGCCCTCACTGGGGTTACCAGTACGAGAAGGCCCGGGGCAGAGAGCTCAAGGAGCTCATTTCCTCGCTGAGCCTCACGCTTCTTACCGATCCGGCACAACCCACACGTTCCGGCAACTCGGTCACGCGAGACACATGCCCCGACCTCTCCCTCCCCCGTCACATCCACGATGCTAAATGGGAAAATTTAGGCGAAACCCTACGCAGCGATCACTTTTTACTCCGCATTTCGTTCACACCGTGGCAGAAAATGTGCCAACGCTGGGGCCAAGCCCGTCTCACCGATTGGACTCAGTTCAGAATGCAACCATTTCCCGCCATCCTCTCCTCGACCGAATATGCAGCGTGGGTATCATAGGCCCTCCATTTGAAACAAGCGAACACTCGACCCTTCCGACCTCTAATTTGACTCCTGCAATCGATCCACACCTCCTACATCTTTGGCACGCTCGCCGCGGGCTCGTAAGGCGCTGGAAACGCAACAAACTTAAATGGAAACTTCGCGCTCGCATTGAGGCGCTCACTGCAGAGGCGGCCGCATTCTCTGCACAACTTTCCGATGCTAACTGGGCAGACACCTGTTCGAAGGCTGCAAACCAGATGAGCTCTAAGAGGGCGTGGCGACTCTTTAGAAGCCTTCTCAATCCCTCCACCACCAGGGGAGAAACGCAACGCCAGCTCCACCGTGCTCTGCATGCCTTTCAGGGCACTACGGATCAACTCGCGCAAAAACTTTGCGGCCGCTATATCTGCCGCACAATTGATCCCGCGGGCCAGCATATACGTATTCCGGCGCCCCTAACAACGACTTCGGCGCCCCATACACGCTTTCCGATTTACGATTTGCACTCACGAAAATGCGACGGGGCACGGCCCCTGGACGCGACGGAATCACCGTATCGCTCCTGGCAAATCTTCCCGACCAAGCACACCTCTCGCTACTCCACCTTATAAATTCGATATGGGACGGCTCTCCGCTGCCAACGGAATGGACCACATCGGTCGTGACATTCATACCCAAATCGGCAAAGTCCGTTAGTATCGAGGCACTGAGACCCATCTCACTTACGTCCTGCGCAGGCAAACTCATGGAAACCGTGGTTCGCGAACGCCTTTCCGCCTACTTGGAGGCCAGGAGGACCTTTGCCGACACGATGTTTGGCTTTCGCCCGCATCTGTCGGCGTAGGACGTCCTGCTCCAGTTTCAACACGATATCATAGAGCCGACTACTAATCGCCATAACGATAAAGCCGTGCTCGTTCTCGATCTCCGCTAGGCGTTCAACAACATCAAACACAGCGCTATACTCACTAACCTGTCTACCACAAACTGCGGGCAGAAAACTTTCAACTACATTCGCGCCTTTCTATCACATCGCACCGCCTTCATTCGCCCTAATTCTACCGAACACGGCCCGTACTTATTAGGCACGTGGGGTACACCTCAAGGGGCAGACGTACGGGACGAGACATGTGAAAGAAAAAAAAATATACGCGGTACGTCGGAGTCATCGCTCTGAAGTAGGCGTGGAATCCTTCAGCAGCGGTGGAGAATGCGGCACAAAAGACGACGCTCCCCCGGCAGTCCTGTCTCCTCTGCTTTTTAACCTGGCGATGATGAACCTCCCCTCTCTTCTAAGCGAGGTCGAGGGAATACAACACGCACTATATGCGGACGATATCACAATCTGGACAAACACCGGCTCCTTGTCGCAAATCGAAGAACGCCTGCAAAAGGCTGCCCTTCTGGTGGATACCTACGCTGGTTCATGCGGCCTGGAGTGCTCTCCAGCTAAATCAGCTCTTCTTTCAGTCTCTCCGCTACCGCCGCCTAAAATTTTTCTTCCGTCCGGGCCCATCCCGTCAGTGCAAAATATTCGGGTTCGCGGCCTTCACCTCACATCGTCCTTGGATCCAAAGGGCACAATAGCAGGCCTCAGACGCACCAGCGAGCAGGTGAGCCGCATGATACGGCGAGTGTCTACCAAGCGCGGCGGCCTCCGCGGGTCTCAGTCCCTCCGATTGGCCCACGCGTTTGTGACCAGTCGCGTCCTCTACGCCTTGCCTTACCTTCGCCTCCGTCGTCGACACGAGCACCAGCTGGACGTGCTTCTTCGTTCAGTATACAAACGCGCTCTGTACCTACCTATTGCAACTTCCAACAGCCGATTCGCGGCTCTGGGGGTACACAACATCTTTGCAAAGATGCGCGAAGCTCATCGCGTTAACCTAATCAATCGACTGTCGCAGACGCCTTCAGGGCGCCGTCTTCTACACAGACTTGGCCTTAACCCGATATCTGACCAAAACCCCCTGCAGCCGTTACCAGAGCTCTGGCGTCAAAAGCTATGGGTGAAACCTCTACACCGTAATATGAACCCCGACCTCCATCCTGGCCGTAGACTAGCACGTGCCGCGGCCCTTCATACGTGACACTCCGATCGTCCTGGTGTTTTCTACGTGGACGTCTCGGGTCCCTCCCCCTCGGGTCACTTCACGGCTGCCGTGATTACAGAGGGAAACACGTCGTTGGCCTCTCTTTTCGAACAGACACAGTAACGCACGCTGAAAAGGTTGCCATAGCTTTGGCCATCTCTCACCCTGCCTCACGCACCATCCTGACGGACTCGCGCTCGGCCTGTTCTCAGTACCTTCAGCGTTTCATTGCCCCGCTGGCGGCTAGCCTACTACAGGCAGCCTCTTGGCGCTTTAACCCTCATCCCATTCGTATAGTCTGGACCCCAGGCCACTCGGGCCTGCCCGCGCTTCTCCTGTCCGGGCCGTTGCCCCTCCATGTCCCGAGACGGAATCTGGCAATACCTACCTGACGCGCTTTCGCAAAATTTTGCCTTATTACCGGGCTTCGCGCCGCCTCTACCCGGACCCCGCACGCAGTTTGATGAAAGCGGACGAACGACTGCTACGCCGCCTGCAGACTAACACCTTTATCAGTCCGGCGGTCGCCAGGCACTTTTTGCCGGAAATCAATGGCACCTGCTCGACCTGTCATGTCCTCGCCGACGCATATCACGTCGTAGCATCGTGCCCAGTTAATCCCGTCCCCTTCTCATCCCCTTTCCCTATCCCAACTAGAGAGGCTTGGGAGGAGCACCTGCTCGGCTGCTTTACCTTGGCTGCGCAACGCTCCTTGGTGGAGCGCGCACGGGCAGCTTCCAGCTGCACTTGCGTCCCGGAATACGGTCTGGCCACTCGAACACGCCGATGGGCCACGTGGGCACTCTCTAGTAGACGTTTTCTGAAATAAATGTTTTTTACCACCACCACCGACAGACGCCAAAAATAAATGCCAGGATCCTAGCAGAATTCAAGCCATAGTATTCTGCACGGCAATGATGTATTCCACGCTAGGTCACGGAACTACTTGTGAAATAAACCCTGATGTTCGTGAAATGTCTATCGATGTTGCAGTGCCTGCTCTCCAATGTTATAAACATTACATGAGTACTCATATGATACAGCTGTCACGTAGGCTTAACCTCCATTGTAGTGGTTAGGTGCCATCTGCTGAAGTTATTATATGTGGTGATAAATGTCATATATAAGCGGTTCTCACGAGGATATACCGTCCTCTCGAGCACCAGGGCTTCGAACCAGTTTACCACTTCTGGTGTTGCCGGCATTCTTGTTGCTGTTGGCATCGCTACGCATTTGTAAACAACCGGTTATGTAAAATATATGCGGTGGTCTAACGTATGTCTCTGCCTGCATTTGTACATATCTGTAGTGCCACTTCTTGACCTTTCCACTCAATCGGAAATTACGACACAGTTACCTTTCAGCGCTCTTGTATTGATTGATTGGTTGATTGTGGAGTTTAACGTCCCAAAACCACCATATGATTATGAGAGACACCGTAGTGAAGGGCTCCGGAAATCTAGACCCCCTGGGTTTTTTTTTTTAAAGTGCGCTCAAAACTGAGCACACGGGCCTAAAAAATTTCCGCCTCCATCGGAAATGCAGCCGCCGCAGCCGGGATTCGATTTTGCGAACTGCGGGTCGGCAGCCGATCACCTTAGCCACTAGACCACCGCGGCGGGGCGTGAGTCTAATTTTCGTCATCTAAATAAGAGGCATCATCATTCCCACGATTATGTCATCTGGCATGCCATATAGATGCGGTTTCGTGTGCCGGTCAGTCTTTGTTTATTTCGCGGCTTGAAAGAAGGAGGGACACGAGTGATTTGGAGGCTGTCTGGGCCCCTTCTACGCCCACCACACTCGACACGTTGAAGGGTAAAATATTACTGATTCACGCGAAATACTTTTTCCAACCGTCGGGCATGTTCATTGTAGGTTGATAAAGTTTTTTTGAATGATGAGCACTTTGTGGCTCTTGGTCGCCGTGTGCTGTTGTCGCTTCGGGTGACGCAGGAGAAACTACGTGCAAAATAGAGGAAGCAAACGCCAAGAAAAGGAAAGAGAAAAATCAAGAGATAAATAGGAGAAAAATAGATAGAAATTGAAGTAAAGTGATGAAAAAAACTAAAGAACATTCGGCAGATCCCACGTACCTTGGAAGTCGATGCAATATGAAGCATGCGGAGGCTAGCTGACTTTGTTGCAATTTATTTTATTCAGCGAAACGTTACAGAATGGCACTAAAGATATGTACGAATGTTGTACGCACAGACATATGTTAAATTGTCACTTGTTTACTGTTGCGTAGTGACGCCAACCGCAACAACGGAAGTGGTAGGCTGATTTGCATAGCTGTTATGCCAGCAAGAATGGCGGCCCTGGCCACTGTTACATAAATGAGCTTCACCGTATGTCGCTTCACTACAACTGTCGTTAACCGAATGTGAAGGCTGTATAATAGGAGTACAGATGTACTGTTTATAAGTTTAGATAGCCAGTATTGCCCCTATGTGCCCTCATCGCTTCGTACGGTGCGCGGATAGCCGTCCATGCACCCTACGATTCCTTCATCCGTGCATACCTCCACCTTTTCGTCCGCCCGTGCGTCTGTTCCTCCTTTATACTAGTCGGTGAGCTCAATGTCGGCAATACGGACCTTAAGACATACAGCTATGTCATCATTCATTGCTTCGTGGAGATTCACTAACTTATCTTAATGGTCTCGAACTAAATTACCAATGTGTGTTCACGCCCTTCTTTGGTGTATATAAACTGTCAATCCCCTTCAGTGTATTGCGATAAACCGCAGTTGACGTTAACCTGACGTGATCACTCTATTGTAAGAGCACATATATAATGTTCATTAAGTTAGCTCATCACAGCATCCCCTACTGACGCTTCAGAAACATTCCGGCCCATTTGAAAAGCACTTGCGAGACCTGGAGTGGTTCTATTATAGAATACCTGGTTGCCACGCAGAATGGTGGGGTTGGATTCCTGCCGGGACCCTGACTTTTTTTTTTGCATTCGTCGGGTCAACGCAGTCGATGTGAGCTTTTTTTTAGCGTTTCACGCGTTAATTTGCCCATGCGTGTTCTCGCCGCTCCTGGGCCTACATAAAATGTCAATCACCTTTGGCACATACACGCGTACCAGTGGCACATACCATCCTGCAGCTATGTGGCACTGCCCGGCGGAAAGAGTTTGATGACTCACGCAACGGGATTATGACAGTATTCATGTCATAACCAATGAGTCGTATTTGTCAAACCATCTTACCCTCCCTTACTAATACTGGTTTTCCCCAAGACAAGGGGGTGTTCACGAAAGTACCCAGGCCAAGGCAGCTAGATAGATAGATAGATGATTGGATACGCAGATAGATGTCAAAAGTGTTTGCAGTACGCAAATAAATGCTTCGCATTGAAAAGTGGAAAACAGAAGAGATAGAAAGAGGAAAGGAAGGAATGAATAAAAAAATAAGAGAGCTCATACAATATCCGTTGGTGGACAGCTAAAGCACAGTTTTTCGTGAAAGCATTGGCTTGGACGCTCAGTGATTCATCGACATCCTGACAACTGGCGTATATGATTAAACATTGAATATTGATTAAAACTGTTCTCGTCATTATGAACGCCAGTAGTAGCTGTAGTAGGTATCGGTGGGAGCAGAAGAAAAAAAATCACAGCATATCCACGGAGTGAATGATGATGAGTGGAGCGAGGCTTGGAATGGTTTTATCGGTAAACCGTGAATCATCTGCTGGGCGCGTCTGCCCGTCTGTCTGTCCATCCGTCCGTCCATCCATTCATTTTCCATCTAGTAAACACTTCAAGTACCACCATCTCACATCTTTTATCATATATTCATCATATACAAGTACCACGATCCAGCGGACATTGCAAGGGCTAAAACCTGAGTTGGCTGCTACGTACAAGGGATGCACAACCATCGCCTCAAGGAGCTTCAACCCTAATAAAGTGGTGTGACAGCCAGAAGAGTGAGGCTGATTGTACGCCAAACTTGGGGTGAGGTCGTCAACTCGAGACATGTTAGAGTTATTGAACACCAGTGCGCGATTAGAAAGAAACGCAACCCGCGTTGTGTCTTCGCTTTTGGCCGGCCACGATGTATTGCATGACAAGCGCAAGCGGGGAATGCGGAGTTACATCCAGGCAAACAAATGCATTGCTCTATGCGTTGCAGAAATATTTATGGTGTGGGTCATGGAGGGTGCCGATAGTGTGAACCACGATGACGCGTTTGGTAAGGGCGCCCCCTGGCAGTGTGTTAAGGTTTTGAAAAAAATTTCACTACTCCCATTAGAGGCACGACAAATACGACGGACGCGTAGAAATGACGCATTAAAGGTACAAATGGGAGGGTGGATTCCACGGTCATGATGCATTATTACACTTTACCAACCGTACTGGGCGTAATTGGGCATACCAACAGTACTACAATTAGCAACAGTACTGGGCATATTTGTGCATATATACACACATTAAGTGGGGGGAGTGGTACTCCACGAACAATTTGGTTCAAATGTGATCCTGTCTGAGAGGGCCACTGTTTATGTATTTACGAAGAAAGTTCGGTGGCGAACGACACGGTGTTATTTGCAGCGTTATAGGGTGACAAGTCACATGCAGCCGTTTTTGGAGAGTGTTTAGCAAAGAAAAATGTCTGACGATTTAGAGTATGATAAATTCTATGGGAAAGCTTTAGGCTGCCCATATACACCTAAAAAAGGTACAGTGCGTTTAGAAAAAGTGGTTATAACGATCAAGAGTACTCAGTATTCTACTGTGGGAGAGCTGAAAAGCCATCCCATGGGCCTTACATCGCACGGTCTTGTTTAGAGATGGGTCGCTCAGAAGTGAGCCGGATCTTTTGAGCGCCTCTTAAAGAACGAATGATCCGCGGCTCAGTAAATATGAGCCGCAGTTCTGCGGCTCCCCGCGAAGCCAACTACCCGCTCGCGGCTCTCCGACTGATCCGGCTCGGCAACTGACTCGCCGCCGCCATAGAGAAAGGAAAAGACAAGAGAGGACACTCCGCGAAACCTGGCCTCAGGAAGTGCGTCACATTTACGTAACGAACTAGTGCTCTCACCAAACATCAGAGGACGCAAGCGCAAAAAAAAAAAACAGTTATAATCAATGCAACAGAATTGTTTTTACAAAATAATAATTATACGCCCAAATCTGGTATGTTCCTTACACATAAAAACAATTTATTCAACACACCTTACGCGATTATTTTTCTTCAGCCGTACTGTCATAAACACCATCCACCCAGCGACAAGCCCATTCTTGACTGACAGCGGGAAGCTTTCGTCGCTTTCGTCAACGTCGGCTGCGTCGGCGTTTTCATGCGTGAGATAACAGGTGAGGCACGTTTTCGAGCGAAGCTTGTTGAATGACATGTTGTTGGGCTTGTTGGGTCATTTTTTCAGAAAACGGTTACACCTGCGCGAATAAGACACCATGCAACAAACATAGAAAGATGCACACATACACGTTGCGCTTCGTGTGTGCGAGTTTGTTTCTTACGTGGCGTCTCATTCACGCAGTTGTAACCTTCTTCTGGATCTTGTAAGGACGGGGAGGTTCGCTAAAAAGAAAGTTTGTGGCTCTATCCGGCGGCTAGACGGGAACATTGTGCAACGTATGCAGTATAGCAAAGGCGGCACGGCGTCAAGCCGAGGCGACGCGTGCTGCGTCTGCCACGGACGCGAGCGTCTGTGCGCTTAGCATAGCTGGGCAGCTAGGTCATAGGCTCGGTGGCTCGGTGCAAAATATTGAGAAGCGTTTGCTGGGCCTCGCATGCTTCACGACGCGTTTCCCGAAGGCTTGGAACACGAATAATTCTTGGTGTGCCGGAGGCAAATCTGGACTAGCCAAGTGGACATCATCTTCGTTTCTTCGCTAGCCTTGTGCCACTAGTGCAAGCTGCCCACAAATTTTTTGAGGTTTCCAATATAATTTTACCGCACAAATTTCAAATACGATTTTTTCCCAATGTACTGCTGATACTGCGTACGCACGAAGGTGTTCTAAAGTTCCCAGGCCGCGATACCATTGCATTAGAAGGAATAGCGGCCTGGAAACTTCTGAAGGTCTTTGTACGTGGTCTTGACGTCTATCTTTGTAAGTCAGAGTTTTATGGTTCAGAGATGTATCACTGGTTTTGTATTGTGCATCGATTAGCTAATCATTCAAAGGGGTTGCTGGTACACTTATGACGTGCACATATCTTTTTCGTAATTTGACAGCGAAGCATCCACTTATTAACATTTTCAAGCCACGCTGATGCCATGCCGTCCGGCGGTCCAAGCTACGGCAGCTACTGCTGTGTATCATGGTGCTTCAACAATGGCAGAACCCACAAGTAGCCTGGGACGAGTTTCTTCCGCATACCACAGGACGGCAGGTGTGTTAAAGCTTTTTTTATGGTTTGCATGTCTTTAGGCTTACTGTTCGTACTTGCTCAGTTAGGGTAACAATAAAAAATCACTATTCAAGCACTTCCCCTTTCAGCTGATAGTTCATTGCCAATGCAGGATGAAAGCATGGATGCAGTATGCTGGACGCGACGATCTCCTGAGTAAGCCGGCCAGCCTATTGTACGCATCGTACAGGGTTTTTAGCGACCATTTTACTGCTCAAAGTTTCATGAACCCTGGGCACACAAGGCTTACAAGAATGGCTGTTCCCAGTGTGCAACCAGCTGCACCAAGTAAGTGATTGACTGAAACTCAAATATGTGCAATAGAGTGACCGCCAGGTGGCGCCGTTTTGTTTGGCTGGCCGCATACAGTGCTCCACTTTCACGTGTTCTTGGCCCGTTACCGGGCCCCGCCCGTGTCTGGACAAGCTCACTATTCCTTCTGGAAGACTTCCGGGACACGCCGACAACATCCGGGCCCCGGTCCGACCCCAGGCTGGCCCCCCAGGCCCCTTCAAAAGTACGAAGCGGCGCGGCGCCGCGCTAACCCTAACGCGCCGCGCCTGCACCTCCACGATGCAGAGTCCCGCCCAGCACTCGACACCAACGACAACTTACGCCCTTTCGGTAAGCCCAGCCTCCTCCTCCGGTCATACGCCTGATACAGCCGTGCCTCCGCTGTCACCATCTGGCAATGTCACCAGCCCCGCGCCGACAACAATACAGCAACAGGCAGCGTTCCTCAACAGCGCGCACGGTCCAGCAACGTGCAACGCTGGTGGCGTCTCTGCTACTCTCAGCTTGATAGCCACGCAAACGCCGGAGCCCGAGAGCCGTAATGCAGCGTTGGCATTGCAATCAACCATGCCTGCTGCTCTCCCCACCTTATCTGCGTCTGGCCTACCCATTGGAAATTCCGAGTCTGTCGACAAGCGCGTTTCGACGAGCGTCGTTCCTTCCATCGCCGAAGTTTTGCCTTCCATCACTTCAGCTGACGACTTATCGACGGAAATGGACTTCACGGCATCGCAAGTCAACGAAGACAATACGCCATCCCATGAAGGCAGCTGGAACACCGTTAGTGCCAATCGAAAACCTGCCTCGACCGCCCGCCCCCGCTCCGAGCTCATCACCGTCGGAATCCAACTTCCACCCGGAACACTCACGCCGAAAGTGCCTCTCTATGACCTGCTTTCTACCATCACAGCCGCCGCAAATCTCTCTCCCAAGACCAGTGCGGAGGTTACCCTTCAAGCCAAACCTGCTCAGAGCCTTGTGTTTCTGAAAACGCACTCACCTCTCACTGCCCACCTCCTACTCTCCCTCACAAGTCTGGAACTTAATGGTAAGCCGATCACCATTAAGCCCTATGCCCTCAGTCCTCCAATATCATGTCTCGGCGTCATACACAACGTCGGTGGTCACTTCACAACATCTCAGCTCTTGCATGACCTCGAATCCTTTACTTCAGATATACTCGCTGCACGTATGATGGGCTCCACTGAATCCGTCCTCATAACATTTGCTGGAACCATCATCCCTCGCTTTGTGTACTTCAAACGCGTCTCTTTCCGATGCCGTCCACATAAACCCAAGCCCCCTACTTGCACTCGGTGCCTTGCTATAGGGCACCGTGCTCATCAATGCCCCCAACACAGCGTTCCGGCCAAGTGCCGCCGCTGTGCGTCTCCTCTACCGGCAGATCCTGATGCTCACGTTTGCGCCCAACCCTGGTGCATTCATTGCCAAGTCAACACCCACTCATCTCTCGACTCCACCTGCCCCTACCTTCTAGCTAAGCAACGCGACTGCGCCAAAGCAGCTTTTCTCCGTCGCACAGCCATGCGCCGAGCCACTCAGCCTTCGCCGCCCTCTTCAGCGCATGAGCTCCTATCACGTCCCGCAACATCCCCCCCGGGCTCATACGCCGCTAAGGTTAAGGGAACACCTCCCATGTGCACTTCTTCATCAAACACACCTTCACCATCTTCAAGTAACGAGAGCCGCTCCTTCGATCTGCGACTGGCTATGTTGGAGCGCAACCAGCGCGAGCAACAACGCGTCTCAGATGAGCTACAACAGAAAATACTTGCACTGACACAGACACTCGCAACTACCACATCCTCTCTTACCTCTCAACTCACGGAGCTAAATAAGCAACTCACCACACTCACCGCCCCGACCTCCAGCTCCCATGTAACCAAATTGGCCGACATGGTCGAAACCACCACCACTGCACATCACACTCGTTTGGTCCAGCTAGAAAATTCAATTGTCCGGATTCTTACGACCCTCGAAACCCAATCTAAGCAACTGGAATCTTTCACCTATATGCTTAACTCCCTGCAGGAGTCACTTCCCCCGGCAAAAAAGAAGGAACGCGCACGCGTAGGCGCTTCCTCTACTCCAAAGACCTAAATGGCGCGTGAAAAGGACCTCGATATTTTGCAGTGGAACTGCCGCAACTTTCGTCATAATAGGACCCCTCTCCACCAATATCTTCTCACCCGCCAAACATTACCCCATTTTCTCCTTATACAGGAGACTCGGGCGGCCCTTGCCGTCCCAGGCTACCGTGCATATCACGCTACGACGGGAAAGCCACTTGCGTCCATTTATGTACGCAATGACGTTCTCGTTGAACCACTAGACGTACCCTCCCCCCTCCTGAAACATTTAGTTGGTGTGGTCTATTACCAACCATCTACCCGTATTTCTCTCGCTCTGATGTCATTTTATAACCCCCCTGTCACGTCCTCTTTGTTTAGTGCTCTTGGCAAATTCCTGCACTCCCTTCCATCGACCACCCATATCCTCCTTGGGGGTGACTTTAATGCTCCTCATAGGCTCTGGGGTTACCCCCAAACACTCAAACCAGGTCGCCTTCTACACTGCCTCGCCCAGGAACGCCATCTCACCCTTCTTAATACTCCTGACACCCCTACTCGAGCGGGCACTGTTTCACAGCGTTCCACTACACCCGATCTCACGTTCTCTCGGAGTTCCCTTCCTTTTCACTGGCAGGTCTCTGCTGAAAATTTTTTCAGTGATCACTTCCTCATACACATCACCACCCCTCTTTCCCACAATAGGCGGAAACAACGAGTCGCTCACACTGACTGGGAAGCATTCCGTAATAACCTTTTGTCTCACTCATTTAAAACTTACGACGACTGGACGTCGCGGATCTCCGCAGCAATGACATCCTGTAGTCGCCGCGCTCGTTTTCAACTCCCCATTCCTGACCCTGATCCTCACTTCCTCCGATTATGGCGACGTCATAAACGTTTGAAACGCGCTCTCCGCTCGCAGCCACACAACTTCCAACTTTCCTTCCGAATTGATGCTCTGCGGGCTGAAATTATCGCTTACGGCACTTCTCTCGAGCACTCTCGTTGGAACACGCTGTGTGACGGCCTTGACTCCGCACTGCACACGCGCTCTACATGGTCTCTGTTTAGGTCTCTCTTAGGTACCAAGCCTGCCGCTGCTCCCACCCTAGCTAAAGCTCTCACTCAAGGGACTCCATCCGATGTGTTTGAAAATTTAAAATCTCTGTATCTCCCACCCCCCCTCACACCTTCCTACCCAGATTACTGTGGCGAAGCTAACCCAGACCTGGACCGCCCATTCACGCTCAGGGAGCTGGAAGCTGCCTTAGCCACTCAATCTATTCGCTCGACACCCGGTGAGGATGAGATAACATATACTACATTACGTAATCTCCCCGACAACGCGAAGGAATTTCTCTTACACACATTCAACGAAGCATGGAACAGCGGCTGTCTTCCAAGCTCTTGGACATCATCTCTAATTTGCATGATTCCGAAGCCCGGCAAACCTCCATCTCTCTCTAACCTTCGCCCTATCTCTTTGACGTCATGCGTTGGCAAGACTCTTGAACGAATGGCCTTGACTCGACTGTCTGATTTTATTGAGGCGAAAGAGTTTTTCCCTCCTTCTCTTATTGGCTTCCGACGCCACGTTTGTGCGCAGGACATGTTCCTTGTTCTTCAGCATACTTTTCTTTCACCTTCTCGTAGTCAGATCCATGCGCTTGTAACCGTCGATGTACGCAAGGCATTCGATGGCGTGAGTCATGACCACATACTCGCTCAGCTCTCCTCCCTGTCATGTGGCTCCCGCATGTATTCTTACATCCGATCATTTCTTTCCAATCGAGTTGCTCGCTTCAGAGTCGATACTCATTTGTCTAACCCACACTCCCTCACCCGCGGCACTCCTCAAGGTGCCGTACTATCTCCTACTCTATTTAATATGGCTATGGCCCCCCTTGCCTCCCAACTGTCCCAAATACCTGACCTCCACCATATTTTTTATGCAGACGACATCACTCTCTGGTGTACGTCTGGATGTCCCGGCCACGTGCAGGATACTTTGCAACGTGGCCTGGACCTTATCGCTTCCTTTCTCGCTACTGCTGGCCTGTCCCCTGCACCGGAGAAATGTGAACTACTTTTGCTAAACCGGTCTGCGTACCAGCGCTCCCACAATACCCTCATCTCCCTACATCTTTCTAGCTCTCTCATCCCCACTGTTCAGCAATGCAAAGTTCTTGGCTTCCCTTTGCACGCGACAAAGAACGCGCAGGCCCTACATCACGCTGTGAGGACTTGCCATTCGGTGACCCACCTCCTGCGACGCGTTGTCACTCGGCAGTCGGGGCTTCACGAGGCTCATGCGTGCCGGGTTGCACATGCGCTTGCCCTTAACAAGTTTTTGTACTTTGTACCCTACGTTCATTTCACCGAAACGCAACTCAAAACACTCGAAAGAGCTCTATTAGGCCTCTACAAGGCAGCTCTAAACCTCCCTCTCACTACCTCTACCACTAAGCTCTTTGCCACAGGCCTCTTCCATCCATTACGTTCTCTTATTTCTCTGCACCACGACTCTCAGATTGCCCGTCTTTCTCTCACTCGTCAAGGCCAATGGCTATTAGCCCAAGCTGGTATCCCTCACATTCCCGTTTCCGTTCCCACCTTGCCTTCTGCCGCTAGCACCGCTGCTTCTAACCTTCGCATCCTTCCCCTCCCATCCAATATGTCTCCCGTTCTTCACGCCGGCCGGCGTCATGCGGCAGCACAGCATCATTCTCCTCCTCTCTCTACACAGGGAGTTGCCTACACAGATGCCTCATACATGGCTCCTCGGGGCTCGTGTGGCTACGTTATCTACCATCCACACCTTTCGGCACCTGACACGCACACCAGCGGGCCATACTTACACCCGCCAAATGTACTTTCGCTCGAGGTCCTTTCCATGGTCCACGCCATGCAGTCATTTTCCTCCCTCCCTTCTCTCCCCGAGTACACGATTTACTGCGACTCTCACGCCGCCATCCGTCACATACAGAACAACACGTTGCCCCCTGCTCTTCAACAGGAGGTCGAGCGAGCGGCCTCTGCTCTTCAACCCTCCACTGTCTTCCTCCGCTGGGTTCCTGGGCATTCGGGTATTAACGACAATGAGCTAGCTCATCAGCTTGCCCGCGATATATTGCACCGGGCACCGTTCATTCCCTGGCCTACACCTTCGGAAGACAGTGAGAGCTCCGCGAATAACGATGGGCAGATCTCCTTGCGTCACACCATCAAGGAGGTATATCTCCAGCTCCGGCTCGACAAGCGTCTTTACCCTCCCCCTCATCCATCACTCACGGCGCTCGAGGCTCGAACTCTACGGCACATCCAAATGAACTGCTTGATAACCCCATCTCGCCTTTTCCTTTATAAATATAGGTCTAACCCCTGCTGTCCTAATTGTCCCTCCCCATACGCTGACCTGTCACACTGCCTGTTTTACTGCCCAACTGCTCAGCAATCCAGCTATTACCCTCCCCCATCCCTTTCCATCACCTCCTGGCTCGACTGGATCGGCGCCGAAGGGGAAGAAGAACAGCGTCGACTGATCGCACAGGCGGTCGAAATGCTCGGCCTGTAAATTTGGCTGAATAAAAGTCTATTACTACTACTACTACTACTACTGTGCAATAGCAGCCACTTGTATTGAATCAGTGGCGACAGTCAACCGCGAAGATCTTTGTAGCCGATGGAGAAACCTCACTATAGAAGTAACACTTGGAAAGTCTTAGATTTTGTGAATTGTGGGCTATTACTTTCCTAACAGCAGCTTTACATTTCTGTCGTTTTTTGATGCTCTTGACCTGCGCAACGTGTTTTGAAAGACTCTAAAGGGCTATTTCACGTTATCTTTAAGCCTGAGTGCACATGTACATATACCTTTCATTAGTGAAAGCTGGCACTGTTGATAATTCCAAAAATCACAAATTACTTGTTTCCTAGTTGGTGCCTTCTCTTCTCTTCCACGTTCGACCAATTTATGCGTTTGAAAGAGCTGTTTAAGTTTCCCCATGCTACAAGCTTTGTACCTTTTACCAACTGCACATATATGCAGGTTCTCTGAGCGTCGCTTCAAATAGTGACTGTGACATGACTGCATAAGCTGTACTGGAAGGTGCGGATGAGCTTCAGTTTGTGTTATTTTAAGCCTCTTACTGACACATTGTCGTAATTTCATTTCTTCAGGACCTGCGGTAGAGACTTCAAAAAGCGGTTCCCACACATTGAGGTGCCCCGATGAGCAGGGTGCGTTCAGTGTCGCGATTTCTTTTTTTTTTACCCAAATTGACTGTTGAACAAACCTCTGCAGGTGGCAGCTCCCTTGTAGCTGGTGAAAGAATTTCTGATGACTTCGTCTTGCCGGAGAAAACCTTAACCAGTCGTTCAGCTGTCACAAAAGTAACTTGTGTGACCGGTAAGTTGTATGTTCACTTCAACACCAGAGTGGATTGATATAGAGATTTCCGCAGGCCGCCCGCAAGATTGTTCCAACAGCACTGTCCGAGGCACTGAACAAGCTTCACAAGACCCTCCAGAATACGTCTCCGCCAACAGCTCCACGCCTGAGTGCCCTAGAGAAAATGGTGACTATGCTTTTATTGAAGCTGTTTTTAATGTGCTATTTTATGTTTAGGACATTCTGAGGAAACTATCCTCAAAAGGACACTACGTGTGCACTTACAAAATGTAAGGGTGGGCTCTCAGTGATTTTCATTTTTTTGTGCATTGTCAACATTGTGAATGGTTTGTTTTTAGGTAGTGGAATCGAAAACTTTGCACCACAGAAAGTTGTGCACCTTGGGTCTGAAAGAGTGAGGAAAGTGCTCGTATGGGATTAGTTGTTCTTCGCTTTTACATCCATTTTTTCGTTTATTGCAGTGCGTTCCTGTGTGCCAGCGACAATGTCTCCATCAATGAAGTACAAGCAAACCATTAAACATCTGCAAGCCAAAGTAGCAGCACAGCGGAAAACTATCAAAAGACTGCGGAGACAGCCTCACCAAGCGCCGTCATCGACTTCAAAGGCCCTTGGAGTTATCCGACCGCACGTCACTGAGGAGGCGTGATTCGGGACTTCATTGCTGTGTATATGTCACTTCTTTCTTCTTCATCAGCATTGTGCGCTGTGTTTTTGCCATAGATCCTCACTTACGCACTGGCTCGGTGTGTCATACTTCACCAGCTTCTCGGCTTCTGCCAACTCTAGCGATGTGTGTGTTGTCTGTGTTCTCTCTGTATTTGTTACAATATTTGTTACAATTTATTTGTAAGGCGAGGTGCATTTGTTGTCTACCTTTGTCATGTTGTGCTTTTTATATTCTCTGACTCTACCTTGCCTTTGAATAAAACATTGCGGATACTCTGTCTCTTTGACTGATATAAACATTCATCATTTGTTCCAAAAGAAAAACACAAGCGATGAATAAAACCGTAGTGAATTATCATTAGCTGCATCTCTTTTTATTATAACTTAATCGAAATAAAGACTACGTCACGACCAATTCGCACAAACCACTGAACAAAATAAAACAGGGAATCGCTAAATCAAAACGACCTACAAAAAACTATCCATTTGGGCGATGAGAAGTGGTCTAAAATCATGAACTTTGGTCATAGCCAAACGTCGGTTACGCAAAAAATTTCGGAATTTGCGCCAGTGAAACCGAAACAGGAAGCGCACGCCACTTGCTCTCACCAACCACCAGGTGTGCTAAGGTCGATTGGGCAGCTGGGGTCTACGGGAGTGTCCACTCTTAACCTTTTTTTGTTTCTCTATGCCGCCGCTACCCGCTCGCGGCTTACCTACTGAGCCGACGATTCAACGGTTCAGCGAGAGCCAGTGAACGAACTGAAAGACGGTTCTCTCTCGCTCACTCAGAGCGGAGGATCCCTAGGCTTTCGCTCTTTCACTGACCCGTCGGAGACGTACTTTCCGCATAGAATAACTCTATACCTTCAGTGAGCAGCTGACTGGGTCTGAGTGAGAGCGAGCGCGGCTGCCTTGACATCTATTGGCGTTGAAAAAAAAAAGAACTGCTGAAAAGCATGCCCTCCAAGATGGTAAATAGACGTTTCTCTCAACACGTCGTGTGTTTGCCATCTCGGAAGCCACGTGAAAAGCTCTTGTTCTGCGCTCTTTCCGCCGCCAGGCTGGCTTCGAAATCCGCAAAAAAAGTTTCGCGTCTGGCGTTCGCAGAGCGTGCGCTGGTGATCTCCGCTCGCCTGTTTCATGGTGCTCCCTTGCCTTGTGCTTGCGCGCTGCGGTGCTTTTCGGCATGTGCTGTTCATGCATTGTGTCTTGTTGCTCAGATACTTCTAGAACAAGTTCCGGAAAAGGGTGGCGACGCCCAAAATGATGACGGGTGAGCGTGCCCTTTGAGCCGTAGTTTTCATTGTCAGTTTAATTTGCGTCCACATCGACTAGGAGTACTTACACGTTTTCTCCAGTGTGGACACAGTGAATATTTCCAAAAGTGAGTGACAAGAGAAGCCCACAATTGCAGCGTTTACATCATTGTACAAACAAGCAGTGGGCAAGCACGTTCAATGTAACCATATACAAACTTACAACGGCCATGGCGCCGCATGTTTGAGTCAAATCTTTGCATTTTTGTCGAGCTAATCACTCGTCATCGCTTATAATCGTGTCTCTAAGGTTTTACGTAGATGTATAAAAAGTCGTATTGCTCTGTTACGAAGAAACACGTTCGTTTTAGCACGATTCGCGAGCACTCTTCATCATCTCATTGAATGATGACACTTTTCTTCAGGATGGAAGCGTTCTTATTAGGCTGTTCCAGAAGGCCGCAGCTCATCGCTGTGCACAGACTACAGCTGAACAACTGCAGAATCGGTTCTTCTCAAGGGCAATTATCCTTCGATGTTACGTGTTCATTTGGTCCGTGTTTTTCTTATCACTAGTTATATGAAAAAAAAACTATGAAGTGTGGCCAATATTAGTTGAGTTTGACTAGAGTTTATTTTGACACAATTAAATGTTTACATTATCATTCCATTTTAGCTACTTCACCTACTTTTATTGTTCTCACTATGCCTTGGATGTTTACGTTTGTTTGTTGTCATAATAATGACATAAAAGCCGAATGCTGTGCCGTATCGTGTGCATATGTCAGGAGATCTTGTGCACTTTTCTCAGTATAAAGATGTTTTTTTTAACATGTGCTCAAGTGTTCTATTTCACACCACTGTTATGCAAGCCCCTAACTTTCCTGGAAACTTCCGTTTTCTGTGAGATCGAACACGGGTGTGTTGTTTAGAAGAGTAGAGGTTTGCGCCAGTTGGTGATGCATACAGTTGCAGAAATGGAGCGCAATTAACGGGACAACAAAATAAAAGGCACACTGACAAAGTGATTCTTCCTGTGTGCTTCTTCTTTTTTGTCCAGTTCACTGCACTTCATTTCTTCAAGTATCTCTACATTATTCTCCTGTCAATTTGTTAATCACTGAAGTTGTGTCGCACCACGTTTGAAGAAAATGTTGATTTTCGGAAACGATGACAATAAAACGAGACCAAGGACATATTGTGCTGAGTGCAATTCATTCTGTTGTTTTCTGTTAAATGCACGTGTGGCTGCAGCTATTACTGAATGCATCCTTGCAAAATGCGTGAATTGAAATGCGCGGGAAATGGTGTATCACGAGCAAGCGGGCGCATTAAAAAGAATCGTCGCGCATATCGGAGCACGCGTGAGTGGACTAGTAAAGAAAAGAATGCGCCTGCGCATGCGACAAGAAACGTTAAAAAACGGTGGGCGAGAGAGATATTGCGCATTAGACGTAGTGGTTCTAGTTCTGCCTTGACGACGCACAGCGTATGCGCGTCCTTTGATGCACTTTGAAACTCTGACCCCCGTATTCACAAACGCTCCTCGACTCGACTGTCACCCTTCACATGACAGAGCCGCACATTGCGCCGCCGCTCGGCTGAAAATGACGCTGCGCTACTCAAGAATAGCAGGAAACTGTCATAGATACGCAGTGACTTTTTTCGCCTATAGATGGCGCTTCTATCGGCTTTCTCAATCGGTTCAGTTCGGCTTGGTTTGGTTCAGTTCAGTTCAGTTATCGGGTCAGTTGAGGCTGTCAAGGTGGATGGACGTGTTTTTTGAGCGCTCCGGATCGACTGCGCCGATAAGTGTTTTTGCATGTTTTGAGCTTGTCTCTATAATTATAAGGTAGCGGTTGAAATCTTCGCAGCACCTATTTTATGGTACGGCTTTTTCGGGGGCCAGTCACCAGGTATTTATTAGTTAGTGCGGGTGTGTGTTTGAAATTTTTTTGTAGTTTTTTTTCTTTTGATACCCCGTGGGGGAGGTGCGCGTACATTGAACACGCAAATTTTTGTAGTAGAGCTTAGACTTTATTTTTTTTCGATGTGCAGGGCTCGAGTTTAGTAATTATCGAGTATAGGGACAATTGGTGTCAGAAAGGCATGGTTAAAAAGACTGTAAAGTGTTCAGGGTGTGGAGTGGGTTTGAAAGTGGACCCAAGCGTAGAAGTGGATGGAGAAGAGGATGACGCGTAGTGTAGGCAATGTGAGGTCGAGGAAAAAATGGAGAAAATGATGGTTGCCCAGAGTGAACTGCTGATGAGAATCACCAAGCTCGAGACTGCGTTGGCGATAGAGCAAGAGAAAACGAGGGCAATGGGAGAAAGACTGAAGTCCGCCGAGGAAGCGCTAGCGAAGCTGAACAAAAAAGCGACCTACCGAGAGAACAGTTGAGAACCGGCAACCAGAACGGTGGAGAAGGAAAAGCAAGCAAGTTTGGAAAAAACAGGTTTAGCCGGTTCAACTGTCGCAAGGCCCAGCTTCAGCGAGGTAGTGGTGGGGCAGGGAGGAAACAAAGCAGCCGGCGTCACAGGTGCAAGTAGCCCCCAGGTGCAGAACGCTTCAGCTGAAAAGTCACAGCATGTCCGAGGACTCGAATTTAAATCGATGCACAGAAGCCATCAAAGAGAGGGTAAGAGGTGACAAGAGGGTTGCAGTAGGGGTGTTCCCAGGACGCAAGCTGGAAGCAGTCATGAGGCAAGCGAGCACAAAACTCAAAACGACAGCTGATAGACGAAACCTCGTGATAATTTCAGGCGGTTTAAACGATGTCCTAAACGAAGATGCAGCAGGACTAGCAGCCACACCGGCGAAAGGCGTCGATGACGTGCGCGCCACTTCTCCTAAGGTACAGGTAGTGATATGCACGATACCGGAGGTACCGGTGCGTGATAGCAACCTGCAATGAGCGGTGGTCAACGCAAACCAAGAGATATGGCGGATGAGTCGAGAGAAAGGCTTTGAGGTTGTGGAAATAAACAGAGAGGTGCATAGGTGGGGGGGTTTTCAACGAGACAGAATTCACTTCGATGGGCGGCTAGGTCATGAGGTGGGTTGGCGACTGCAGGACGCGCAGTAGCTTTTTTGGGGGGCAAGCGAGCCCTTCGGGGTGCAGGATAGCTAGTAACGAGGAAAACAACCAGGGAGACTCTTCGACAGGTGGTATGGACAGATACGATTCCAAAGTGGCACGAATATCTAAGATAGGTAGAGTCCGGGGCATAAATAGACGTAGCCACGAGCGCCGAGCCAATTCAGACATAGGGTATATTAACATGCAGGGTGGTAGGAACAGGCTGAAGTGGGAAGAGATAGAAGAACAGCTAAGGGAAGAGAGGCCGATGGTATACAATTTTGTAGAAACACATCTCAGGGACATGGAACAACCTCCGAACAATCCGGACTACGCGTGGGAATATTGTAATCGAACAGAAGGCAGCAGAAAGGGGGGTGGTATTGGGGCATTCATTCATAAAAGTACAGACTGGCAAAGGGTCAAGCAGGAGTGCAAGGAACATTTATGGCTAAAAGGGAAAGTGGCAGGTCAAATGACACTCCTTAGTTTCGTGTACTTGTGGACGGGAGCAAAGGCCAGAGAGGAAAACCAGGCCATGGTAGAGTGTATATCAAAGGACATTCAGGAGTCTGGAAGAGAGTGAGAGATAATTATACCAGTAGACATTAATGCGCACATAGAAGATATAGATGGGTATACCGACCCGATAGGCGAAATGATCATGGATATGTGAGAAAGGCTTGATTTGATCATTTGCAACACTACCGAGAAGTGTGAAGGGCAAATAACATAGGAGGTAGGAAGGCTTCAGTCGACAATAGATTATGCACTGATGTCACATAGGACGTATGATAAGCTCAGGGGAATGCACATAGATGAAGGTGGCTCCAGAAGTCTGGGTAGCGATCACAAACGTATCAAGCCAAGTTTTGGAAGAGCAGTGAAAGTGTGAAGGAGACAAGATGAACAACTACAGGAAAATTTTTATCCAGAAAGGCAAATTGAAATAGCTACTAAACAAATTGAGAAAGTAATCATGGAGGATAATAAGACAGTGTAGGCATACACGAATCTAATTAGACTCTTTGAGCTAGAGCTTGCTAAGACGCGTGACAAGTCACCCCGGAAAAGAAGACACAAACCCAAAAGTTGGTGGGATGAGGAAGTTAAGAGAGTCATAGCAAAACGTCAGGAAGCCTTTAGGGAACACAGACATGCTAAGCAGCGGGGTGAACCGACAGATGATGTTGAAAGAAAATGGGCAACCTTTCTAAGCTGTAGAAGGGATGCATCCCTTCTGATCAATGAAAATATTAGAAGGAAGGGAGCTCAGTGGCTGGCAGAAGTACATAAAAAAGATAGAAAGGCAGCGGCGAAATTTTGGAACCGTCTAAACTCCCTAAGAAATGAGACGAGCCTAGAGCAGAGTTTTATAACTACAGCCCAAGGTGCTAGGCTAAAAGGGGACGAAGCTATTGAATATATAAGAACAAGGGTGACAGAAAAATTTGAACATAGAAGTACTTTATGCACCACAATAGACAAGGACGAATCAAGTGGTGCAATGGCTCCATTTTCACAACAAGAGTGGGAAAGGGCTGAGAAAAGGGTTCCTAGTAGTACATCAACAGGCCCAGATGGCATTCCAATTAGGCTGATAAAGACATTAGGTCCGAAGTCTAAGTAGGCTTTGAGAGAGGCAGTGAGCACAATAATAATCGATGGTGAAGTTCCCGATGGATGGAAACTTAGCAGGATGAGCATGATCTATAAAGGAAAGGGGGACAAAGCTGACATTAACAACTACCGTCCTATAACAGTGACATCAGAGGTCTACAGGCTGGCGATGCAGATTATAAAGGAAAGACTGCAGGCATGGATAGAGGATAGGGAGGGGGTGCTGGGGGAACTGCAGAATGGGTTTCGGAAACACAGGAGGTGGGAAGACAATCTGTTCTCACTGACGCAATGCATCGAAATAGCAGAAAAGGAACACAGGCCCCTGTGGCTAGCATTTTTTGATATCAAGGGAACGTACGATAGCGTGGTTCAAGAAGAATTGTGGGAAATACTGGACACACTAGGCGTGGAACATGTAGTCACTAATCTTGTAAAGGGTATCTATAAAGGTAACAAGGTAGTTCTAAAGTGGGAAAAACAGGTATCCAAGCCTGCAGAGGTAAAACGGGGGCTTAGGCAGGGGTGCCCCCTGTCACCTTTATTATTCATGATGTACCTACAAGGATTAGAGGCAAAATTAGAGGGACGTGGACTGGGCTTCAACCTCTCTTTAGTCAAACAAGGAAAACTTATTGATCAGGCACTACCAGCATTATTGTATGCAGATGATATAGTGCTAATGGCCAACAACAAAAAAGATTTGCAGAGATTGATGGACATCTGCTGTAATGAAGGAGATAGGTTAGATTTTAGATTCAGTAAGGAAAAGTCAGCAGTCATGATTTTCAATGACAACGAAGGTAGTGAGCTTAGAATACAGGAGGTCACGCTAGAGATAACAGATAAATACAAATATCTGGGCGTATAATTAAGCAATGGGACCGAGTATCTGAGGGAACATGAAATATACGCGACGACTAAAGGTAACAGGAATGCAGCAGTCATGAAAAATAGGGCACTGTGGAATTACAATAGGTATGATGTTGGGAGAAGAATATGGAAAGGGGTCATGGTTCCTGGGCTGACGTTCGGCAATGCGGTCTTGTGCATGAGATCAGAAGTTCAAGCAAGATTAGAAATTAAGCAACGTGGAATATGTAGGCTTTCTTTAGGAGCTCACGGGAATACACCAAATCAGGGAGTACAAGGTGATATGGGATGGACATCATTTGAGGGCAGGGAAGCTAGCAGCAAGATAAAATTTGAGAAACGATTGAGAGAAATGGGGGAAGAGCGTTGGGCTAGGAAGGTTTTCAGCTACTTGTACATGAAGAATGCCGATACAAAATGGAGGAAGCGAACCAGGAAGTTGACTGGTAAATACTTTGAAAACAGCCGGTGGCCAAACCATGAAGAGCGATCGGTTAAGAAGAAAGTGAAGGAAACGGAGACTGACATGTGGAGAATGGGCATGATTAAGAAGTCCGCACTAGAGATCTATCGAACTTTTAAGCAGGAAATCGCCAAGAAAAGGATCTATGATAATACTCGGGGTAGTTCTGTACTGTTTGAGGCCAGGACGGGAGTACTGCGAACCAAGACATATCGGGCCAAATACGAAGGGGTAGACACAGTATGCAGTGCGTGTGGAGAGGAAGAAGAAACTGCCGAACACTTGATAATGTTCTGTAAAGGGCTTCACCCTATAGTTCAGGATGATGGCGCAGAGTTTTTCAAAGCACTGGGTTTAGGGACCGGGAGGGCAAAATAAACTTTAAGCGGGTAGACTTACCTAGAAGGAGGTTATCTGATTGGTGGCTAAAATCAAGGCACGAGTGAAAATTAAACTCTTCACTGCAAAGTACGAATCCTCAAACTCACTTTTTAAGGGAAAAAAATAAATATAGTTTTTGGTTCATTAGGTATTACGGCTTGGTGGCGCTAGCCACCGCCCGATCTAAATAATAAAGATCGCCCGATCTAAAAATAAATAAAATAAATGGTACAGCCATATCCATCCATCCATCCATCCATCCATCCATCCATCCATCCATCCATCCATCCATCCATCCATCCATCCATCCATCAAGTGAAGGTGGCGCTTTGAGTGAAGCGGCGTTTTAGAATACCGATGTGAATTCCCCTCGATAAGGTCGTAAATTAAGAGTTATACAGTGCTGACGTCATCAATTAAGCTGTCTTGTGGGAAGCACGCGGAGTAACCGAACCCTGGTGAACCGGTGGGCCGTTGAACTGAGCCGTTCAGAGCTGCTCACTGAAGTGGGCCGCTTTGTGTGTGTTTGGAAGAAGTGGTTAACAATTTATAGAACATGGTACTCTACTATGAGATGATAGCATATAGCCGTCCTGTGGGCCACGTACATGATGAGGCCCTGTCGACAGGTGAAGCGGCACATACTGGAGCCGATTTGTCTGTTTAGAAAAGGTTGTCAACGATTTAGAGTACGAGTACTGGGAGAGCTCGAGCGGTCCCGTGAGCCTCACACTTGATAAGGCACGTAAAACTTGCTAAGACATTGTGTGTCTATAAAATGTTGTTAACGACTTAGAGTACTCGCCTGCCACAGAAACTCTCAAGTTCAAGTGTTTGTTCACTTGTAGGGGGCGAAAAAATCAACCGCGGCGCGTTTCTGTTTCAAACACCCATAGTGGATCTACTAACTTCTCTCGCCACTCGCGCTATTGCACTTTCTTGTAGAGGCGCCTTCGTCGGGGCCAAGTTTTATTTTAAAATGATCAAATACTACATGTTTGCGTACTGCTACACATAAAAAGCATTTTGTTCTTCTAGCAGGTAGTTTTTCTTAAACATGTGCTGCGTCATCAACTTTTTGTAATAGTTTTTGCTCCAGCTGACTCGATGTCAGTAGCAGCCTATCGACATCATTATCCTGATTTCAAAGTTTGCGGCGGCCAACGGTTGCGACGGCAGGTAACGGCTCGCGGTACGTTTGCAGGTGTCTCGAACTGTTTCGTTTCGCTGTAAATGTTTCAAGCCTCTGCCGACCGACACATTCTTTCGCATTCTGTTTATTTTGACTCGTTCAAATGCTTTCGCGAATGAAATTCGAGTGACTTTCGGGGAACGAAGCGACCATTGAAGCTTTCATCGGATTAACACCCGTTGGAAGCCCGGGCTAGTGAGTAGAAACCACTTCAGTTTTTTATGGATGGTTGCTTGCGGGGCGAGTTGGTTCATTTCAACATATGTAGTTTTTTTTTTGTCAATGACGGCGTAGGTGTCACACGGTGGCAGCGCATTGCAGTATTAAATTTTAAAACTGTTGAACGTCTTAATCTGTAACCGGGAAAACGTGCGTTACTTGCGTCGTGCATGGCTTCACGTGGGAATTAGTCACTGACTCAATAGATAATACTGACAATCCATCACCAGGTAACACCAACCAGGCCATTGCGATAAAACAAGTCAAATAAATCCCTGTCACCTCGCATGTGTCTTGTTAGATAGCCCATATATATATTGTGCAAAAAACCTACTAGTTAATAGCTTACTGCAGTCGCGTTTGAGAAATATCCCATAATTATGGGTCTTGGTTTGCTATAATGTGACAAACGAAGCGTCGCATAAATGAGAAATACTTCTTTTTCTTCCACAGCCTCCTGGCCTACCTGACAGGGAAGCAAATGTGTAAAATGGGCAAGGAACCTGCTACATCACATGGTTTGTGAAGAAGCAGTCCTGAGTGATATACGTGTTATGAGGTACCACTACATATATGTATAAAATACTCTGTTTACTAATTAACTGAGTTTATTTGTTTACATTAAAAAATTTCATGCATTAATTATGCATTGATTTAATACATTGATATCTGGTGATGTTACTTGTTTTTCCAGACTGCCATGCAATGACAGGATGACTACCCTCGAATGTGCACTCTGCAAGCACGTTGAAACATCTGAATGTCCACTACAACAGGTCATCTCTAACCTCACATATGTAATGCTGTATTTGTGAATGTTTTGCCGCACATATAGTGAAGAGGTGCTTTAGATTGGCTACAAGCATTGCCTGCCTACCGTGGCATGGAATCTACAGTTCAATAATGTTCAAACAGTAACACTATTAGTTGGATTGTGTGGCGCTGCTGAGCTCAACAACACACTGTTTGATCGCAGCCACTGTAGCCATATTTTGATGGGGTGAAACGCTAAGACGCTTGTGTGCTTAAGGGTTTGTTCGATTCGCGTGCACCACACGATCCATTTTACAAAGTGCTGCACCTCGCCATTCGTTTCAATCGCGCAGCCATGGCATCTTCTAAATCTTGCCATTCATGTCAAAAAGCGCAAGAGAGGTACAGCACAAAAACTATTTCATGACTTTCCTGTACCTTCTGCTCCGACGGTGCTGGTTTGGTGCAGCCGCTCGCACAGCTTAACAGACAACATAGCATTAGACGTAGGTGCTGTACCCACCCCTATAAATGCGGCGTGTTTTGCCAAGATGTTTCCACCTCATTAAATTAAGCGAACAAAAATAAGGATTCCACCTTGTCGGCACCTTGTCATTTACTTGTGATGCCGCACCGCCCAACTCCTGCCACACAAGTTCTGAACTTCTCGTGCACAGCTGTGAACCAGTTCGGATTGGTGGAGGTGAACTAAACTGACCCTTAAAACATGGAAGCTTGAAAATATGAAAAATATGTTAACATAAGGGGTCAAAGCAAATGTTTTGACAAGCAGTCTTGTCTCCTGTGAGGCTACAATGTCATTTGTTTGAACCCCTGGAAGCCAGAATCAATCTAAATTTGCCCACTACTGTACGACTCACGATGACTTCATAGTTGGCATGTGAATTGTTGGAAATTATTAATTGCACTACACAATCAACACACCCACAGTGATGGGCATTAACAGGCTTTCCGACATTTAGTTGTGCCTTGTGACAGTTTAACAACAACACCCAGAAATGTTTTGTCTTAATTAATTGTGTTTGGCTCAAACAAATTTACAAAAAGATGCACCAAAGCTTATAAGACTGTACTCAATTGATTTAGCTTTGCCCATATGTTCAATGGGCTCAAAAAATAATAAATCATAAAGGTGATGAGCAGTTGCAGCACAGCTTCCTCAAAGACGTGAATGCTGTCATGAAGAGCAAGATTGTGTTCATTGCATGTGGTACTGTTTTTTTTTTTGGCAGAAAAACGTTCCAGATTTCTTTGTGCACATCTGCTTCTGTTTAAATTAAGTTGTCATAACTATAGTGTCTACCAATACGAGTGAAATTCTGTGCACTACGGTCATGAAAAAAAAATCTAGGAAATGGCACAGGTAGTTAAAACATACATGATCTTCACTTATCTACAGCCACACCACAAGATAGTACGTATTCCAAGTCCTAACCTCTAAAAGTAGCAGGGAGAAAACAACTTAATTTTCAAGCACAAGTATACTGAAAAAGTAAACACAATAACAAGTGTGTAATAAATGTGACCTTTATTGATTCAGTATTCGGACAGATTCACATCATGTACCACCAATTGATTTCAGGAGTGCTTGCTTGCAAGAGAGTACTCAAGTTCTGTGGATATGTCTATCCAAAAAAAGAGATTGTGCTCAGGGCTGAGCAGATAGAATAATGTAAAAGTACCAACAAAGATGTACAGACAACAAAATTCTACAATGCATACCTGAAGCTTATTTCCTTAGAATTGGGTCTTTTCGATCTGTAAGCACACACCTCATAAGTGTCCCTTTAGCATACAAGTTCGCTGCATACTCAGCAGACTGGTCATTACCTGCGACGAGAAATCCTAGCTGTGGTAACTGTGTAACTTACCTTAAACAATAAATGTAGCAAGCCTGAAATATTTTTAGGCCCATCCTCTAAATACATAATACCTATGATACGGGTTCACGGCTGAGTATTAAAACTAGTGCCTACCCTCTCGACACGACGCGACATTGCAGAATTGTGAAGTACTCAATGTAGCATTGCAGAGCGAGAAAGATTCAGAAATGCATGCATCCGCAATCGATTGTTTAACAAATTTAGCAAAACTACATTGCTCTAACTTCGCGAGCTATCTATCGGCAATGTGCAAGTTTACTTCCCGATTCCACATCATGCTTTCGCTTCAAGATCAACACTACGGGGCAAGCGCCGCATCTGAAGGCAGCATCGGACCCTTGTCGTGAAGCCACGCTATTAAACTCGAGCACCACAACACAATGAGAGCGACGTTCATTCAGTGATTTCGATGTTCAGTTATATGCATATTCTTGTTAGATTCCAAAAGTCTTTACACATTAGTTGAAAGCTTTCGATATGTATGCGTGACTTGTTTTGTTCGGACCCGACCATATACATTGATTGTACCGGCTTGGACACTCGCAATAAACGATGCAAACCTTACTTAATTGACGTTGTTTTTGCCAGTTGAGGCCAGCTAGGTCCCCTGGCGATAATTACAGACGCGAAGCGCGATTGGGCAACGAAAAAAAAGAAAACCAGAGAATGCGAGCAGCACGAACCAGCCGCGGGACCCCCCTCTCCCCACCTGCAGCAAAAAAAAATGCGTCTGTTTATTGATTATGATAGTACTACTAGCGCCATCTCGCCTCGCGGTATTGCAGTTCAGTACACCGCCGCTACGTATTTGCATAATATTTTGATACAACCGCCCAAAGGTACAGTTTCTGTTCTCTAAACTGGTAGGTGTTCTGTGTTACACGGTACTCTACTATGGGAGAGCTGAATACCAGCCCGAAATTTGCACGCAATGCTATCTATTTAGAAAAAATTTATTTACAGCATGAACAGAACACAAAGGCTTCATACCATTCCAGTAACAGGGCACATACACTTCGGCACATCAATATTTCACGACTAACATCACTACGTTACAGCGAAGACCTTTGCTCTAATATACATGACAATGTTGGCATATATGTACACAAGAACTCAATGCGATATCATGATACAATGGTATAACGATACAATTGATGCAATGAAACACGATATGTAACAAATGAAATCATATAAAACAACTCAACGGGCGCTGCTTAGCACCAAGTCGGTCGAAAAATGAGTTGTATCCTTTCGTGTTCCACCTTGACGAAAGGGCACAACCAATGCCGCAGAAACCCTTGCTCCCCGAGGAAGAAAAGTTCCTCGGAGAGGAACGCGAGGATCTCTCATCTCATTCTCCCCAGTATCGGCCACAAAGCATGCCGGTGGCAATTGGCAGCTACGGCCTCACATCAGTTTCTCCAAAGGCTGAACAGCCCCGCAACTATTAAAAGAGCGGAGAAGCGGCTACGCGGAAGTCGGCCGTTGGACACGAAAGTTCGCACACCCTGTTCCCGAAA
The DNA here is from genome assembly GCF_043290135.1 of Rhipicephalus microplus. Taxonomy (NCBI): domain Eukaryota; kingdom Metazoa; phylum Arthropoda; class Arachnida; order Ixodida; family Ixodidae; genus Rhipicephalus; species Rhipicephalus microplus. The sequence continues at coordinate 6,524,791 of NW_027464598.1, read as the reverse complement.
ACCAGCATTAACCGCACGCCAAAAAAGGCGGGAAACCACACACTCAAACGTCGCATGTCGATTGGTCTCTACTATGACGCAGTTGGGGCAAGCGGAAGTGCCAACCACCTGCCATCGCTGCAACCGATCTCGCGTGGGGAGCAAGCCCCAGCCCAGCCTCCAGACAAAGTCTCTGAGATGCCCTGGCAACACTGCGGCAGTTATTGGTTTCCAAGCGCGGTTCATTACAGATTGACGATGCTGGGACACTAAGGGCCGTGGAAGGGCGGCCATTGCGTCCACCACTTTAGAATTGGCCACCTCTATCTATGGGCACGTAGCTTCCAAACGTCGGTGAAATGCCAGAAGGGCTCGATACAAAGATGGTAATTCAGTTGATTGGGGACCTTCGTTTATTTGGCTATCCGGCAAGAAGACACGTAGTCATGGCCCCAGACTGTAGCGAGCCAGTGTCTGAGCGGGCATGCCATCATCGCTTAGTACTCGTAATAGAGTGCGGAGGCACAATGTAGAAGCCGTGATGAAAACGTCGGGGAATGCAAAACCGCCTTGATTTCGCGGTTGAGCTAACGCTAGGCGCGATAACAATTCTGTGCCACCAGACCAAAAAATGAACTGATGCAGCTTTGCACTTTCCTGCAGACGTGGAGCGGTAGATTAACAGAATGGCAAAGGTACCAAAATTTTGCTAGGTACACCGTTTGAGTTAAGTATAGGCGTTCCAAGAGGGGGAATTCGAAGTACCTGCATGCTTTGATATCGCTTAGAAGAGAGTGTACAACGGATGACCAGATGCTCTCTTGTATACCAAGTGCAGTGAAAGTAACTCCGAATATTGAAATCTCAGGAGACCACTGTAAAGGCGACGTGATGTTGATACGACCGCTGGTGTTGCCAATGAAAAAATACTGGATTTTAGAAAAGTTTAACCTTGCACTGGGGATAATACCAAAATCATGGAATGTATCAAGAGCATGCTGCAGCGACTGTTCATTATGTACATATAGAGTGATATCATCTGCATATGCAGTGACCTTTACTTGAGTGTTACCGGGTAGAGGTAAGCCACGAATCTGCGGGTGATGTTTAACGGTCCTTAAGAAGGGTTCTAATGCAAGGATGAATAACACTGGGGAGAGGAGACACCCTTGACGGACCCCACGCGTGACTCTAATTGTGTGACTCTCACGGGAATCTATGTAAAGGGTACTTTCTGAATTAGTGTACATCGCGTGGATAAGGTCAATTAACTTATCCGGGAATCCGTATGCATGTAAAACATTTAGTATGTAGCCATGTTCTATGAAATCAAAAGCTTTCTCTTGATCTAATGAAACCAACAGTCCTTGCGCATATTGGCTAGTGGTGTATTGATTGATGTCACGCGTTAACCACGTATGGTAGTGTATTTCTTGGCCCGGAACAGGACAGACCTGGTGTGGAGCGAATAAAGTTGCAAGAAATGGACTGATTCGGCGCACCAAAATGTTGACCAAGAGTTTGTAATCTACATTGAGCAGGGTAATAGGGCGCCAATCTTCTGGTTGCGTGGACCTTGGGTCTTTCTTGGAAACTAGTGTTATACGGCCTTTGTTGAAAGAGGTTGGAAGTGTAATATCTCGGAAACACTTGCGAATGACGCGTGATATAGTTGAACCAATGATAGGCCAGAACTGTACATAAAACTCTGCATGGAGTCCGTCAGGCCCTTGGGCTGATCCCTTTTTCATTGCGTCTAATGCGTCCTTGATTTCGTCATCGGATGGCGGTGATAGCAGGATGTCATTTGACATGCTGGAATCATTAGGTAAATCTTTTAGCAGAGGATGCGAAGAAACGGATCCTAGGTAAAAGACATTTGCACCAGATTGAGCTATTGACTGAAAGTGTTGAGTGAACTCCTGAAAGTCGCGCGTACCCGCAGCAGCTGGGGCGGGAGAGTTCAGTGAGTGGGCAGGCGAGCCTGGTGAACGAAGCAGGGCTCTGCGTGCATACCTTATCACCTCAGGGTGCGCACAGGGTGCACGTCTACAGCGTCAAGCTGCAGCCGAGAGTGAAGAAGCGCGCATAATACGCTGGTACCGTTCAACGAGCTCCTCTTGCCATGCCCGCATTACAGTGGAAGGACTGGGATCTCGGTTGGCAATGCGTATCTTCTGGATTAACAATGACGCATCTTTCGACATATGGGTGCAAAGTCCTCTGCCCGACGCACTGCAGTGATGCCGCCACTGTTCTTTGAGGCGATCCCAATCAGCTACATTGGCCCCAATGAGCGATGCGCGTAACGCTCGGGATAATTTCTCCGTAGCCTGAGAGTCCTGGAGGACGCGGCAATCGAAACGCCGTGGTCTGTAAGTCGTTGGCGTCCCCACTGGCAGGCGGAGAGAGAACATAACCGGCCGATGGTCGCTAATATGCACTGGTTTCGGTGGCAATGACATTACCCCGGTGTCGTGAACGTAGGTAATGAGAGTGGGGTATGCGTACACGTGATCAATTCGGCTGCTCGACGCTGCTCGATGCCAATTATAGGCATAATTACTGCCATGCACACTTTGATGAATGTCACTCAATGCCAATTGCTGCACTAGACGTTGGAGTTCTCCGGCATTCCAGTTTGACCGGCCGCGACCAGGACCTCGAACGTCTGCGTGTGAGTCTAAGACACAATTGAAATCCCCTAAAAGTAGCACACGTTGGGAATTTAAAAGGAACGCATCAAGAGATTGGAAGAACGCGTTTGAGTTCACGCGTGCCACTGGGGCATACACGGCAACAAATCTTACTCTTCACGAAAAAAAGGTGCAGTCAAACGCCAGCACGCGTCCGAAGGCATCGAAGGAAACATGATGGTCACGTAAAAGTCCTCGGTTAAAAATAATGAATCCCACGCCAGTCGAACGCGTGCTGGCGTACGAAAAGAAACAATCAATATTGAACGCGCGCTTGAAAGCGAGCACATCAGAAAGCTTGAGAGAGAGAGAGGAAACTTTATTAGAACTTGGCCGGCAGCTTGGTCTTGGTGGCCTCAGATGGCGGCGCTGAGTCCCTGAACTCGGGTGGCATCTTCGGCCTGCCGGACAGCCCAGAGCTGGTCGTTGATAGATAGATAGATAATATTTTTTTATTATTCAATAAAAGATAATACATAGGAAAAAAGTTATACAGAAGGAGGTCCCAAAGCTCTAGGCTGCAAGGGGACCTCCTGTGCTAGTTACATAAAGAAAACAAAACATGTAAAGCAACTCGGTAAACAATAGAATAAGTTTAAAGGAATCAAGTACATTTCATTGCAAAAGAAACAAACAGTCAATTATTGTCAAATCGAAACACTTGATAGCAGATGAAATCCATCAGCAAATGATCAATAACACCTGGCAGCAGAAGAAATGAAACTTGAATTGTATATACACCTAAGTGCATGTTAGATGATAAACGATCGATACAAATATCACATGTGCTGAGTAGTAATAGGTAAAAAAAAGAAAAGTTAAAAGTGGTATGTCTCAAAGCGGCAACAATGCCAGACACATGTTATTCATCTAATTTGGTACAAAACAGAGCAAACATAATGAACGATTAGTTCCGAATTGAACAGCATAAACAACGAGATTATTTAAACATTAAGTAAATAGGAATTTAAGCGTTTTTTAAAACTGCCTATGTTTGGAGACATTTTTACGTCACTTGGAATACCGTTCCAAACGGAAATAGCTGTAAAGGTAGAAGTGAATCTGCCATAGTTAGTTCTAACTTTCGGTAACAGGAGGTTATTATTTGATGCAAATCGAGTTATATTTTGATTAATGAGTTGTTCTTTATTGAAGACCATGAAAGGCATGTTTGAGTGAAGAGAATTGTATGTAAGGGTTGCCATGTTGAAAAGAAAAAGTTTATGAATTGTTAGAATACGAAGCCCTTGTAAAATAGCAGATGCGCTACATCGTGATGGTTGATATGTGATAATGCGAATGGCCTGGTTTTGAACATATTGCAAAGGAGCAAGATGAGTGCTATATGTATTGCACCAGGATGCAATGCAGTAAGTGAAGTGACTGTGAACGAAGGCATAGTAAAGAGAAAGCAAGGTATTTGGCCCAAAGTATGGACGTGCTTTGATGAGAATCCGGATGCCATAAGCTGCTTTTTGCTTTAGGTGTGAGACATGGGAAGTATACTTTAAATTTGCATCAAGAATCACTCCTAGAAATCTACACTGACTGGAGGCTTTGATAGGATAATTATTGACCGTTATAGACGGATATTCAGTGACCTTTTTTTGAGTGGGGTGAAATAGCACAAAAACTGTTTTACTAGGGTTAATTTCCAGTGAATTATGACGACACCAGCGAATTATATTTTCAAGATCACTGTTTAGTTTAAAAGTAACAGTATCGATCGAGGTGCAAGCAGTTAAAATCGTAGTGTCGTCCGCATACAGATAAGGTAGACAGTGCGATAGGTGAGAAGTTAGATCATTAATGTAAACAGTGAAGAGTATTGGGCCTAGAATTGATCCTTGAGGTACTCCCCGATTGATTATTTTAAAATTAGAAAGATGATTGGATATGCTGACAGCCTGTTCTCTGTCAGTTAAGTAGCTGTGAATGAAGTTCAGGGCAGGTCCTACAACACCGGCCGCGTTTAGCTTGGTAATTAAAATTTTATGAAGGATTGAATCGAACGCTTTCGTGAGGTCAATAAACACTGCTCCAGCATATTTACCTGAGTCAATATAGTGTTTAATCGTATCCGTGAATGAAAGAAGCGCGAGGTTGGTAGAGTAGCCTGCACGAAAGCCAAACTGCGAGGCAGACAGAATGCTAAATTTAGTTAAGTAATTTGTTAGTCGCTTTTCAAAGCACTTCTCTATAACTTTGCTGAGCACAGACAGAATTGCAATGGGGCGATAGTTAGAAACCAAACCCTTATCGCCTTTTTTAAAGACAGGAACTATTTTGGCTCTCTTTAAATCAGATGGAAATGTGCCATTTTTAAACAAAAGGTTAATTACATGTGAGAGGGGATCAGCGACGATATCAGCGACATATTTCAAGTGAACTGGTTGAATTTCATCAAGACCCGCGCTTGTTAATTTTAATTTCTTGATCACATTGTGAATTTCTTCTGGTATGGTAGGATATAGAAAAAAGGACTGTGGTTGCCTTTCAAGCGTACCTTCAAAGCTGTCGGAAACGGGTGTGTTATTAACTGTAAAATAATTATTAAATTCATTCGCAATGGCTGTTGGTTCTTTGTAGGTGCCATTAATGCTAGAAATCTCATTTATTAGTGTTTCTTTTGAGTTCCTGTTCAGAAAAGAGTTGATGAGCTTCCATTGTTCAGTGATACCAGAGGCTTCATGAAATTTAGCTTCGTAATACCTTTTTTTGGCGTCTCTCAATAATTTATTTAGGATATTTTTGTAACAGGAATATCGCTGCTGCAATTTGTAGTTAAATGGACAACGTTTCGTCTTTTTGTACATATTGTCTTTCTTACGCATACACTTCAGTAAACCATCAGTGAGCCATGGGTTATGGGGTGCAGGATACCTTTTGTGGCATCTAACAAAAGTGGTTGCTTCGCGAATACATTGCTTCAATACTGATGAGAATGCCTCAAAAGCTAGCTCTGCATTTGTTTCGGATTTAATTCTCGACCAGTCAAATGATGACATGGAATCTATAAATGAAACTTTGTCAAAGAGGGCTTTTCGAAAAGAATGCTTCGTTCGTGACAAGGCCGACGACAAGCGACAAAAAATGGCATAGTGATCGGTGATATCGAGGGGTATTATGCCACATTCATTACTTGATAAGTGGTTAGATAGAATGTGGTCAATAAGCGTGTTTGAGCCACCCGTAATACATCTTGTCGGCAACGTAAGAAGCTGCTCATAACCAAAGCCTGTAAAACAATTTGAATATTCAACCGAACCTTGATTGGAATCTTCTAATAGATTGATGTTTATATCTCCCATAATAACAACGTTTTTCCTTTCTCGTGAAATTCGATCCAGGGTTTCATGCAGTGCCGAACAAAACTCGGGCACGGATGATGACGGTGAGCGGTAGACGCATGCTAGAATAGTTTTTTCTGAATGGGGTTGTTCAAGATTGTCGTCGATTTCAATCCATACAGATTCCGTGTTATCAGCTAGAATGGCGAGATCGTTACGACGCTTATATTTTACTGAAGATGATATGAATATAGCTGATCCACCATGACTGTTCGATTGGCGGTGACAATATTCTGGAGTGTAGTGTGGTAAGCAATATATGTTTCGGTCGTCAGACGATAGCCACGTTTCAGACATACAGATGAAGGAAAAGTGATGGGCAAGGGATGCTAGATAAACACAGATGTCGTCATAATGTTTTCTGAGACTACGCGTGTTGAAGTGGATGGCCGATAATCCTGGGCTTTCGAAAAAACGTCGAAGCTGGTTAGCGGAGTAATACATTTTGAGGCGTTTTGAAGGTTACTCAGCAATTCAGTTGATTGCCAGACACCAACTAGGAGGCAGAATGAAACACAGAAAGGTCTGCATCCTTCGTGATGCGGTATACCCGACTGTCAACTGATTTTCGTGCTTTGATCTGACAATTGTCGGTCCATAGGAACTTCCAGCCATGTTCCCTCTTAAGCTTCAGTGCCTTAGCGAAAAGTCCTTTCTTTTCCAACGTTAGATGATCATTTACATAAACAGGACGACTTTGCGAGCCCCCAAAGCCTAGTTCATTGGTGTTCAGTTTAGCTTTTCGTGCCTTAGTAATGAAATCTTGTTTCTTAGTACGTGAGCAGAACCGCGCGATGAGATTCTTGTCCCCCGTTCCAACTTTCCCTCGAACGCGATGAACGACGTCAATGTCCCCATCTGTAATAACGCAATCAATTTTTGCCCCTACAGCCTTCAAAATTGCCGTACAGTCTTCTCCCTGTGTACACGGAACATTCTTCAATTCAATGTTGTTTAGCCGAGAGTATTGCTCAAGTTCAGCTACTCTGGTTGTCAAGGCATCATTCTGTGACTGCAGAGCTTGATTGACTGTGCGTAAACGGTCGCTTTCTGACCTCACTTCTTCGACAATAGAATTCAGCATTTCGACACTGGAGACCAAACTGTTGACTTCGGCCTTCAATGCGTCAATTTCAGGTTGCGTTGCGGAGGCTTTTTGGTTCATCTTCGCAACCAGCTTTTCCACTACATCATCCAGTTTACCTTCGGACCAGGCCTCAAGCGACTGGATTCTTTTCGTTAGTTCAGCTACAGTTGGCATAGTAAGACAAGCTACAAGCTATACACTACAAGCTACAATACACTGGCAGCAGCAAATGCGGTAATATGTTTATGAGCACGATGCAATAAGAAAACCCACCAACCTGCAAAGGCAAGTAAGTTCGTTTAGCTTGCGTTCCTCCAGCCGCAGGTGCTGCTGCCAAATGAAGCCGGGCAGCCTCCCGCACTACTTTTGTAGTCTGTTGGTATCAGCAGTCTTTATCACCAGGCGATGTTTCCACGGTTGACACTGGTCACGCAGGCGCGTTAGCCACCGACAGACCAAATCAGATGACCAGGTAGAAAGCGTGCGCACCCGTTGAGCAGTGAGCACGGGCACCCAGTAAAGCCCAGGCGAACCAGCGTCGTGTGGTCAGCTACGTAACCAAGTTGGGAACGTCGCAGAAAGCCCAGGTGAACCAACGCTGTATGGTCTGCAAAGGCAAGTAAGTTCGTTTAGCTTGCGTTCCTCCAGCCGCAGGTGCTGCTGCCAAATGAAGCCGGGCAGCCTCCCGCACTACTTTTGTAGTCTGTTGGTATCAGCAGTCTTTATCACCAGGCGATGTTTCCACGGTTGACACTGGTCACGCAGGCGCGTTAGCCACCGACAGACCAAATCAGATGACCAGGTAGAAAGCGTGCGCACCCGTTGAGCAGTGAGCACGGGCACCCAGTAAAGCCCAGGCGAACCAGCGTCGTGTGGTCAGCTACGTAACCAAGTTGGGAACGTCGCAGAAAGCCCAGGTGAACCAACGCTGTATGGTCTGCAAAGGCAAGTAAGTTCGTTTAGCTTGCGTTCCTCCAGCCGCAGGTGCTGCTGCCAGAAGCTCCGAGCTTCTGAGCGCCGCCTCCCAGCGGCGGCGTCGCCGACGGAGAAGGTCCCCCGCGGCTCCCGCAGACGGGACGGCGGCGGGAACGAGTGAGCTCGAGGCTTCCTGTTGCCTGGTATTGGCAGCCGCCATAGGCGCATCGCGAACGGCGGCCGTTTCTCGACCATTGTTATCGGCGCATTCCCAGAGCATGTGGCGCAGCGTTGCTCTGTGCCCGCATGCTTTACATAGATCGGTAATGTGTAAGTGCGGGTAGCAGTGGCGTAAGACGACCGGGCTGGGGTAAGAGTGGGTTTGTAGTAAGCGATAGCTTACGGCATCGTGTCTGTTTAATTTGTCATGCGGTGGCGGGAACTTTCGCCTTTCCAGTCTGTAGTGTTGCGTAATATCTCGGAACGTGATGAGACAATCACCCCACGACCATTGTGGTCTGTGTTGTCGCTGCGTGTCTGTCAAAGTGTCTCGATCCGGCAGATCAGAAGCCCTGTTCTCGGGAGCGGAGGCGGCGGCCACGGAATGTGCCGCGGCTCGGCGAGTGAGACCTCGAGCCGCGGCGTGGGCCGCCTCGTTGCCCGGAAGCGGGACATCGGTGTGTGCCGGGGTCCAAAGGAGGAAGACTGTTAAATTTTGTTGTGGCGATCGCGACGCTGAGTCACCATCACCGCACATCTTAAGGATGCGGGCCGCTTCCCGCGAGACGCGGCCGCGCGCGAAGCCGCGGATTGCTGCCGGCGAGTCGCTGATTACGATCGTAGCGTTCGGCACCGTGGCGATTGCTAGGGCTATCGCGGCTTCTTCGGCTGCCTCCGTATGTCCCGTGGTCACCGTGGCGCTCGCGAGGCATTTGCCCGCACGGTCAACGACTGCAGCGGCGTGTGCGTGTCTCCCGTCCCCATATCTCGTGGCATCTACGTACACAACTTCGTCGCTAGTGCCGTACTTCTTTTGAAGGTCACTAGCTCGCTGGTTACGGCGCCCGACGTGGTGCGTCGGGTGCATATTCTTAGGAAGCGGCGGAACAATTAGGCGGTCGCGAACCGAGGCAGGAACATCCGCTTTTTCTCCCTGCTGAGTGTGGTACCGGATGCCAAGTGACTCGAGGATGTGTCGACCCGTCTTAGACCCCGACAAGCGTTCGTTTTGCGAAACGACATGGGCCTCAATTAACTCGTCGAGTGAGTTGTGCAGTCCAAGTTCTAGTAACTTTTCAGTGCTCGCATTCAGTGGAACTCCAATTGCTCTCTTGAAAGCCTTTCGTATTATACATTCGATCTTGTTTTTTTCTGAGCCTAGCAATTTGAGGTAGGGGGCAACGTATGTTATACGGCTTATTGCGTACGCCTGCACTAGACGGATCGCGCAGTGTTCGCGCATACCAGTACGTCTGTTCGTGATACGACGTAGGAGTCGGATCGTGTCGTCTACCGAACGACGTAGTCTTCGCACCGTCTCACCATTATGGCCGTCTGCCTGCAGGTGTAACCCCAGAATTCAAATTTTGTCTACGTGTGGAATGGGAGTGCCATCTGCCAATAGAACGCTTATTTTGTAGCACTCCCTTTCCTCGTCGCGCGGGGTTATGCGACCTCTACTTGTAGGTTTGTAGATTAGAAGTTCCGACTTGGTTGCCGAGCATTCGAGGCCCGTTCCTCGCAAGTACTCCTGAACTTCGTCTACACCTGCCTGGAGCGTACGCTCGACGTGACCATCACAACCTCCGCCGGGAACCCAGAGGGTGATGTCATCCGCGTAGATACTGTGATACAATCCTTGTATGCCTAATAATTTCTCGGGTAGCCCCAATAGAACTAAATTAAAGAGTAATGGCGAAATTACGGAGCCTTGTGGCGTGCCCCTCGAGCCCATCTCAAATTCTTGCAGTTCCACATCTCCAACGACGACGCGTACGCGTCTGCCGGCAAGGAAGTCACGTATGTAATTATATGTTTTTTGTCCTAGTCCTAATGTTTGAACTCTGTTTAAAATTGCTTCGTGTTTAACGCTGTCGAAGGCCTTTTGAATATCTAGGCCAAGGATCGCCTTGGTTGAGCTGGTAATGTCATCAACAATGTGGTGCTTCAGCTGAAGCAACGCGTCTTGTGCGGAGAGATTGCGGCGGAATCCTAGCATGGTGTGCGGAAATACATCGCGGACTTCGAGAAAGTCAGTCACGCGTTTGAGGACTGCGTGCTCCAGAACTTTTCCTACACAAGACGTGAGCGAAATTGGCCTTAGATTATCAAGCGCAACCAGCTTGCCCGGTTTAGGAATTATGATAACTCGAGCTCTTTTCCACGCTTCAGGAAGGGAACCGCGTTGCCAGCACTCGTTGATATAAGTCACAAATCGGGAGATTGACTCGTCATCTAAGTTGCGGAGAGCCTTGTTCGAAACCCGGTCCAGGCCGGGCGCCGATTGGGTGTTTAGTGCAAAAAGGACTGCCCGAATTTCCGCTTCGCTAAATTCGGCGTCTAGTTGCTCATTAGCAACGCCGTCATAATCTGGGTGTTGGACGCTCTCTGTCGACTTAAAGTAACGGTCACGTATTGCACCGAGCAGGTCATCGCCTTTATGATCGTTCACAAGTCTCCGAGTTTTATGGCCTTGAGCGGCACGAGTATCTTCCGGATCCAATAGGTGCCGGAAAAGGCGCCAAGCACTCGCCCCGCGCATCTGTCGCTCGAGGCCGTTGCACAGGTCTTCCCATTGTGACCTACAGAATTGGAACGCATGTTCCTCAATTTCTCTGTCTAACCGTGCTATGCGTTTCCTCAACGCCCGGTTATGTCTTTGGCGTTTCCACCTCTTGAGTAGGGCTTGCTTTGCTTCCCACATGTGTAGGAGCCTGCTGTCGATTACTTCGAGCTTCGCTTCGGGCGGGATGTGGCACGTTACCGCGTCTACGTCCCGATTGAGCGTCGCGGTCCACTCGTCTATATCCGTGATCGGCTCGTCGCCCTGCCCGCCTTCTGCTCTCTTTTTGCGGAACGCGTCCCACTGCACTAATTTGAGTTTACGGCCTGTGCTTTCAGAGTATGTTCTACGAACGCTCGGGCCCGTGTCTACCGTAATCTCTATCAGAGAGTGGTCACTCCCTAAGTCCTCCTGCGTGTTTTGCCAAGACGCCGCTGTGACATTCGACACGAACGCGAGGTCCGGTAGCCTGTCTGCGCTCACGCTGTTACCCCGGCGCGTCGGATCGGCGGGGTTCGCGATCAGTTCAAGCCGTTGGTCTTGCGAGTCTTCCCAAAGGTGTTTGCCCTTGAGCGTTTCACGCGTGTATCCCCAGGCCCCATGGGGCGCATTAAAATCACCCGCAACTAGCAGAGGTGCGCCGTTGGCGGCCGTGCTTGCTCTCCGGAGCATCTCCCCAAATCGGTGCTGTAGCGTGGGTTTACTGTAGACGTTAAGTACAAACAGGCCTCGGCCGCGCTTAGGAATTAATTCTACAAAAACATGCGGTATCCTTACGCACTCAAGTTCGCGCTGCGCCACCGTGATGTTACGTCTAACTAGCACGGCGGCGACCGGCGCCGGACGCGGCGGGGGCGACGGCAGCGACCACGGTCGCGCCGACGACGAGAGCGGATCGCCCCGCCCTCGGCGACCCGCGGCCGCCCCCGGCGCCCCACCACGCGCCAAGCGCTGTGTAGCACGTTTTTCTTTCCGCCTGTTGTCCGCCGCGGCCGCATTTATGGCTTTGTAACCAGCTAGTTTTGCCGGATAAATTGTTTCCTGCAAAAGGATAATGTCCGGTTTCGTCTCACGGCTTCGAATAAATTGCTCGAGATTTCCCCGCTTCCTCCTATATCCCCGGCAGTTCCACTGCCATATCGTGTACTGTTGTTTGTGAGTGTTAGTGTGAGTGTGCGCTTGTCTAGCCATGGTGATGCTTGTGTTTAATTTAGCCCATCGCCGTCGAGGCAACTGAGGTGCGGCTGAATCTGCGGCTCGGCGTCTGGCAGCGCGTTCTGCTGCTGCTGACTCTGTTGCTGTCTAGCGTAGGGCTTACTCACCGTTCTAATCGGTCTGCCCGCAGATGACGGGAGTCGCGCTTCAATGTTTTCTATGCGCGCCGTGTGCGCGGTGAGCATTTGTGTCATTTGTTCAGAGAGCTTAGCTATCGCACTATTGAACATTTCATTCATCTGTGCCACCGGTTTAGCAAAACGTTCATCGAGGCTGGTCTCGATAGTATCGATTTGTTTCTGTAGCTTATCATAACGGCCAAATCGCTGTGTGGATTCGTGCCTGGCAGGATCTAGTGCTATCCTTTTCGTGATACACGGGCGGTCTTCGCGTCCGCCTGCCGCCTCTCCCGAACTGCTCTCGTCATCCGTGTCCATCACCGCCGCCTCGGGTCCCGACGGAGTCGAAGACCGAGGCGTCGGTGGTGGCGGCACCGTCGACTGTTGCTGCGGTTGTTGCATTCGTGGAGCCTCTCCTTTCAATTTGGAATTTTCCGCTCTAAGGGCGGCGTTCTCGCGTTTCAGCTCTGAAATTATCGATTGTAATGGTCCTAGGCGTTGTTCTAGCGCTCGCTCTACCGCTAGCTTGAGCTCGCTCCCACCGCCGCCACCGACGGCGGGACCGCCAGGACGTCCCGCCGAAACAACGCCGCCGGCGCGAAAGGCGGCTACATCCGCCCATCTCACCTGCTGCCATGTGCCCTTGGGTCCTTGTTGTTGCGGCTGCCGCCACGTCTGATGCTGCTGACTTTGTTGGGTGCCTTGGTTTACAGCTGCGGCGCCCGGAACGGCGCCACCGCGCGTCTTCGACATGCTTCTCGGCCTTGGTGTCCGGCTGCGAGAGCGGGACCGGGATTTACCGCCGCCGCCTCTCGCGTCTCGGCTTGTCGAGCGTCCTCTTCGGGTGGCGTTGGATGAATGACTGTCAAACGCCGGATAATGATTGTAGTAACCTCCGTTGCCTTCGGTGCTAATGCCGCTGTTGTAGATGCTGTCGGACGCTGCGGCCGCTTGCTCTTCTTCACGCCGCTTTTGCTCTAGGCGGCGACGCTTGACTATGTAAGGAGTCTTGTATCTCGCCTTGCAGACGCGGTCACCCGTGAGATGATCCTTGCCACACAGTTGACACCGCGGCTCGCAGCGATGGTCAGACGGTGGGTTACTGCTTCCGCAGTCACGGCAAATTTTGTCGGCAGGGTTGGGACACACGTCGGAGCGAAGGCCCAGCCTCCCGCACGCGTAGCACACGTCGATGTGCTTTCTGTAGAGGGAGCATCTCACAAGCATAGGTGCATAGTATACGTGTCTGGGAACATGGAAACCGTCGAACAATACGATGATGTTGTCCGTGGTGCCCATTCGCTTGGCATGCAGCACGCCGGGGTTGCGCTGCGTCACTAGGTTGTTAACGATGTCCTCCGGGCTCTCATCTTTGGAAATGTTCCTAATCAGGCCCTTGGAAGTGTTCTCCGGGGCGGCCTGATAGGCGTTCGCCTCGAACTCTCGGTTCCCGATGCAAAGCTTGCTGATGGCTCCGTAGCGTTTGGCTCTGTCCGCAGACGGAGTGCTGAGCACCACGACGTTCTGTTTAACGTTGAGGCAGATACTGTCCTCTCTAGCCGCTTCTCTACCGATACCTGCCGCGTTACGAAGGCAGAAGTAAATGCGATCTATCTTGTATTCAGCCCCGTTGAATCCGCCGCGGGGGCGCACAATGATCCTGTAGTCATCGGGCGGTAGCTCTGGCATTCGGCTCGCCTTAGCGAGGTGCTGCAAGTAACGAGCACACTTCTTTTTATTCTGCGCCGCTGTGGCAGTATCCGGGGCAATCCCTGTAGTCTCCGCGGCAGCCGCCTGTTGCTGCGTCTCCGTCTTCTGGTCTTGCGCTGACTCGGACGCGCCGTCGGCCTGTTTCGTTCTCTTTACGCTGCACCATCCTGCTCCCTCGCCGAAATCTTCCGGCCGAATGTCCTCTCCTTCTACCTCTACGACATCCATTTAGCCCTGGCAAAGGCCTTGTACGCTGCCGTTGGGGATCGGGAGCTCCGAGGAGGTCCGGCGACACGTTAGGCTTCCCAGAAAGCTTGAAAAAATTTTTTTCTTGCACGAACAGCAAATCACAGTGCACTGAACGCGCAAAAGCCAATACCTCAGCCTGTTTTTGTGGGTTGCGGAAACCTTGAACGTTAAAAAAATAACTTTGAGAGTAAGAGCCGTAGGGAAAATAAAAACTTAGTATAGGATCACGCAAATGCAGGAATACCTTTATCAGGTGCAGGAGCCGGTTCCCCCAAGTGGCTGAATCATTTTTTCCGGCCAGGCGATCCACCGGAGGCTCGGGGCTTCCGGGATCGCGTCGAAGTCCGCAGGGGACTTCTGTCTCTGGTGGGGGCTTCTAAGTCACAAGTAGTTATCCGGTGGCGTTTGGAGTCTGGGTTCTTGAGCGAGGATGGTGCAAAGGCGTCTCCACTGTCCTGGCTTATGTCAATGGGGCTGGTGTCTTCGTCAATTTGTAGGGGTGCCTCACTCGCGGTGCTGTTGGAGTCCTCGTAGATGCAGGCGTCGTCGTCTTGAGATGTAGACTCCTCGATGACACCTGCACTTGTTGTCGACAGAGCAGCAACGCGAGGAGCGTCAGATGCAATGTTTTCATCCGAGACGCCGTCCTCACAAGTCGCTTCGTCTTACGAGGGCTTGGCCTGCGATTCCTCAGAAATGGCCACGGGACGCGGGGAACTTAAGTTTTCAATACCTGGAGGAATTACCAGGTCCGGAATCGTTGGGGGCGCAGTGGACTTCTGGCGCAGCGTCGCGATTGGCGCACCTTGGTCGTGGTCGCTTACCGCGGCTCGCGTTGACGAATCGTCGCACTTGTTCTAGATGGCGTTCCTGGTTTAAGTGGAGGGAAAACCTTGGATGCCGCCTCGGAATACGATGGCCTGATGGTGCAGGCCACGGTGGCATGCGGGTCCCCACAACGGCGACACGGCAGCGAGCAGCCTTTCCCGTCGTGGAATAAACGCCGCACCTTCCACAAAACGGTGCTGTGCAGTTGATGCGGAAGTGCACACTGTCTCCACATCGACGGCCCACTCGCTGGATGCCTTTATAGTCACTGGTTACTCGATGGCCCGCGACCTTGAGGTAGTTGGGCACCGGTGACGAAGCCTTCATTTCCATGCGGACGTATCGCGTCCCAGTGGTCACGGTTGGACGCGATCCCAAGAGTCCTCTGGTGATGTGCAGCACCTTCCCGTAGGGAGAGAGTGCTTGTGCGAGGACGTAGCTGCGTACGCGGCACGGCAGGAACAGGACGGTCACTTGGGGTGCCAGGAGTACGATGGCGACGCGCACTCCTCGGATGATAAGGTGCGACGCGTCTACGATTTGGGCCAGTGCGGCCTCAGTGTTGACGGTAACTTGGTAGTTCCGGCCTCCAAAGTGCTGAACGCAGTACACTTCTTCAATTCCTACTATTGAAGACGTCACGTCAACGACGTCTTCGGGACTAGTCCGCTCGGGGACGACTATGTCGAAGGCTAGCGCCTTCTTCGGGGGCTGGCTTGCCATTACGGGTGCCCGCCAGCCCAGGGACGCCCTGAGACGTTAACGACGACAACGATCCTTGTAAGCTGAAACCGTATTACATAACAAACGCAGCATCAGTGTGTTTAGAAGAAGTGGTTAACGATTTAAA
This sequence comes from Rhipicephalus microplus, assembly GCF_043290135.1. NCBI lineage: Eukaryota > Metazoa > Arthropoda > Arachnida > Ixodida > Ixodidae > Rhipicephalus > Rhipicephalus microplus. The sequence continues at coordinate 6,509,011 of NW_027464598.1, read as the reverse complement.
GTACTGTGTTTAGAAAAAGTGTTTAACGATTTAGAGTACATAGTACTCTACTATGGGAGAGCATAATGCCGTCCCGAGACCAACTCAATGGAAAGTGTTGACTACGGGAGAGCTGAAATCCTTGCATATTTTATTGCATTCTAAGAGACCCATCATTGTGAAGACACTATTCATTGGCTATCGTAAAAAAGTCTCCATATTTTCTCTGGCTAGACGGCACAACGTTTTCTATAGCGTATAGCTTGGACTACAAAAGACAAGAATGTTTGTGGCAGAAGATGATCTTCTTTTTCCATCCCACATAGTCTTTAACCAAAAGTTCATATCCAATCTTGGCATAAAGCTGTGATTACTTCGAACTTCTTCTAATGGTTGCTATGATGATATATTATATATATGTTATTCGTTGCTCAGCGTAGTAGGAAGGGCAACCGCGATGCTTGATGCTGGTAGTTGCTGGTGAAATAAAACATGTACTTCGGTGCCAGTTGCATAAATGTTGTATTCTTATTCGCGACTCCAGCAATTCATGCAGCACCTAGTGGAAATATAGGGAAGCTGCGTACTGAGGTCCAAACAGTCCAAGCATCAGTCGTATGCGGTAGGAGCACGGTAGGATGGTGCCGCCCGGAAAAAAATGGCAGCATATTCACGCAGTGAATGATAGATAGTGGGGCGAAGCATCTGTCCGTCCATTCGTTCTTGCTTCCGTCCATCCACGCGTGCGTCTGTGTGGCCGCCCGTGCGTCTATACGCCCGTCCGAGCGTACGTCAGTTCGTGCGTCCACACGTTCATCTGTGCGTCTGTCCCTGCTTTTGTCCATGCATCCGGTCCTGCGTCCGTCCATGCGTCCATCCATCCGTGCAGCCATCCATGCGTGCGTCTAGGCATCTGTCTGTGTGTCCGTTCGTCCACCTATTCAACACTACAAGTACCACCATCTCGCATCTTTTCATCATATATTCCTCATATAGAAGCACCGCCATCCAGCGGACATTCCAAGGACTGAACGAGATGAGGCACACGCACAATTTCTTACGGCTAGCGCTTCGTGCCTACTTCCCACCTTTAACCACCTCGAGTTCATGGTATATAATAGTTCACTGTATTCATGGCACTGCGGCCTAACGCTCGCTAAACTATTTTGAAACCTAGGAGGTTACGCCCAGCGAGTACAACGTAGCAACTCTTTTTTGTCTTCTCTGCGTTGTTGAACAATAAAAAATTCACAGCGTGCGCATTAATTAAAAGCCGAATTCTCCTGTCTCTCATTTCCCCTTAGGAGCTATTGGCATGTACATTGAGCACTATCTTTTATTGTTCAACAACGCACAGAAGAAATCTCTCACCGGCACCACCTAGGTGGTCAAAATGTTATACTTGTTACACACTACTCCAACGGCTGCGAGGGACGAATGGATGCCGCTATAAAAAGCTTCGCCCGTAAAAAAATTGACAGATCCCACGTACAGTGAGACTCGATGATATGCGAATGAAATATGTTGATATGTCACTTTAAAATCAGCACAACGTTGCGAGGTGGAGGTAAATGATGCCGTACATGACATCCGTGTCATGATTATGATGTTTGGATGTGTCGTTTACCTTCGTCATCTATTCACGTCATGTAATACGAAATTTAGTATATGGGGAGCTAGCAAAACGGCCGCGAGCACGCAATCAGCGTGGTATGTTGTCCTGCTCTTACGTGACACGCGTGTCAGGATTATCATGTTTGCACTCATATATTTCGTCATCTATTGATGTCACGTAACACCAAAATTGGCATATGTGGAGCTAGCAAAACGGCAGCGAGTGCATCATGAAAGGCCAAATATACTCCAATGTAGGGCTGACGTGCGTGCACGCTAAGCACAGTGACGCAATCGTAGTAAAACGCGAGTACTCTATAGTCTGACGCCAGGCGCGACCAGCGTTCGTCGGCGCGGCCCGGCAGCAAACGACGCGAAATGCGACATGTTGCATTTCGCGCCGATGCTTTACAGAGACAACACAGAGTCTCCCTCTTTTCGTGATGGAGGGACGCCGGACGTGCTGAGACGCGCATTTGTCTAAGCAATGCAGCGCGGAGGAGCAGGAGGAAAGTTTAAGAGGAAGGACAGGGGGGTTAGTTAGTTCTTAGACCCGCTGGTACCCTGTGCAGAGGAAAGGGGTGAGGGAAATAAAAGATGATAAGGAGAATTGTTGCGAAGAGAGAGAGAAAGTAATCACAAAAAATAAAAATAAATAAAAAAGCGTGGCAGGGTTGTCATGTTGTTACATGACACGCATGTCATAGTTTGCATGTTAGGGTTTGTCGCTTGTGTTTGCCATGCAATCATGCCATGCAATACCAGTTTTGCAACACGTCACGTGAACAAAACCACCGCAAGAGCTGCAGGACCATGAAATGTAAATCATGACATTCATGACATACATGTCATGATTTTTATATTACGACTAGTCAAAATTATTGAAACGGCCGCAAGAGCTAAATGTCGTAGGCGGCTAGATAGATAGATAGATAGATAGATAGATAGATAGATAGATAGACAGATAGATAGATAGATAGATAGATAGATAGATAGATAGATAGATAGATAGATAGATAGATAGATAGATAGATAGATACGCGCAAAGTCGCTGAAGTTCGCTAAGAAATGTTTCGCATTTAAAACTCAATATTTGTGTTAGCGACAGCCGACGTGGTGACCTCCATGAATCCACCACGCTGCAACTCCGCAGCGCCCTCTCATGTACACTTAAGTTGCGATTAGAAAAGCATGGCTGCAGCCCTTCCACGAATGTTGTTTATTAAGTCGTCATAGTGTCTCGAATTTTTAGGGGCGAAGCTCCTTAAAAAGCTACTCACCAGGTTTGACAATTTTGAGCTGACAAGCGCAGTGCGTAGATGAGGCGTTCATGATTACGTATGCAAAATTTGCAACGCTACGCACCGCGAAAATGGGTCGAAGTCAAGTTGAACGCTGCTCCTTCTTTCTTTTGCGTGCGCGCGCGTAGAGAATGAGAGCATGACGTGCGCGTGTGAATGGCGCTACGTACAGGGCAATGCAGTGACATTGGTCATCTACGTAGACGACTGTGCTCTGATGTTATCAACAGTATACCACGTGACATAGCATAAATTATTTAACAGAACGTGCCTAGTTTATGTAATCTGTTGCTTGAATGGGTGAATAAAACTTGAGATAAATCATGAGACGCAATAAAGAAATGTGCGCGTCTTTCATTTTTTCCCGTGAATTGCAATGATATTCGAGGCTAATGTGCCAGCGTTTCCCATGCGTTCGGCTCCCCGCTGTCAGTGCATTCAGCAGACGACAGCCGCGGAACGCTGCTACGCGTTCGAGCACTCATCGTGCTCATGCACTCTACCGCGTCTAAGCCAGCATTGTCATACCGTCCCACAGAAACACGAAGTACACCTCAAAACAACGCGAGCAACTCAGCCGTTGTTACTAACACAGTGGAACTGCAGAGGTCTCAAGAACCACAAGAAGCGGGCTCATTTCCGCCTCTATCTTGAGACCTTTGAGTTCCTTGTTGCCGTGGTTGCCCTTCAGGAACCCGGCTCGGACGTCAAACTCACAAATTACACTACATTTCAACACAACCCGGAGACATGTATACTTGTTCACAAGCAATATACCGCCCAGGAAGTCACACTCCCCACAACACCGCCTTTCCCATACACAATGGTGGCGGTGCTGCCTATAAGGCGATCTGACCCACCTGTTCATATTTTAAACATTTACTGTCCCCCAAAGCTTAAGAACGTCACATTCAGCGAAACTTTCACACAAGCTATGCAGGTGGCAGGACGGGACCCCCTCCTGATCGTCGGCGACTTCAATGCCCCAAGCAGGTTATGGGGTTACCCACGAGAAAACACGCGTGGAAGGAAGCTTGCGGAACTTCTTTCTACACTTGGACTCACCCTCCACACTGATCCCGCTAGCCCAACACGTGTAGGCAACTCTGTTCAACGAGATACTTGCCCGGACCTCACAATTACACGCAACATACGCCATGCCGACTGGCTGAACACACAGGACACTCTCGGTAGTGATCATTGTGTATTAAACACAACTGTGTACATGCGTCCCTTAAAACGCCCACTTACACAAGCTCGTATCCCAGACTGGACAACTTTCCGCACCACTCTACCTATTGTAGACCCTCTCCAGTCGGGATACGACACCTGGTCTAAATCACTGACGTCTACACTGAAACAACACGAACAGCTGATACAGCTCACGGAAACTCAAACGGACGTGGACAACCACCTCCTCCATCTTTGGCAGGCCCGCCGCAGCCTCACCAAACGATGGAAAAAACAGAAACATAACAGACGCCTCAAGAAACGCATCCTAGAACTCACGGAGCAAGCTGCGGAATATGCTGCTCAGCTAGCCGACACTAACTGGGTGGACAGGTGCAACACGGATGCACGCCAGATGTCTGGTCGCAACACGTGGCGCCTGTTTCGCGCTCTCATCGATCCAACACAAACACGCACGGAAACTCAACGTCACTTACATAAAGCCATGCACAACTTTACAGGAACGACAACACAGCTGGCAAACACGCTCAGGGACCGATACCTGTGCACCACCAAGGACCCCCGGACGGCCGCATACTCCTACGCAGGCAAAAAGAACACGCAGTTGGACACCCCGTTCCAGCTCCACGACCTCCAGGCGGCCTTACGCAAGATGAAGCGTGGCACTGCACCAGGGCGTGACCAGGTTACGGTCAAACTGTTGGCCAATCTTCCCGACGCAGCCTACGCCACGCTCCTCAAATACATCAATAGCATTTGGGACGGAGAAACTCCTCTCCCTCTTGAATGGAAATCAGCTCTCGTGACCTTCATCCCGAAGGCAGGTAAACCTATTGACGTGGAGAACCTTCGCCCCATCTCCCTCACGTCTTGTGTCGGCAAGCTGATGGAAACGATGGTGCGCGACAGACTCTCCGAGTTTCTAGAAACACAGCACACTTTTGCGGACACCATGTTTGGATTCCGCCCTCAGAAGTCAGCCCAGGATATACTTCTACAGCTCCACCATGACATATTAGATCCTGTTGAATGCCCCCACAATGACAAGGTAGTCCTGGCCTTGGATCTTAAAGGAGCATTCGACAACGTGAAGCATGAGGTAATCCTTGACCACCTCAGTCAGACCAACTGTGGTTATAAAACATTCAATTATGTTAGACAGTTTCTTACAGACCGTCGAGCCAACATACGCATACAAGATGAGGAACATGGGCCTTACGTCATCGGCTCGAGGGGAACTCCTCAAGGCGCGGTCCTCTCTCCCCTCCTATTTAATATAGCCATGCTTCATCTTCCCCCCAAATTGGCTTCTTTACCAGGGATACATCACGCTCTTTACGCGGATGATATCACGATCTGGGCCACGCAAGGTAACCTGGGTCACATGGAGTCATGCCTGCAAGCAGCAGCGACTGTAGTCGACGACTACGCAACCTACTGCGGACTCCAGTGTGCCCCGGCTAAGTCAGAATTTGTGCACGTACGTCCCTCCCCTCAGGACACAACTCAGCTCCATATCAGTCTTCCCTCGGGACCGATCCGTGAGGCCAAGGAGATCCGCGTCCTTGGCCTCTTCATACACCACCAACGCAAGGCCGACACCACAATAGCCAAACTTCGCACGGTGGGAGACCAGGTGGGCCGTATGGTCCGCCGGGTCTCCAACAAGCGGGGCGGATTACGAAGCAGGGATGCAATGCGGCTTGCCCATGCTTTCGTAACGAGTAGAATACTCTACTCGACTCCCTACTTGCACCTACGCAAACACGAGGATGATCAACTCGAGGTCATCCACCGTAAAGTTATCAAGCGGGCTCTCGACCTCCCTATCACCACGTCCAACCAGAGACTTCTGGCCCTAGGCGTGGTGAATACCTACCGGGAACTTCGAGAAGCCCACCTCGTTAACCAATACACGCGCCTTGCACAGACCCATTCCGGTCGCCGCCTCTTGGACCGAATACACATCAAACACGATTACTATATTGAGGAAAGGGTGAGAGTGCCAGAACCTTGGAGACGCGCCCTCCGGGTCCGACCCCTTCCCCGCAACATGTCCAAAGAAAACCACAGTGGTCACCGCCAGGCGCGCGCGGAAGCGTTGCAGCGACACTTTGGTCAAGAGGAACACGTGTGCTACGTGGACGTTGCCGGCCCGCACCATGGGGGGTGGTATACTGCCGCAGTCATACACAACGCAAACACCGTAAACGGGCTCACTTTCAAAGCCTACAGCGCAACACACGCGGAGGAGGTTGCCATCGCTCTGGCTCTCACCTATCCCTCTTCTAAACATATCATCACCCACTCACGAGGGGCCTGTCGGCACTATCAGCTAGGGTGGGCTTCACCGCTTGCTCAGCGCATACTGGAACCTAGCTGCCGATACGTTAATCCAACTCCGCGAAATCTGGTTTGGGCACCCGGTCACCAAGGACTCAGGGGTAACGAACAGGCCGATCAGGCCGCCCGCGCACTCTCTTCCCGGGCTATCTCCCTGTCTTTGGAAGCCTACTCGCAATCAGACAATTCGGCCCTTTCATTCAAAGATATTACCAATTACTACAAGGAGGAGCACCGGCGCTATCCAGACCCTTGTAAGGGACTGCATCGCGCTGACGAGCGCCTCCTTTTAAAACTGTTTACCAATACTGTACTGTGCCCGGCGGTGCTAAAACATTTCAATTCATCCTTTGATGGCACGTGCCAGTTCTGTGGTGAGGTGGCTGACACCTTTCACATCGTCTGGGCGTGCCAGTCTAATCCATCTATCCCCCCCAACCCCAATCCCACGAGAGAGGACTGGGAGGCGGCCCTGCTCGGCTGTCAAGACCTGAAGGCCCAAGAGGCTCTGGTTCAACGTGCGCGGGCGGCGTTGCTTGCCAATGGAGCCCCGGAATAGGGGTTCCACCTAGTGCTGTGAGGGTAGGAGGCCAATAAGGCCCCAACCCAATCACCTCTCTGTAACCATTTATTGGTTATTAAATGTTTTCACCACCACCAAAACAACGCTGGTCAAAATAAATATTAAGTAAATGAATAAATGAACCCTGCTCGCGTGCACGGGGGTTGGGCTTGTTCGGTCACGTCATGCGCACGTGATCCCTTGGTCGGATTCCGGAGATGGTAGGGAAGAGATTTGCCTTGCGAAGGCCACGCAGAGAAGCGGCAAGGATTTCGAACTCGCGTCCTCTTATCCACGTTTCGCGCCGCTTCGAAAGAAAAACAACCGTTTTTTGAGCTGATAATGAATAGATAATAGAATTCTTGTGGCAAAATGTTCCTCATCGGACACCCAACAAGCCCCATGCTCTAACTAAAATTTGGCATTGAGCCTGGTGAGTGGCCCTTTAAGGCTTGTGTCGTGCATCTCCTGTATGTAGTAGTGTACCTCTCGTTTTAGTCTTTGGAATGTACACTGCGTCGCGGTACTTGCATATGATGAATATATGATGAAAAGATGCGAGACGGTGGTGCTTGGAAAGTTCACTAGATGCATGGACGCACAGATGGACAGACATACAGACAGATGGACCTATAGACAAATGGATGAACGGAAAGGCATACATACATACATACATAAATGCATACATACATACATACATACATACATACATACATACATACATACATACATACATACATACATACCTACATACATGCATACATACATACATACATACATACATACATACATACATACATACAGACAGACAGACAGATGGATGGACGGATGCTGGATGCGGCCAGCGGACTATTCATGGTTTGCTGATAAAACTCTTGAAAGTTTCGCTCTACTCATCATGATTCACTCCGTAGATATGCGGTGATTTTTTTAATTATATGAGCACGCTCGGCTGAATTTTGCCGCTGGTGTCAGCGTCGGCGTTCACGTGATATATATATATATATCTATATATCTATATATATATATATATATATATATATATATATATATATATATATATATATATATATATATATATATATTTATATGCAAGAAAGGAAAAATTCCAGAAACGTGGGACCTCCGCGTCATGAATGCGAGACGCTAGCCACTGAGCCACTGGGAAGTACCTCTTTCAACGTTCAAACGGCAAGCTGTTCACATTTACCTTACCACTGTTGGCGGGCATCTCGGGGGGCTGAAATATCAAGTTTTTAGCATTATCAGCAAGATGGCGCAATCAGTGCGCGGCAGCTCTCATCTCTCGCGCGTACTTTGGCCCACGGAGAAGAGGCGAGTGGACGATCTCTCGAGCCCCCTAATCACTAGGTGGAGAGGGTCATACATCTTGGATGGCATTGGGCTTGACTGGAACGATTCTGTTGTAATTAAGGGGCGCACAAAGGTCACTGCAATCGTTGCACAGCCTCTGCTTGCGAAAAGGGCGTGCTTTTCAGACACAGCGAAGTAACAACTGAGCCGCTTATTTGCGTTCTTCCGTGTACTTGTGAGTACGTTTCGTGCGTCATTTGTGCGCGAGAAACGCGGGGCACGTTTCGATCTGCTTGCCATTCTGCGCGCGACCTTCCAATTTGTTTCTATCGCTTTCATTGCTTCACTTTTGCGGCAAAGCTTTGACTTTTATAGGCGGTTGGCTTATTTACCTCTTTGGGCCACCAAATATCAGATTTATAGTTTACGTTGACAAAACAATAAACAGATGGAAAAGCTCAAGGCGTAATTTAAAGAGCACGCGTACGCGGCGAAAAAAAAACGTTAGCGAGAGACAGTGACCTGTATTCACCTTTGAGCATCATGTACAGAGAATCAACCCTGTGCTATTTGCCCATATACGATGTTCTGGAAAGTTCAAGCACTTTGACTTTCGGGCATGTGTACGAAAAGTATTCATTGATTATCTCGATAATTCTGGCTTTCCTTCTTATTTTTTGATCTCGCTATGTTCAGCAGTTATTTTAAGAAGTTAGTCTACCTGCCCCGCCGTGGTGGTCTAGTGGCTACACTACACGGCTGCTGATCCGCAAGTCGCGGGGTGAAATCACGGCCGTGGCGGCTGCATTTTAGACGTAGGCGAAAATTATGTAGGCCCATGTGCTCAGATTGAGGTGCACGTTAAAAAACCTCAGGTGGTCGAAATTTCCGGAACCCTTCATTATGGCGTCTCATGATTATATGGTGGTTTTGGGAAGTTAAACCCCACATATCAATCAATCAGTAGGCCCACCTGCATAAATGAAGCTCTTCACCAAAATCACAAGACGCTTACTAATTATTATAATGCAAGCTTAAAAAGGTTCACCAGATCGAATTTGGCACTTGCTGAAAAGACTGTAAAAAAACTCTTCCAATTTTATGTATTTACATGGGAGCATTTGACACTAAAACTGCCTCTTAAGTCTCACTATGTGCTATTTACTTACCCTCGTAAACGTTTTTCTAAATGACGAATTGTGTACTCATCTTAGTAATGTGTCTGAGCTAGGAGTAAAATCGTGAAGCCTGGAACGTGTGGTTACGTTAACTGATGGAATCGCGAAATCCCCTGCTTGCATAGTTAGTTATTCTCTCTGGCCTTACGTTCCTGCTTGTATTCCAAAATTTCCTGAGCATTAAAGTAACACAATAAAAAAGAATTATTTGGCTTAGATTGATAAAATACACTCTGAGAAATCTTATGCCACAAGTCTTGCTGTCATAAGTTCAATAATAGCAAAAAAGATAAAGGCTGAATTCTCTTTTTTTTAATTTGATGTCAGAATGTTTGTGCATGGCGCTACCAATTTCGAAATGTATTTCTAGTATTTTTTCAACGAAACATCATATTCTAGGTTAATTACAGAAGAGAATCTATTTCATTTTAATAATGTAGACGCTATGTGCCATAAGAGCCTTCAAAATTTACTACGTCACGGTGTTTGGTTCGCTAATCTCGATGCCACCCCCCCCCCGTATTTTATTTTCGTGCCTGTTCTCGCTTATTTTATTTTTTTCATTTGAACATACGGCAGGCTGTTCACGGCCCATGCAGGAGTGGAGACAAGAAAATACATAGTGAACATCGAAAAAAAAATGTATAACGGAATTACAAGAAATAGGATACAAGATCAACAGCTCATGATTACGATTGCACACACTGTAATAAATTCATAATTGAGTGAATGGCATTGCAGCATACAATAATTTATTTCTAGTCTATTAGAATAGTGGATACGTGACGAAAAAAGGGAATTTTTGTGAGCGTTAACGCGACTGAAAGGTTCGTGGATAGTTTTAGAATGGTTCAGTCGTAATGAGTGCTTAGGTGGCTCTAGCAGGTAAGCAGATCGTGATGTGCGGAATTGACCAGGATATAATTGATAAAGAAATTTCAGTTGCGAGATAGTTCTGTGTTGCGAAATATGTTCTACGTTTGCCTTTGCGAGCAAATCTGCAGAACTTGACTGCCTCAGGAAGTGTGAATATACAAAAATAACTGCCAAATTTCGTATTATTTCTAATTGAATAATGAGGTGTTTTTGATGTGAACTCCAGATGAGGTCGGCGTACTCCAAACATTATTTAATAAGTATTTTGTATGCATTAGGTTTAATGTGTGGTGGTGCAGTGCGCAACTTTTTCCTAAGAATGGATAGTTTCCTCTCCGCCTTACGAAATACGGCTAAAACATGTGGTTCCTAGTTGATGTTCCATGAGAGCGTAAGGGCTAAGTATTTTACATGGTCGCTTTTGTCGATAGTTTTGTTTTCTTTTGTATATGTAAAGTTAAGGGGGCAGGCCGTACTTGTGAATGAAATAAAATGAGCTTTAGTTGTATTTAATTTCATGCTCCAAGTATTGCACCAGGAATAAATCATTTGCAACGCATTGCACAGTTTGACTTTATCGTCGGGGATAATTATGCATCATGTCATGGGTGGAGTGGTGGCGTCATATGAAGTGGTCTTTACCAAATTGTAAAGTTGTACATTACAAATATGTGAAAAGTGATTTTCCTCTTGAGCAACACATACACGGACAATTGGACCAGTCACCTATTCACCGTCGCCACACCTTTGTTCTCAACGTTCATTGGTGGGTAACAACTGCACTTTTTTCTAAAACACACAGCACTAAAAAAATTGAGTATTTCGGTTGTGCTTTTGCTACACCACAATAATCTTCATCGAGTTCGAGTACTTTCCCCGCGTTATCAACATGGTTCCGGCATTTCGCCTGTGCCAACGGCGAGCGCGCTATTACCGCACCGTAGCATTCTCGATAGAAAAGTGACCAGTGCCAGGTTTTAAACAGAGAAAGTGCGAGGAAATGAGATTATTGTTATGTAGCAGAAACGCCCCCTAATACTCAATTTTTTCGTTACAGTGAAGTTTACCAAGTTATACACATCAACGGTATTTTTCCACCGTCGAGTTCTCTTTATATGAAGTTACTAATCAGGTTAATTTTCACACGCAATCTAAAAAAAACTCAGCAGATCCCACGTATCTTGGGAATCAACGTTATGCGAAGCGTGCGGAAGGAAGCTGCCCTTATTGCATTTTTTGTTATTGAGAAACACATTATAAATGACAGGCATATGTTGATGAGTCGCACGTGCTTTACATAACCAGTTTACATCTGTGCAACGATGCTAACACCATAACGAGTATTAGCAACGCAAGAAGCAATGAGCTGATTTTACACGCCTGTGCTTGTGGCGGTGGTAGCCTTAGACACTGCTGCGTAATCTAACTTCAGGAAGGGCGCTTGACTACAACTGACAATAACCCAACAGAATGGCCCTGCCGCGGTGGTCTAGTGGATAAGGTACTTGGTTGCTGACCCGCAGGTCGCGAGCTCGAATCCCGACGGTGGCGGCTGCATCTTCGATAGAGGCGGAAATGTTGTAGGCCCGTGTGCTCAGATTTGAATGCACGTTAAAGAACCCAGGAAGGTCGAAATTTCCGGAGCCCTCCTCTACGGCGTCTCTCATAATCATGTGGTGGTTTTGGGACGTTAAACCCCACATATCAATCAATCAAACCCAACAGAATGGCTATATACGACTACATAAGGAATGTGAAATTTCATGGCCAGCCTTGCAACCACGAGAGACTTATCACCAACATTGCCCTTGAACAGCGCATATTTCGAAAGCGGTACTGAGACGTGGCGTGGCTCTGTGGTAGAGTACCTGATTACCACGCAAAATGCTTTAGTTCGTTTTGTACTGAGACGCTAATGTTCTTCGTGTCAACGCTGCCGATATCAGTTAGTCTTCACGCTGTCACATTTAAATTACTGATATCTGTTGTTTGCGCTCCTAGGTACATATTGACTGCCAATCATCTGTGACGAATACACGCCCACGGGTATGTGCCACTGTCTGGCGGAAGGTGTTAGACAATGTACGCGATGGGGATTGTGAGACAATTCATGTCACGACCTGCGGGTCATACTCGTCAAACCACCTTACCCTTTCACACTAGTTTTGGTTCACCCCAAATCAAGGATGTGATCACGAGAGCACCCAAACGATGGCGGCAAGATAGATAGATAGATAGATAGATAGATAGGTAATGAAGGGATGGAAAATATGACTAGAATAGAAATAGAAAATAGCAACAGACAGGAAATCAATATATAGAAAATGAGCGAGCTATTTGCTAAAGCTCTTGTTGCCAACCGATGGTATTAGGGCACATCAGTGGACGAAACCGGACGTCAGGAAGCGTCTGTGTTTGTAAACAGTGAAAGCGTCCGATACCGAGGTGTCAGACTGAGGGGCAACATCGAGCAATACCAAGACATGCCTAGGCCATTACCACACCTGAACTGCACAGAAATTTCAACGGCGATTGCGATACTGTCTAACGCATATTCGGAGCGCAGCCTCGTGTTCGGTCAAGGCCAACTGTGTTTCTGGTTTCGGTTTGGTACGCGGTATCGACTACAACACAAAACACGAGTTTTGTGGTGTACGAACGGTGTGCCGTTATGCGTCTTTCTGCGTATCATTGAGGTACCCGCTACAAATATCTAAGGTATTATTTTCACTTTGTTGATACTGCACGTGGTTCATGGCGATGAAAAGGTATGGCTAAGCCCTCTGCACTGAATAAGAAGTCTTTCTTCCACAGTGGCAGGGCAATTACCATTTTCTTATGACTATTAATTCACCCTTCTTTCACTCTATATCTCACAGCCTAATCCGCTGTGGTTGTCTAGGCGTTATGGCTCTGGGCTGCTTCCGGCCAAGGAGGCTGCATTTTCGGGACAAGTGCAGCTTCGGGGGGACCATTAAGTACGCTGGCTTGAGGTCAGCGCACTTATTTTTTTTATGTGCGTTCAAGAAACACAGCGTCGAATGTTTCGTAGACACCACTATGGCGTCTGTAAAAATTATATTGTGTTCTTGTGAAGATGAGCCCCGACTATGCATGTGTATTACGTAGGTTAAAACTATTTCTCGCCCGGCATAGCGTTTGTATACAGATGCTCTTCGTAGAGAAGTTTCAAGCTCTATCGTACTTCTATAGTAGAGTTCTCTTGTTCCACGCTGATGATCAGATTGAAATCTTATACGTTCACGGCTATTAAAGCTCGTTTCGCGAAAGTTCTGGCGTCGTTGTCATTGGTTGTGAGAAAAAAAAACATAATCTTTGCATGACCGAGAAATTGCCCATTACGCGTGACCCGAAAAATCGAGAAGGATGCAAATGAAGGGAATAGTGAAGAATTCTGGGTCTGACTGTGAATCGAATCCAGGCTGTTTGCGTGGCAAGCGGGTGTTCTAGCACACAGCCACGCCTCTTATTTGCTTTATTGCCTGTTCCCATGACACTATGTACACAAACAATGACGAAGAGGTCACAAAGACAATTAGTTGCATTCCTGCTGAACAGACACCACTTGTAAAATTCTTTACGAACAGTCAAGTGTTCCACTCTCGACAACCACTCAGTAAAACAGCTGCAGAAAAGAAGCTTGCTGAGCAGACTATTGCACAAAGGTCTTTGTTACCCAGCAAGTCCTCTACAATTAATATACAGGATAATTCGAGGCTATAAAGGCAAGCAGACGCCAGCACGTCTGAAGAAGATAAGGTGGGGCATTTCTTGTAAGTTATTGCGGACGATGCCTACGATTTTACAATAAGCAATGAAAGCCCAGCTCTAGTGGCAGATGTTATTCGCCACTGCTCGACATTTGAGACATTCAATTGCTTCGGGAAAACACTAAGTTTAGTCGTCTACCAAATTTCCTTAATGTGGCTGCTGTAGAATCTAAAGCAACAGGTGACCTTGCTACAACCATTTGTCAGGTTGGTCGAAAAAAAAATGCGCTAATGTGAAAGCTTGACACGGGAAGTGGCCGCCACCGCTCGATGCTGTTTCCTGCAAGACGTGGCTACCCCGCAACTTGAGTTTTTGTGAATTCGTTCATCAACGCTGCGGAGATATCGGAATCTCAGCGTGTTATTCGCTCAAGCCGGACGAGACATCCCAGTATCCTCAGCATTTTGTACCGAACGCCCATGCGGTCTTGAACTGTCGTGTGCGTACGGTACAGTCCTGCCATCCAAGCCTTCTCTAAATAAACCCCAAACCCACACTGAGAACATTACACCTAAGCCAAAGTTGATATTCGAACAGGAAACTGGAGACTTTCGGTATAGCGTTTCCCATGAACGACACTATATCGATATTCTGTGAAACTGAAAAGGCTTCCGCATGATAGCAAAATTTTTCTCCCCGAACTATTCTAGCAATTTACTGTTTTCGCATGAAGAAATTAACAGAAATTTTTCCAAGTGCATTTTTCATGGCCGCCCAAGTGGCTGATACGGTTGTCACGGAATGACCTAGTGTGCAATCTTTTCAGGTACATCAGAATTATATTTTATCGCTCATTGAAAAACTGCTAAGTGAGCAAGGACATCACTTCGCGTTCGACGAAAGCTCGGGCTTTATTAACCCCGGAAGGGTGCCAATTACTGACAGGAAAAAGCGGTATACGGGGAACCGCGACTGACCAACCACTGAGCAGCCACGATTTTTCTCCCACCATCCACTGGTTCGTCGCCTCAATCGAAGCGTGGTACTCGACATTAGGGAAGCCTTGTAACATGGCTAAATAGGTGGCAATAGTACAATGCGGGATGATGTATAGGCTACACCATTCTGTATTGTCGTCCCCATTTATTCATAATCTTTTACTATTGCTCCTGCCAGAGGAAAGTAGAGAAATGTGTCAACGCATTAGGAGAGAACGTCGCGTGTCTGAATGTGCACCAAACTAGTGAAAGTTTTGTACGCTTTCAAATTTCTGTGCTTCTTTTTTCATTTTTCATATGCGTATATTGGCTGCGTAAGCACGTCATTAAGAACAAATTGTTTTAAAGATGTTTTGCGCTCTGCACAAATCAATCAATCTGATGGCTTCGATGTAGGCGGGGATTAGGAATAATGTTTTCTCTCACACCACTAATAAGTATGACGATGCTTCCGCTGTTGGCATGCTTGTTCCGTATGCTAGTTAGAAAAAAAAACTGTGCAAGAATCCTTGACGTAAAAGTCGCCTTTACGACATTAGTGCCTCGGCTAGTACGTTTCCTCACTCACCACATCTTTCCCATTTGTTGCTGAACATGACTAATCTGCATATGTAATCACTGCACTTCTTCGCAGATCCTACGAACAACTTTTGTGAGAGGTACAAGGAATGCGAAAATGTCTGTCTGAAAAAATTGGCAGATCCCACGTACATTGGGAATCTATGACACATGAAGCACGAATGAGAAATGTATACGTCACTTGAATATCAGCTTAGCGTTACGAGGTGGAAGTAAATGATGCCGTACATGATTTCCATTTCATAATTATCATATTTGTATGTGTCATTTACCTTCGTCATCTGAGGCGGAATTGTTGTAGGCCCGTGTGCTCAGATTTGGGTGCACGTTAAAGAATCCCAGGTGGTCTAAATTTCCGGAGCCTTCCACTACGGCGTCTCTGATAATCATATGGTGGTTTTGGGACGTTAAACCCTACATATCAATCAACCTTCGTCATCTATTTATGTCACGTGATACCACATTTAGTGTATTTGGAGCTAGCGAAACGGTTGCAAGCATGCAATGAGCGTGGTATGTTGTCTTATTCTTACGTGACACGCGTGTCAGGATTATCATGCATAGCACGAGTCATATATTTCGTCATCCATTTGTCACAGAACGAGCGCTAAAAATAGGCGCGCCGCAAAATCTTGCGGTAACGCGCGGAAGAAGCGCCGCGAAGTCAACAGAAAAAAAAGGGAAAGAAAAAGAAAACAAACGGCCGGGGCTCCCCGGGCGCGCGCTCTCCCCGCGGAAGCGTGGCTTCATCGACGAACCTCCTCACCCCACAACGGCGGCCGAGCAAGCCCGCGATTTTTCTAGAACGAAGGAGGCGTGGCCACACCGAGATGAGTCATCCGACGCGGAGGGCAGTCGAACCGTCTCGCACCTCTCCCCAGCTTTCGCTGCGCATCGCGCCGACGAAATGAGGAGAACTTTCTGGAAGGTGGTGCGGAACGTATTTAATCGAGCAGCCGAGACGAGAAATCAGGAGGAGACGGAAGTTAACGCCAGAGCGCGTCGGGATTCCGCCGTGTAGTCGGCGAAGGTTTTGGTCCGTAGGGACGAAGCCGGAGATGAAGAGGATTTCCACCTGAGGGGTGACGACTCGAGCTACAGGCAAGAGTGAGTGTGTTTACCGCTATCGAGCGAGGACGCGTGGCGACAGCTGCGTGTGTGAAGCCGACGTGTTCGGGCGAAGAAGTTGAAGTTTGAAGAGTGGCCAATTGAAGACGCGAGGTTTCCTGGAAGAGAAACTTCGAGGGCGCGGAACGACAACAACGCTGGACATTGAGTGAGTGATTCTCGGAAGAGTATCATTCAGACTTTTGTTCCAAGGACTTTGGACTGAATAGGTTTTATATCTATTTAGTCTTTAAGTGTCATGGTTGTTCAATGCATGTGACTGCATTGTAGCGCGTATTGTTGTCTGTGTCCGTTGTTTCAAGTGTGGTTGATTGTACTGTGTAGTACGTTGTACGTTGTTGGTTTGGTGACGTATTGTATGTAACTATTGTGGAGTGTGCGTTCTTGTGTATTGTTTTCGATCTGCCATTTTTGAGAATATAGTATTTGTTTGGTTTATCAACTCTCGGCTCTGACTTGTTCTTTGGGCCACAGCCGGCGTCCGCTGGCGCGCCAAAAAGGACCACTTCTAAATTGTCCACGCTTTCGTGGTGCGGTTCGGGGGGCCGATACTTCGGCTCTTGTAATTACCCCGGCGATCGCCTCCCTACTTAACGGGACAGGTGTGACAATTAATCTGGCGTCCGCGAAACAGGACCTTTTGGTGCACAGTGTGTCCAAAGTAGTGAGAAAGAGCCTCGAGTTATTGATAGTGCTATCGGAACGATTTTGTGTGTTGTTTAGTGTTCTCGTTAACGAGTGCAGGAGACTGTTCCGATAGACTGATTCAGGCAGATACTTTTTGCACGCGGCAAGGTTTTAGTTGCGAGTTGCGAGACACAATGGATCTCGAAAAGTTAGTTGCTCTTGGTGAAAAGATGGGTCTTTCTGGCGCCGAACTACGGAAGTGGGTTACCCAGAAGGAAAAAGAAGAAAAAGAGAGAGCCAAAGAAGAAAAAGCAGCCGAGCTGGAAAGAGAGAGGTTGGCGGAAGAGAGGGCGAAGGAAGAAAGAGAGCAACAATTGAAGTTGGAGTTAGAGAGAGAAAAGCTTGCAGCTGAAAGGGCGAAAGAAGAAAGAGAGCTGCAATTGAAGTTGGAGCTGGAGAGAGAGAAGTTGGCAGCCGAAAGGGCGAGAGAAGAAAGAGAAGCGAGGGAGCGACAGCTGAAAGAAGAAAGAGAGGAAAGGGAGCGGCAGCGGCAGCACGAGATGGAACTCGAGCGGCTCCGTTTGCAACAGCGAAGTGAAACTCCCGTCCAAGCTAGAGTTGAAAGCAGCGAACGGGAAGATCACGGCTTCCGCTTGAACCCAAGCAAGCTGCTCGTAGCGTTTGATGAAAGGAAGGACGACTTAGACGCGTACCTCCACAGATTTGAGACGATTGCGAGGAGCCAGAATTGGCCGGAACAGCAATGGGCAACTGCTTTGAGTACTTGCTTGAGTGGTGAAGCGCTCAGTGTGTACGGTAGGCTGACGCCGACCGATGCAGCCAACTACGCAAAGGTGAAAGCTGCTTTGTTGAAGCGATTTAGATTCACTGTGGAAGGATTCCGGGACAGATTTCGGACAGGAAAGCCAGCTGATGGTGAGACGGCTACGCAGTATGCCGCCCGACTTTGCCATTATTTCGACAGATGGATTGAACTTTCAGGGACAGCACAGGAGTACGATGAGCTTAGAGAGCTCCTAATTAGAGAACAATTTCTTACTAGTTGCCACCCAAGCCTGTCGCTGTATTTGAAAGAGAGGAAGGCTGAGTCACTTGAAGGAATGCTTGTATTGGCTGATCAATTCTTGGAAGCGCAAGGTGGAACTAATTTGGCCAAGGTCAAGAAGGATTGTCCCGATGATTCGAAGAAATTGGCTCCCGAAGAAAATAAGCGTGCACCAGAGAGCATTCAGCGATGTTTTCTGTGCAACCGAGTGGGTCATCGCGCGAAAAACTGTCGAACGATCTTCACGAGCCCTACGGTTGTAAAATGTTTCAAGTGTGGTCAGACTGGGCACAAAGCAGATGCATGTCGGAACGGAGTGAGTCAAACTCACCAGGTATCCTGTGTGCAAGCAGCACCGAAATCTGATAATAATGCCGTCACTGATGGATTCGTAGAGTTGAAGATTTGGGGAGAAAATTCCTATTGTGGGGGCTGTAATGTCAAAACAGCCAACCGGTGTTACGAAGGGAATGCCAACACTTCCTGGAAAGATTGCAGGCAAGAAGATTACGGTTCTAAGAGACACCGGTAGCTCCACGGTTATCGTGAGGAGAAATTTGGTACGGGAAAGAGAGTTGACAGGCAGAACGAAACCGGTTTGCCTAATTGACCGTACGGTCCGGATGCTTCCCGAAGCAGAAATTGAGGTTGAAACCCCGTACTTCAGCGGGAAGGTTACTGCTTTATGCATGACGACCCCCCTGTATGACCTTGTCATCGGAAACATTGACGGGGCGCGAGGGCCAAGTGATCCAGAATGTTTGGGAGAAGACCTGAAGATAGAGCCCTCGCCAACACAGCGGCCGCGAGATACAGTGGAGGAACATCCCGTGAGAGCCCAAGGGGAAACTGCGGCGCAAGAGACAGCGAATGAGAAGACGATCGTGTCGAATAAGTTCACGGGCCGAGCAACCGGACTTACGTCGGCACGACCTCAACCGACTGACAGTGTAAGGGAGACGGAGTTGGCCAGCCGGGAAAAATGTAGAGGTATGATCAAGCGGGTAAATAAACAGACAGGACCCGTCGAATGTAATGACGCGTTAACGGTGTCGGAAGAGACAGCGATGGCTGAGACGACGCCTCAGATATCGTCGTTGGAAAGGGCTCGCCGAAAAAGAACGTGGAAACACAAGAGGAGATCGAGCGAGCACCGCAAAAGGGGGCGCAAGCGCTGCTCGAAGTACTCAGGATAAGTGCTGAGGTCGAATCAGAATGTGTTGTGCAATGCTGAGTGCCATACGTTGTGTTAATGTTGTGTAATCCTGTGTCACAAGTCTCGAAGTGTTGTGCTGTGATGTGATGTATAGTATTGTACCATTGTTGTAATGAGAGAACTTTGTACATTTGTATATTTGGGAATGTGTGGTGGAGTGTTGTACTCATGCGCTTGTGGTTGTGTTTTCACGTGTTGTGTAATTGAATTACAATGTCCAATCGTATTGAGTGATATCTTGTGAATGTGAAGTGTCATGAGTGACGGATTGTGTTACAGTCTGTGAGAGTGTGTGGTGACTGTTCGCGCTCGTTTGTGTGGTTTTGAATATTATGAGATAATATTCTTAAAGTGGGGGGCAGTGTCACAGAACGAGCGCTAAAAATAGGCGCGCCGCAAATTCTTGCGGTAACGCGCGGAAGAAGCGCCGCGAAGTCAAAAGAAAAAAAAAGGAAAGAAAAAGAAAACAAACGGCCGGGGCTCCCCGGGCGCGCGCTCTCCCCGCGGAAGCGTGGCTTCATCGACGAACCTCCTCACCCCACAACGGCGGCCGAGCAAGCCTGCGATTTTTCTAGAACGAAGGAGGCGTGGCCACACCGAGATGAGTCATCAGACGCGGAGGGCAGTCGAACCGTCTCGCACCTCTCCCCAGCTTTCGCTGCGCATCGCGCCGACGAAATGAGGAGAACTTTCTGGAAGGTGGCGCGGAACGTATTTAATCGAGCAGCCAAGACGAGAAATCAGGAGGAGACGGAAGTTAACGCCAGAGCGCGTCGGGATTCCGCCGTGTAGTCGGCGAAGGTTTTGGTCCGTAGGGACGAAGCCGGAGATGAAGAGGATTTCCACCTGAGGGGTGACGACTCGAGCTACAGGCAAGAGTGAGTGTGTTTACCGCTATCGAGCGAGGACGCGTGGCGACAGCTGCGTGTGTGAAGCCGACGTGTTCGGGCGAAGAAGTTGAAGTTTGAAGAGTGGCCAATTGAAGACGCGAGGTTTCCTGGAAGAGAAACTTCGAGGGCGCGGAACGACAACAACGTTGGACATTGAGTGAGTGATTCTCAGAAGAGTATCATTCAGACTTTTGTTCCAAGGACTTTGGACTGAATAGGTTTTATATCTATTTAGTCTTTAAGTGTCTTGGTTGTTCAATGCATGTGACTGCATTGTAGCGCGTATTGTTGTCTGTGTCCGTTGTTTCAAGTGTGGTTGATTGTACTGTGTAGTACGTTGTACGTTGTTGGTTTGGTGACGTATTGTATGTAACTATTGTGGAGTGTGCGTTCTTGTGTATTGTTTTCGATCTGCCATTTTTGAGAATATAGTATTTGTTTGGTTTATCAACTCTCGGCTCTGACTTGTTCTTTGGGCCACAACCGGCGTCCGCTGGCGCGCCAAAAAGGACCACTTCTAAATTGTCCACGCTTTCGTGGTGCGGTTCGGGGGGCCGATACTTCGGCTCTTGTAATTACCCCGGCGATCGCCTCCCTACTTAACGGGACAGGTGTGACACCATTGACGTCATGTAACACCAAATTTGGTATATGTGGAGTTAGCAAAACGGCCGCGAGCGCATCATGAAGGGTCCAATATACCCCAAGTAGCGTTGACACGCGCACACTGGGCACAGCAACGCTACGTTAGCAAAACGCGAGAACTTTATAGTCTGACGCCAAGCGCGATCAGCGTCCGTCGGCGCGGCCCGAGGGCAACAGGCGCGAAACGTGACATGCTGCACTACGGGTCGATGTGTTACTTATACAACACTGCGTCTCCCTCTTTTCGTGACGGAGGGATGCTGGACGCGCTGAAACAGGTATGTGTCAAAGCAACGCAGCGCGGCGCGCGCCTGCGACATATGGCAGGACCGGCGCATGGCGTGGGAACGCCTTACCATGCCAGTTTTGTAACATGTCGTGTGAACAAAACCACTGCAAGAGCTGCAGGACTGTGAAATATAAATCATGACATTCATGACATACTTACGATGATTTTCATTTTATAACTAGTTAAGTACGTTCTTCATACAGCCAATCTATGCCATACCAAGTTTGGTATCGGTACCATTATCGAAACGGCCAGGAGAGCTGAATGTTGTAGGAGGATAGATAGATAGATAGATAGATAGATAGATAGATAGATAGATAGATAGATAGATAGATAGATACGCTCAGAGTCCCCGAAGTTTGCTAAGAAATGCTTCGCATATAAAAGGACACGACGCTGGGTTTCAGATGTTCCCGAGTCATTGCGGCAACTCCGTGAAAGACCTCGCCGGTGAAAGCGCCAGAAAAGCACAAGCATGAAAAAGCCCCGTTTCTATAGACGGTGTCTAGGTTTCAAGCGCTGTACCCAAAAAACTTCTGCTCACCGCACTTGCCAGCTCCTAACGTCGAAACAGAAAGGATGTCTTCAAGATATTTCCAAGAAAAACGAAAGTCTTTCTTTCATTTTGCAAATAAAAAGAGCGTGCGTAAAGTACAAAGGAATGTTTTGTAAGTTTTATGTAGCCCAAAAAAGATATTTGTTTGAATATATTTTGCCAAATAGAAAAAGAAAACTGTAGAATACCATTGGGTTATTTTCTAAAGCTCTTGTTTGTCAACGATGCTGTTTCGGCACATCGAGGCAACATCTGGTGTTTTCAATCCTTGGAGGATTTTCTATATATACTTTAGGGGACAGACACATTGAATTCAGGGACGGCACACCGCTCTCCCATAGTAGAGCACCTAGTGCTCTAAATCGTTTACTACTTCTTCTAAATAGGATTTTCATGTGGTAGTGCGTAGATTAGTCTTCCACCTGGCCTGGTTCCTACAGCCAGGTCACCTGTCAATGTCTGATTAGTTGATGTATTCAGCATGCGTTTACTATTTCTATGTATTTGTGTATGTACCATATGGGCGTGAGCTCTTGTACATATGCACTTCATTCTAACGCTGTAAGTTATGTAACTTTTATGAATATTGATACTTGTGGTACATACTTTCTAACATCTTTACCAAGTCTTGTAAATTCTGTACGTATATCATCATGTACATTGTCCATATTGTGATTAGTGTACATATTTAGTGTGTGTAAATAATACCATGGTCTATGGACCCCTACGCACTTAGACACGTTTGTTTAAATGTGTAATATATGTTGATCTTTGTCATTTGTTTGTTATTATGCTTGTTGTACAGACGCTCGTTCTTTAGGTTTGTTGCGTCCCATGATAGAATAAACTTTTTCCAAATACACAGATTTTTCCTGGCCTTCAGAAGGGACGGCTTTTGGCTCTCCCATAGTCGAGTACTAAATACTTGAAATTGTTAACCACTTTTTCTAAACACATATGCTCTGGTCTGAGGTGACAAAAGATGAAGTTTGGCAAGCCCTGAGAAAATGAACACAGCACGGCTTCAGGGCGAGACGTAAATACTGACGAGGTTTTATATAACTTTCTTCGACGTCCTAAGCGACGCGCTTACTGAATTGGTCAAAGCATTCAATGTAGACGGGCAAAAGCCGAGATCTTTCAGTGAGGGCCGTGTAGTCCTGCTGCCATGGATCCTGACGATCCATGGTCGTGGAGGCCAATTACCCTCCTTAACACTGACTATAAACTTGTGGCTACGATCCTTGGTTTGAGGCTAAAACTTTTCTTGCCCAATATATTGTCACCCACGCAAACCTGTGCAGTGCTGAGTAGGTCGATTTGTCAAACACTTACACTGATAAGAGATTTGTTCTACTATGCCAACGCCAAAAAAACTTACTGGTGTTATCGTGTCCTTGGACCAAGCTAAGGTCTTCGACAGAGTCGAACATGACTACCTATGCTGCATACTTAGAATGCTTGGTTTGCCTGAGCAGTACGTCCACTGCATAGAGCTTCTATACACCAACCTTACCAGCTGACTCCTCATCAATGGCGTGGAGACAACAAGCTTTCCAGTAACAGAATGGTTCGCAACGGATGCCCAATCGCACTGGTACTCTTTGTTCTTTCCGTAGATCCTCACATTAGGAAACAGGGCAAAGTGCCATAATATTCAGGGCTTTACAATGACAGGTCTGGAGTCAGTTAGCATCACCGCTTATGCGGATGACATCTCTGTGTTCGTACAAAATCAAGCAAGTTACCGCGCTTTCTTAGAGCTGTTCGAAGAGTATGCCAGTGTATCGGGTGCTTTCCTTAAAGCCGAGAAAAGCAAATTCCTTCGTTTCTGTAGCTTTCACGGCTCTTTGCCGGGCAGTATTCAATACGTGGATGCCGTAAAAGTTCTCGGGGTATACTTTCAAAACAGGTAAGTCTCCAGAAGAAATTGGGAGGATGCCGTAAACAGAGCCACGCAGGTCTTCGCGTATGCCACTGACTTCAATTTGTCACTTGACGCCGAATCGACGGTGGTGAAAACCAAAGTGTGCTCATATGCTTTTTATAACAGGCATCATGTGGAATGGGAAGACACAGAAAGTTCAGCAAAAGTTCCCGAAGCTCTCAAAAAGTTGTGGAGGACTTAGTCTACCAGATTTTGCAACATTCACAAAGGCACTTACAGCTAAAACTGTTTACAAATTGTTTCAGGACAATGACTATCCTGGTCGTAGCTTATTGCTATATTGGACCGGAAGTCTTGGAGCCGCATTTGCGTCGGAGGGGTACCGGGCCCCTCAAGCAGAACACCCGCATGCTTTTCATAAACCAGCAGAGGGCCTTAAACGTTCGGTAGACGGCGATACCACGGAAAATCCTTTGCAAAGCTTGCAACCACACTCATTAGCGAAATCTTAATCAGTCGCTCGATCACTGACGTGGAAAAACAGAGATGGAGGCCAAGCAAGTGGAAGAAATGGCGGAACAACCACGTACCGGAAATAGAAAATTTGATTGCCTACTCTGGCGGGAGGCGTTTCCCACTCGTCAGAGACTGTCGAAGTGGGGTGTCATTCCCAATGACCACTGTCCCAACGGCGGCAAAAGAGAAACGATCCGCCACACGATGTTTGAATGCGTAGCCGCCAAAGGCGTGTGGCACGTCGTGCGTCGTCGATTCGGAGTGTCAATTTCTTCGGGCCGACAGCGCAGAAGGGGCTTATTTGAACAAATCGTACTGTACCTTACGATGTTTGTCTTCTGGCGTCGCCACTGTATGGCCAAAGCACGCTGACGACCCGAACGAGCTGCATGCCCAGCGTTACAGAAGATTAGAATGATCATGGTTCGGTACCTTACCGAACAGATTGAAACTCAGGGGGAAGAAGCCTTTATCAAAAGTGGCATGCACATTTCTTTTTGCAGTTAGCAATGGGAATATTGCATTTCCTTTACTGTCGTTTTAGCTCACCGGCATGAACAAAAAAAAAAGAAAAAAAATCTTGCTTCTCGTCGCACTTAATATGTGAATCTGTTGCAACTTAGTGCTTCTTGATTTTCCTTTTTTCTTTGTTTTCTTTATGAATCGTGATCTGTGAGAATATTGAAGTGCTGTTTGTTACGTTGTGTCTATGTTATCTTGTTTGTACGCGCCACTGGAGGGATTATCTAACACCAGACAGTTGTACTAACCTAAAATGTTGTTACCCATTTACAATAATTTTACCTGCCTTCTTCTCTGAGCATATATTTCTGTCTATGTGTGATGAAATTTGAACTAGATATGTTGTTGCTCTTTTTTTCACTCCCTACTTTATTGTACTGCCCTGTACACTTGGCTATCCCTGTCACTTTGTACGGGGTCGTGGTCCTCGTAAAGCCCGTGAAGAGGCTTTTTGACCCCGGTCCTTAGCATCCCTAAAAATAAAATATTTGAATAAATAAAAGTTTGAAAAGTTTCAAAGTTTCAATGATGGAGAAAACCGGTAGTCTTCAAGGGTCTGTGTCTGCAAAGCTTGAAAGGGTAGCAAGAATTAACACGGCTCCATACTTGAATAAACTGGAGAAGAACATGACAGTGCAAAAGGGGCAAACACCACCATTCGTGCATTATGAACTATATTCTGTTGTCCAAGCCATTCAACTGCGGCAACTGTCTGGTCTTTTCAGGGAGGAACATATTGTTGTGCTTCTGGGTGCAGCATTCACCGGCGCATAAAAACTTAATATTAGGATGACGGACAACGCCGAGCGCCGTGTCTGTATCGTCGATGAAACTACTGAGCACCTTATTTGTCCGACTTATAGCTTCACCTCCGTGCTGCTCTAAATCACCTTGAAGGAAGCATTTTGACTTTCAAGGATATACGGAGACCACCGAGATGCCGTATGGTCATCACAGTTCTGAAAGCAATGAAAGCGCTGTCGAGTTTTCTCAACATTACAAGTCTGATTCCTCGTTTGTCATGTGAAAAACCAAAGTCCTAAGTAGTTTGAAAGGGTGACTATTCTCTCCTCATCTACAGCTTGCCTTTCCCTTCCTCTTTCCTCGGTGCAAAGTAGCCTAATGGGATCAGCCATGGCTCACCTCGCTGACTTCCTTTTATTTTTAATCTATTTGTCTCTGCTAGCATAGAAACAGCCAGTCACGTGCTCCCGTACACACACGCACACAGCGAAACACATGCACGCACGCACACACACGCACTAGCACAAGTAGTTCAAGTAATTCTAGTCTTTTTGTTCAGGTATAAGGTTTTTGAAACATCAACAGAGTTTTCAGATTCAGATACGTTCAGCGACTCTGGAAACTTTGACTGTACAGTCTAAAAAAAGAGCGGGTGTCCCACAACAATATTCGTCATTTATATTGTGTTCCATCCTTGCGCAATCGCCCCGCGCCCGGTATATTCCGGTCACGATCGACATGCCCAATATCAGAGTTACATGGCATTCTCGTTAGGAAAGTGGCCAGTGCCGAGTTTTCAAGAAAGGAAGCGCACGCAAGCCTGATGACAATTATAGTTGTGAGACAAAAAGACACCCTTTTTACTCGATATTTTTTAGAGTGTAGTGGTTGCGAACATTCCTGCAGCCTGAACTTACAAAGTGACCTGTCGCATATATGCAGTGCGAGACGTCCATATTTGTTGAAAAAAGAACCACTGTGTTAGATAATCGATCGGTGCTCGATTTCGCTGTAGCGCATCTATGAGTTCTGTCAGGAAGGCAGCAGAGTCATTTCTCGGAAACCAGGATCATTTGCAGGTGAACTAGACGAAAAAAACAGAAAACAAAAAAAGAGGCGGGCAGGGGGGAGGCGGTGTGTAAAGATACCACTCTCAATGTTTTGTGTGCGCGGTTAGTAGTGATCTTAATGCTAATTTGCCATATCATGCGATTTCAAGGAGCATCTAGCATCTCTATCTCTAAAATTTTGCCATCGAAGGACAACACTCAGCACTTCATCCGAGAGCTTCAGGTATGCAAGACGAAATTATACGTACTGCTATGAACACGATAAAATTTCATGGGGGCCATGATATAGGTCCCTAGACGTGACTCCTAAATGGAAATTACGCAGCTGCCCACATCGTTGAGGAAGATTTATGAAAGGTGATAATATGGGTGCTTAGTGGAGTAATTACCTTGGACATAATCACTTTGCCCTCGAATCTTAGATATTGAATAACATGAAGGTGTAAATACACCTGATATCTACACTTCGTCTTTCACTCCTCGAACTGCGTTTCGCTATTGGAACTTTATTTTTATTTTGTGCATTTGATTTCCTAAGTACAGCTTGCGTAATCACGTATCAGTAGCAGTACACGGCTTGTGCTTCGCTGAATGAGAAGTTTAGTTTTCGAACTGTTGTTTTTGTGTCAGGGGTGCGTGGAAACTCAAGAACAAAAAAAAAGAAATAATTGTTTTCCCGCATTCAATTGAGTAGCCACGTGGTACCAATCACATCGATCGCGTGCGGCTTAAGTGTGGCACGAGGATGAGCTGTTTGTCAAGACCTAACCACCCTGCAATTCGTAACTGCTAATGGCTCGCTAATTTCAGCGTTAGAAGCAAAATGACTGCATTCATGAGTAGAATGCCGACTATAGCGCATTCGGCAGCTCGGTACTGGCACGACATATCTGTCGGGACGATGCTTTCCGAAGGTTCATTCACACTGGAGATACAATTTCACCAGAACCGTTATGTTCCGTATCAAGTCCGAATCGACAACATCGCCTTTGTGCATCATTCTATGCGTCAGCGAAAGCTTGCAGGGGCTGCTAACGGGCGTGGTTCGAGAAGAGGTAAAACGTGGCGACAAGCGCCATTGGGTGTAGAAGCACGAAGTAGCAACAAAAGCGGATGGGGGTGGAGGGGATCGATTGTGTAGTTCGGGCAGTGACTGTGAACTTTCACGAAAGCATTGGGCTATCAGAATTGAGACGAGAATATCGCTCATATCCTTATACCTGTTGTGCTTTCACCACCTTCCTCGCGTCGAAGCCGCAGACAGAACGCGAGCCACTTCGCTGTCTGGAGAAGCCGTATTCTCTTAACCAGCGTTTTATAGATCTATGTCATATACATCTCCAATTAAATAACAATAACAATGTTAATATTTTGTTAGTAATTAATCCTGAGATATTATTATTATTATTATTATTATTATTATTATTATTATTATTATTATTATTATTATTATTATTATTATTATTATTATTATTATTATTATATTATTATTATTATTATTAATATTATTATTATTATCTGGTGTTTTACGTGCCTAAACCAGGATATAATATGAAAGTCATCGTAGTGGAGGGCTCTTGAAATTTGACCATCAACATGAAGATCGAGCCCACGACTTTTGGGTGAGTGGCCGAGTACCTTAGCCACTGATCCATTGTGGTGTACGATGTATGTGTAAATCAATTGCCAGCTCTGATTGGTCGTTTCGGGGCACTGCAGAGCGCTCTATAGAGCTCTCTCCTAAGAGATATACGAAGGTTGCCTCTCTACCTTTCCTTAACCTTTTTCTCTCTCCGGAAAGCTCTAGAGCACTCCGTAACTACCAGTCAAAGATGGCATATAATTCAGTCAGCTTCTAGACTTACATTGTATAACATTCCATTTGGTTGCTTTTGCAAATTGTGGTTCGCCATTGCTGTGGAACTGTGACGTTGTACCCAATTCAAGTGCATCCTTCCATCCCCGCATGTTGGAATCAGAGAGAAGTTCCCCCTTCTGCCGAGGCTGCCGAGAGCTCGGGGTCTCCCGGTGGCAAATCGTATTTTCGTGCACATTTCTTTCTTCCGTTGTATATCACGATTATCACAACAGTGTTAAAACAGCACAATTACCACCCCTACATTGGCATCGACATTAAAAAATCTTGGTTTTTATTAAAGCTTATTGTTGCTTAGCACATGCCCTAATTAAAGCTAACATTACTGTCCTAGTTAAAAGAAGCACCTAAACTTGTGCTTAGAAGCTTGGGTATAGAGTACCGTTGCGTTGTAAAACAATACTATATGCTTCCCACTAAATACCGAAATCAATGCGACACGATTGCCGTCAATCTGATGAAATATCTCACAAATTATATTTTGTGTAAGGTGTGTTACAGAAGGAGTGTTTACTTCAGCAAAAGTCTCTCCGATATACATTGACACTTGTTCCACATAACCATTTGTCTAATACAACAAACGTACGTAATGGATGGACGGTAGAACTCTATTTGTAATCCTGAGAGACGTGACACGCGCGCAGTGAACGTATTGTTTTCTTGTATTTCCACGAAACATGCTGGTTCTCAAATAAATAAACATACCGCGAGCACGTCAGCCTCGGTCATCATGACGTTTTCTTTATATATATATGTATGTATCTTGGCCAATAGACAAGACGGTCAGGCTTTCAGGCTTTTGGACGGGCAAACCTGCTTAAAGAGTATTGCCTTTTAAGCAGTGCTCTGATGGGTAGTCACGTATGCTTCCGCAGGCTTTCAGAAAATCGACAGACCATATGAGTCGGTATACTATGGAGAGCGTGCGCGCTTTCGTCCCTGATTGAGTGCCTGTCAATGTACCAGATATGTTTACCCTCAGAGCGGCTTTCACGTATTCAAGGAACCCCGTACGTGATGCTAAACCTAAATGAATTATTTAGATGCCTGGCATAGTTTTCAAGCGTAGTGTTTGCATAGAAAAGCACATATAGAAAATTTTTCACTCTTTTTTGTAGTTTTGTATATAGTTTCGTTATGAAAATGTAATGGGGGGCCACTGCCATTGCGTATCTTGTTGCTATGGTCCTATCTGAGCGGCTGTTTGTGGTGAGCAGAGAAGAGTAAGGTGTGCTTGCCTTATTCTTCGAATTGACTTTCCAGAGTATCGTGCGCAGGCCCAACTTTTTTGTCGTTGTTGCGGAATTCATGAAAGCAAGGAAGTCTTGGTTCTAAAAAAGAAATGCGTTGGACTTTTGTGCTGCTATGCAGTAGTTCCTTGCGTGAGGCCTGTTTTTCATCAGCAATATTTCTACTGTTCGGCGTACCTCTCACGGCTTGTTGGCGCCGATAAATTAAAATGAAATCTGTGTTACAAATTGTGTAGAAGATGAGGAGTGGCTTTATCATCATCGAAGATTAGACCGGCATTCGAAATAAAGAGGAGGTCAACGGGTGGGCTTCACCATGGGCACGGCGGCTCGTCCTATTTCTACATTTTGGTTCCGTGAAACCAGGGAGGAAGGACCTTTGGAGGTGAGATGGAGCGGACTTCACAAATTTCGACCGCCGTCGTAGCCTCGAGGACTTTTGCGAAGCCGCCGTGGGTAACGCTCATGTGCGAGGCCTAACCAGCGCTGAGACCTGGGAGCACGAATCTGCTTGCCACCAAGACTACTAAGAGTGTCCATGGACTGACGTGTGTGCAGGCATCGTCTGGAAGTTCGCGAGACGGGAGCCCTCACGTTTACTTCGGCTCCGTCCTGACTCGCCCTTCACGACGATGGCCCGATATTCACAAGTCAAGGCAGTCTATAGGTCAACAACGTGCATCTTGACAGTGACGCCTCATGAGTGCAGACATCGTCTGGAGGCTCGCGAGACGGAAGCCCTCACGTCTTCTTCGGCTCAGTCCTGACTCGCCCTTCATGGTGATGTCCCAATATACACAAGATCATGAAGAACGACAGCCCGACCGAACCTTCTGAGATATATGCCGTGTTGACTCCGACTTCACCTTATGACACGGCCTGCCAGTGATCTCTCCTATTTCCGACACTGGACCGGATCATGGAGGCCCTCTACGAAAGGTGGAGTCAAACACGCAAGGCCGTCAAGCAGGTCATCGCAGACGTCGAACGTCTTCGCCAATCGGATGACCAACCAATCTGTGAGTTACGACGCGTTCAGCGAGTTTTGATTAAGCAGTTAAGGCCACCTCATAGAGCTAAAAGAAATGAAAAAGAAAACAAATGTTCATGGTGACAAAAAAGCAAGCCCCTTGTACAGCGCCAAGCTTCTGTTCAATGAGAAAGGTGCACAAATCAAGATTGAAGAGAAATTACATGGCACTGCCGATCACCGCAAAGCAGCGAAATGCCGATACAGTGTCACAGCGTCGAGGGAAAGGATGAGACGAGGACGGGGGCAAAGCAAATGCAAGGTAAATGGAGCCAGAAAAAGAAAGCGAAGAAAAAGTTGCCTGAGAAAGAGCTGCACAATATTTTTCTGGAAGCGCCTCCAATGGGAATTTAGGTACCAAGGAAACCTACTCAGCGACAACAGAGCTGCATCGATGTCAATGCACTGAATAGCACCATCGTAGCACAAGTGTCGAAAACACCGCTTAAAGATCAAGTGCAGGAGAAGACCCGGATGACACTACTATGACTTACGTGAAGCTCTTACTAATACTGACGAACATTTTGTACTCGGACTCATGCGAGCGTTCAGTTATCTTTGTCCTCATGTGCTACTGTGGGGGCGCGGAGGTTGTCACAAATTGTGTACAAGACGAGGAGTGACGTTATTATGATCGGAGATTAGACCGGCATTCGTAATAAAGAAGAGGTCAACGGGTGGGCTTCGCCATGGGAACGGCGGCTCGTCCTTTTCTCTACAGTCTGTGCGTTTTATTTCTTCGTAAACTGTGATCTGCGACGTCTTTCGAACACCTGTACTGTATGCGTGTGGCTTCAGTTTACTTAAGGTCATGACAGGAGGCAGCGTCCTGTATATAAGCATCAAGCATGAAAATACATTCATGATACTGCTGTTGTAGTCTGGCTGAAGTAAGTTCTAATGAATGAGCAGATGGCTAAGCAGTCTGCGCTTTATTGTCGCCTAAACTTCCGGTCAGTATTACCATCAATGGGCTCTCGGCAACATAATGCGATTGTTGTTTAGCGCAGATTTCATATTACTGTCAACGTAATTCTTGTTTATGCATACCAGAATTTTTGTGGCATCGAGACACCACCACAAGTTGTTGTAAGGCAAACTGTTGCACAATTGGATATACCGCGTTAAAGAAAATCAAAGCGCCTACTGTAAACAAATGCGCAACACTCAGTGGTTTCAAGCAATAGAATGAGGTTTAAAAAGGTTGTTTCATAATGAGTAACTTAAGTGGCACGACAAGATATCTGTGATACATGTTAGTACGTAATTGCATCACTAATCTTTGAGAACTAGAACTCATTGCAAAGTGACGTATATGTCGTACGGAGTAGTTTTATTTCCCCAGATATTTGTGTGTAGTAATTTTTCTGCGCTAGCACTTGTCTCAAATCACAATCACATGCTACCATAGTTGTCTGCATGCCATCTTATTGGTAAGTCTCTCAAGACAAAATGAACTCTGTGTTTGTTTGCCCGTTGAGCTCAGATGACGGAAAACAATAGAGTCAACTTCGGAGTTGAGTCCTTGGTACCCACACTTAAAGCCAGCATATGAGGATGGATTGCGCATTTGCACCTTTAGTGTCGGCGTTATAACAAACACATGATCCTGACATATTTAAGAAAAGGCGAATGTGTGCGAGTAACTCGTTTACTTACTAGACACATTCAAATCACTCGAACAGGAAATTAGGCAAAGGAAAACATTAGGGACAATTATTCTTGTCTTTGGGTGCATTGTAGAAATTACTACACGATTAATAATGAAATAAAAGGGAATAAATGTTAGTCATTCCATCGGCGGCATTTGAACTTATAGTTGTCCAATTACGCGTCCCACGAGTGATTCGCAATGTAATTCGTTGCGCATACCGCTATTGAAATAGTTTATTGTTGCCTGCTTTAATACAATTAAAATTCTGTCATAATGATTACACAACACTTAAGAACAACGGTCAATGTCTTCCTGTCTAACTGTGTGTTGCATTCGATTGGTTATAACCAGATTTATTGCATGCCGAATGTCAGGCGCATCATGACGGTCTACGCAACAACATTTTGCTGGAAGCATGACAGGTATTTTATTTAATTAAACAAACACAATTATTGCGTTACCAATCACAGGTAGCAGATGGCTGAGTATGCAGACGACTGAGTTTCCATAGCTCCAACAAGGCGTTATACTAGACAACTTCACAGCATGCTTTGGTACACTGTGTAAAGGCTCACACATAAAACAACCTAAACGTTGTTGCCGAGCAAACTACCTGAACGTTGTTATTATGTGTTGTTTGGTAGGAGCGACGACACCATGTAAATTCGCAGTGCTGTTACTAAAATCAACAGCTGCGATGGTGACAGCATGGCTTATCGAAGAACCTCCGTGAGAGAACTTGACTGTCTTTCTAGCTGGTCGTTCTGGTTTTCAACATCTCCACCCCTTCCTTATATCTCTATAATCACCTGCTTACTTTCTTTATATATATACGTCTTGGGATATGATAGTTTTCGTTTGTCAAGAATGGCTAGTTGTCAGATCTCTCACAAGTTTTATTGCCTTTCCTTCTAAGGTGTCGTGTTAAATATGTTCATCGTGGCACAATTCATAGTGCTGCATAAATTCATTTTAGGTTTCAGGTGTTACGATGAATGTGAAGTGCGACTTTGTGTGCGGCTGGTTTCCTCTTTCTCTTTCAAACTTCCCAACCATTTTTCCTGTGCAGGGTAGCATAGCAGTCTTCCTAGATTGGTTGACGTGCTCGCGTTTCCTTCCCCCACTGTTCCTTTCTCCCTTACAGGCTCAAGAAGTAGTGCAGTCGCATGTAGCTGCTGCTCCGTGTTGTAATAAGTCCACAAATAGTTCGACTTTCGTGCCTTTAAATATAACAGCAGCTTCCGAATTTCTACAGCTGCTCACTCAGCTAAGATACCTTTAGAGATAAGTGCAAAACAAATAAACTGTGAGTACCACTTATTGCCGAATACTTCCGCCACTTTCCCAAATCGGGAAACTTTTGGTTAGGTCTCGGGTGTTTTTCGGCTTCTTGAACTTCTTATATTGCCATGGTCGTCTTGAAATTGCCGAAACGTCCCTGCAAGTGAGCTACTGAACGTTTTTACGGCACTGTGTGAGAAGATCTCGTGCTTTCTGCGTTGTACGCGGAGAAAACGCCGATAGTTGCTATTTCGAGGAGGAATTATGCTTGTTTGCTCCTACCACAACAAGGATGCAACGATATACCACACCCGACGTTCAAGTGTGCAGTGGAATGTAGGACTTCGAACTTTTTGAAATGCTCTCAATTGTTATGATTGCAGCGCTTTGGTTTATTGCTTGTGTTATTCTTGCTTTGAGTTTTTCGGCGTTTTATTTTTTGTATGTATCTTTTTTTCTTCGTAAAAGTTAGAATGTCGTGTTATAGTTTATTTTATTGAACAGCTCACAGAAGTCTTCTGAAGCATTGTCAAAGGCGGAAGAGCAGTACTGCTGAATTTCACAGCATGTTCTGCCTCTCTTTCTTCAAGCCCACGACTTAACAAAGCCCTTATTTTGTAGAATACTGTAATATTTGCCTATCTCCTCTGAACGAAAACTCTACGTACCAGGGAATGAACTACATTTGCAGACCACACTCCACAGAATCTCTTTGTGTGCCACAACCGTCATCGACATTCTCACCCAAGTCCATGCCTCCTTATGACTCAGGAGGGCATGACAAGTATTTAAGGAACTGCAGCTTGGATGATATTTCCTTCGTAAAATGATTGTTCTTGCTCGTGGGGTATTTCTAAGAATTTAACTTCGCTGACGACGCCCGACAGGCCAGTGCACCCACAGGCTGAACACCACAGCGCCGGGCGTTAATGGGAGCCGGCAGTGGACAGCATTCAGTCCAAATGCGGCTCAGCCACCACCGAAAGAGTTTAGAATGCAACACGTCTTGACCTTTGTTCGTTTAGCGCTGTTTCTTAACGAGGAAAGCGGCACGCGCTTCCAGTGCTTCATATACATTTTCAGACGAGCGTAATGAGTGGTGCTATCATTACCTTTGCGAAACACTGTTAATTGAGGAACCGAGCTCAAAAACGGGTCTGGCTGAACGGGTAACTAATAGTGTCATTAGCCTTTAGATCTTTACTATATTGTAAGGCAGCGCTAGTTACTTTTCAGAGCTACTAAATAAATAAGAGCTATTTTGCCGAGTCCGGATATAAACGAAGGGCTGCTCATAGGACTTCCAATCAACAAGGTGGTTTGTTCGAAGCCTTGATGAATAGAAATTTTTTATCTAGCAACATATTAATACAAATATAATGAACTAATTTATTTACACTATATGTTATCAATCACTTTATGGTAGCAGTGACATAATCAATGCACTACCACAAAGTTTAAGTACATCGGAAATAGCTAGCCATTAAATAGAAGTAGGTTTGTACCTTGTGCATCACTGAAACCTGAAAAAAAAAACTAAAGCAAAGTAGCAGATACGTTTGGTCTCAACAATTCATCGCATCAACCTCATGAACTCATTTACTTAATGTATTTATTTATTTGTCTGATAATACGGACACGTAGTGAGAGCAGGGAGACCAAAAAAGGTTAGTACACACAGTGAGCGCGTTCAGAGAAAACATAAAACGAAACAAGAACGCAAAACAATCCTGCAGAAAGAGGGTGATCGGGTTGGGCCTAGAATACAAAGCAAACCAACAGTAGCGAATATTAAGATGTCGATTTGATTATGAAATGTCATTCGGTCATCGTTTTCTCATCGTACTATATTACAATGGTAAATATAATTCTTAAATGTGGTCCATCTCAATAAGGTGTTAATGCTTTTTGTCTACGAAGATTTGTGGTTTGGCCTAATAAGAGCGATAGATATAGAGATCAGTGAAGAGGGGAAATGTTCGCGTAATACAGTAAAAGAAATTTCGGCATTTTCTTCTGTCTTCTTATCTCGAGTGTTTCACTGTGGTTAGCTTTCATGCGTTCTGCGGGGGCATGCGATCTCGACAATTTGTTTAATATAGATCTAACTGTTCTATGCCTCACTCTCTAAAAGCTGTAGTTTTCTAACACACAAAATAAAACATGGGCCCAAAATGCAACGTCACTTTCTTAAGGGCACCGATGCTACTTTTAGTGTGCGAGACTCAAACATTTCATGTATATTGAAGTCTGGTTCACTACTTAACATACTTTACAGTTTTATACCATAAAACTTTTTGGTGGAAGGGGCGTTGCTAAATTAGTGCCCCAAGAGGCATAATTTTTTCAAAGATAAGGTGCAGATGTTACCAATGTGGTCATTCCATGTTAACGTGCCGTTCCTACAACTCCTTGTAATTATAC
This sequence comes from Rhipicephalus microplus, assembly GCF_043290135.1. NCBI lineage: Eukaryota > Metazoa > Arthropoda > Arachnida > Ixodida > Ixodidae > Rhipicephalus > Rhipicephalus microplus. The sequence continues at coordinate 6,472,672 of NW_027464598.1, read as the reverse complement.
AAGTAGTTGTAGGAAATTCTAGTGCGCATCGTATTTTCCCTTTAACAATAGACGAACAAGCTGCTAAAAGCTTCAATTCATACTTCACTAGTATTGGCCCGTCCTTGGTATCTAGTCATCCTGACTCTAATTACATCATGTGTTTAGCCAGCTCCATATCCAATACCTTCTTTACTCATAACATAGAGTTAGGAGAGCTGTTATCTACCGTGAAAAAATTGTGTAATTACAAAACCCCAGGGCTGGATGGAATCACAGTCCATCTGATCAAGGATAACGTAGACTTATTAGGCCCCATCTTGTGCCACATTTTCAATCATTCCCTAGCAACCTCGTCCTACCCTGATCCTCTAGAAGTCGCCAAAGTATTACCCGTATTTAAAGATGGTGATCGCTCTGACCCTTCGTGTTACCGCCCAATATCAGTGTCAGTATAATAAATAACATCTTTAAAAAGCTACTTTCTGCTCGAATCAACAAATTTCTGGAAAAATATCAAATTTTATGCCCGCAACAGCATGCTTTCTGTCCGGGATATTCTACTTCCACTGCAGTTCAAACATTGACACAAAATATCAACACAGCTTTAAATGGTCATAAACTAGTTTTTATTGTATTTCTTGACCTACAGAAGACATTCGACACTATCGACCACAGCATCCTTAAAAAATTAAATAACTATTGCTTTAGAAACGAAAGCTTTCAATTCTTTTCCAGCTACTTCACTCATCGTAGTCAAAATGTTTCTCTAGGTGGCATCACTTCTTCGCAAAAACCGATTAGCACAGGGGTCCCGCAGGAATCTGTCCTGGGTCCTTTGTTGTTTATATTATATGTAAATGACCTACCACTGGTTATTAATTCTGCAGAGCTACTATTGTACGCGGATAATGCAGCTTTAATTGTTACGGGAGAAAATATGCAAAACAATAAAACAAAAACAAATGCTGAACTAGCAAATTTATCACATTGGTTCAAGGCAAATAAACTTACCGTCAACGCGAAAAAAACAAAGTACATGATAATCCATTCCCGTCATATGCCAATAAATCTAGAAAGCATTCAAATAAAGATAAATAATTATGCACTCGAACGCATCAATTCATTTAAATACCTAGGTGTAGTTATCGACAACCATTTCCACTGCCAACCCAATATAAAATCATGTGCTAGAGGTTATCTTCGGGCTGTCATGCATTGTTGCAAGCGAGAAATTATTTCAACCTTGCAATATTACGGATCTTGTACTTTTCTCTCATCGACTGTCATCTGTCCTACTGCATTGATTTATGGGGTTGGACTTACACTACATACCTGGAGCCTTTACGAAAACTACAGAAGCGCTCACTAAGAATAATAACGCACTCAAGCCACGATCATCCCAGCGCACCTCTCTTTAGTAAACTACAAGTTTTACTAATGGACAGTTTGCGTCAACAGAGAACAGCCATCGCCATTAATAATATCATAAGGTATAACCGTCCTGTTCATTCGTTCATTCTTTGCTCCTCATCCTGCCCTACGAGGAATACTGCTGCCGGTAATTTTAACCTTCCTCCCACGAACAACGTCTATGGAGAACGGCGTCTGCAGTTCGTCGGTACCAAAATCTGGAATAGATTGCCCCAGGATATAAAATAGGCTGTTAACTTTCCTCTGAAAAGAAAAAAAAAACGCTTCCTTGCAATCCTTCATGTGTCTCTGTAACCCCCTTAATAGTAACAAAATCGTTCAATTCTTGTATATAAGTATCACTACGTCCAGTGAAAGTTTACTGCGTAGTTGTTATTACTCATTGCCTTTCTTTTGTTTGCGTATAAACATTACATGTTTCTGTTATCTTACCTAAGTTCGAGTATCTGCATATATATGTCTGTACAATGCCTAACATTATTTACTATATCCGCAATGTTTAGCATCTTGTATTCTGGTTCAATGCCTTGTTCTATTGTTTTGCTACATGAGCTATTGTTGCCTTGTGCTATCGTTTGGATACTGTGCCATCTTGTATCGCATCGTTGGACCCTATTCTAGCCTTTGGCTATGGGTCCAAACAGTTTTTGACCTATCATGTTTGAATTGATAATAAAGTGAAATGAAATGAAATGAAATTGACTCCTAGATGCTTAAAGTTAGTTACGCCATACAGAAGAGTTGAACCTGATTTGTGCACATGAGCTAAGAGTGATGTTATGTACAATTCGCATTAGTCCGCTTTTGTCTGTACTAAGTGTTATTGCCCGGCACATACTCCATTCGAAAATATTACATAAATTATACAGAAACTAACTTCAACGCTGACAGAACTTATCTTACAAAAGCATGCAATGATGCGCAATTAATGAAACCTGCGCACGAAATTTGGCAGTGTTAGCGATTTCGTTAATATAAGAAAATAAAACAATAAAAGTTTCACGACCCTCAAGCTTCGCCTTTACGAGTTGAACGCGATAGCCAAATCCGCTATCGGATTTTGCTATCGCGTTCACACACACACACACACACACACACACACACACGCACGCGCGCATGCATACAAAAGTATGCGCATGCATACTTTTGCACGCGCGCATGCACGCGCGCAAAAGGTACATACAAGTTTTTCATCTAAAGCAAGAGTCGCATGGCCTCCAAGATACACGCCAAGTGCTTGCCATTCAGGACGCCATAAAAACTCTCACAATGCCTCGCAGATGGCAGCTCACCATCATTTGCTGTTTGCTTGATCGACGCCTATGGAAAGGCATGATATGTTTTCCGCTAGATGGACAAAGTTGTCCATTTTTAGAGCTGTTTGAAAGTTCATGTGTGCTTTTAGCTGCGATGGCGGCACTAACCCGGCCTTTTTCGGCGTAGTTTCATGGCCTCCCAAATGCGCCTATACAAATCGCCGAATGGGCTCGCTTTTGTCGTGACACCTGTCGAACAAAATGCGTTAAGGAGACTCCATTCACTACAGCACATTTTTGTAGCGTATTTTTTTTCGTTAAAGGTGCAATTAACATCGTGGCTTTGTGGTAGGACACCCGCTTGCCAAGCAAAAGGCCCGGGTTCGATCATCAATGAGACCGAAATTTTTATTCTTTATTTTATTTGCTTCTTTCTCGATTTTCCGCTCATGGACGATTTTTCGCTCACAACCAACGGTGCCGACGCCGACGGCGGAATATCTGCGACACGAGCTATCGACGCAATCGTGTTAAAATGTCCTTACAACTGGTGCCCCCAGCAACCACATTGTTTTGAGATATAGTGATTGCTTGGAGTGATTCTGTGATTTACTACTGAACTACACAGCATGCTGTGTTCGACTAATTCATGTTCAATTCAGAAAGTGTATAACTCCATTAAATGTTCGATCTATGAAATATGCTCCATAATCTCTGCTTAAATCCAACAACGAAGTCAGATAGAAATTTCTGTGTTGTCATTGTTGATCCTCTGTCGTGATGTTGATCCTCCCTTCTGCACGGGGACGCTGATGTCTGAGGCTTTGAAAATGTAACGTACGGTCTATATTCTTCTTTTATTGACATAAGAAGCACTATGTACATTTGTCCTCTTCTAATTGATTGATTGATTTGTGGAATTTAATGTCCCGAAACCACCATAATATTATGAGAGACGTCGTAGTGGAGGGCTCCGGAAATTTTGACCTCCTGGGGTTCTTTAACGCGCATCCGAATCTGAGCACACAGGCCTACAACATTTCCGCCACCATCGGAAATGCAGCCGCCGCAGCCGGGATCTCCTCTTCTAATGGTTCTAAGAGACTGTCTTTGCTTGACGAAGTTTAACGTGTGACTTCGAATGAAAAATTCGGCAGATCGAACGTACCTCGGAGTCAACGTTGTGCGAAGCAAGCGGATGGAAGGTTACCATGTTGCATTTCTTTACTGAGCGACACGTCATGAATGACTCTAAATATATGTACGAATGTTTCACGCATATACACATGTTGAAGACTTGCAGATGTTTATATAACCAGCTGTTTGCACTTGCGCAACGATGACAACCAGAACATACGTATTAGCAACAAGAGAAATTAATATGAAGCACTGATGCTCGCGAGGATGCTAGCCCTGAACACTGTTAAATGATTCAACTTCAGCGCATGGCGACTAACTACAACTCACGTTAACCCGACCTGCATTAAAGGAGTACATATGTAATGTTTATAAAATTGAGTAGGCAGCACTGCAACCACCATTGATACTTCACGGAGATTAGGGTCTATTTGTAAAGCAGTTGCGAGACCTGGCGTAGCTCTGTGGTAAAATGCTTCATCGCCCCACAGATTGCTTAGGTTCCATTCCAGCTGGGACCCTGACATTTATTCTTCGCATTCCTCGGGTCGACAATACCACTGTTGGGTACTTCCTAACGCTCGAGCGTTGAAATTGTCCTTGTGTGTTCTCATCATTCCTGGGTAGACACTAAGTGCCAATCACCTGTGGCACATTCCCAAACACCAGTGGAACATACCCACCTGTGGGTATTTATATATTTATTTATTTATTATTGTTATTGTTATAATCCCCAGAGGGATTATAACAGGTGGGTATGTGCCACTGTCTGACAAGAAGTGTTTGACGATGTACGTGACGAGATTGTGACATTATTCTTGTCTTAACCAGCGCATCGTATTCGTCAAACCATCTTACCCTCCCATAATAATTTTTGTCCACGCCAAGGTAAAGGGGTGACCACTCGAGTGTCCAAACGTAAGCAGCTAGATATATAAATTGTAACAAGCGTGTTCTTCGGAGAAGTTTCAGCAAGAAACTCGCCAGGGCAAGCAAGACAGCTGCAGCACAGAAAACAGGAGGCCGAGAGTGCTACACACGAACTTCGTGGTCTTTTCTCTCCCTGGCACAGAGGTTGCGCCGATGTGCACTGGTACAATTTCCTCTCCGCACAAAGCCGTCGCCATCCTGGCGACGGCGACTTATGGAAAAAGCGCTATAGGTGAGTCGTAGCAGGGTTTAAGTCGCGTGACGTGAACTGTTTCGCGGCCTCGGCAGCGATGATCAGGCGATGGGTTGACCGGCTTGACGACGTAGTTTACGGGAGATGCCTGCTTCAGTATGTGGTAAGGACCATGGTACCATGACAAAAGCTTAGTGGAAAGTCCAGTAGTTGTGGACGGGACCCAAAGCCAAACCAGCTTTCCCAGGGAGTAATGAGTATCAGACGCAGCTGTGTCATGACAGAATTTTTCGCGTGACTGATCTTGCAAGGTGTATGAGCGAGCCAATTTACGACATTCTTCAACGTATGCAGCAGTTTGAAAGATGGGTTTGCCCTCAGAAACGTCCGGTTGGTACGGCAGAATTGTGTCCATAGAACATGAAGGTTCACATTCATACAGGAGAAAGAAGGGAGAGAAGCCAGTGGTAATTTGAGACGCACAGTTGTAAGCGTAGGTGACGAAAGGAAGTACGCGGTCCCAGTTTGTGTGGTCTTCCGTCATGTACATCGCCAGCGTGTCGGCAAAGGTACGATTGAAGCGTTCCGTCATGCCGTTAGTCTGAGGATGGTTTGCGGAAGCGGTGCGGTGTACAATGAGGCTTTTTTTGAGCAGAGCCTCGATGGCATTCGAGAGGAATACGCAGCCACGGTCACTAAGTAATTCACGTGGGGCCCCATGGCGCAGAATGAGATGACGAAGAAGGAACCACGCGACGTCTTTCGCAGTGGCGGCTGGTAGCGCAGACATTTCTGCGTACCGCGTGATGTGGTCGGTGGTGACTATTATCCAGCGGTTTCCGTCATAGTGGTCGGGAGTGGAGCGAAGAGATCGACTTCGACGCGGTCGAATGGTCGGGCAGGGAAGGGCAATGGCTGCAGTGGACCAGTGGTGCTGTGAGTAGCAACCTTGCGAAGTTGGCACGCAGAGCACGACTGAACGTACCGGCGAACGTATCGATACATGCCTCGCCAGTAGTACCTCAGGCGAAGACGCGAGTACGTCTTGAACGAGCCAGCGTGACCGCACTGAGGGTCGTTGTGGAAGGCACTGCAAATGTCCGTGCGCGAATGACGGGGGATCACGAGGAGCTACCTGCGGCCTTTGGTCAGGTAATTGCGACGATACAGCAAACCTTCACGAAGTGCAAAGTGTTGTACTTGATGACGTAGGGTGCGTGAGGTGGAGTTTGGGGTCCGTTGAGACAAAAAGTCAAGCAGGGAATTGATCCAGGCATCTTTGCGCTGTTCTTCCGGCATGTCGGTGATGGTCAGAGATGATGAATAACAAGTGGAAGCTGGTGAGATGGTGTGTCGGCAGGCAATGGCGATCGAGATAGGGCTTCAGCGTCCGAGTGTTTTCGTCCAGAGCGATGAATCACACGTATATCGTACTCCTGTAATCGTAAAGCCCAGCGAGCCAGGCGTCCAGTCGGGTCTTTCAAGGACGACGGCCAGCATAGCGCGTGGTGGTCGGTAACAACATCAAACTGACGCCCATAGAGGTAGGTGTGAAATTTATCGATTGCCCAAACAATTGCCAAACAATACTTTTCTGTGATGGAGTAATTTTACTCCGCCTTTGTGAGGGTACGACTGGCATATGCTACAACGTACTCGCCAAATCCTGGTTTTCGCTGGGCGAGTATCGCGCCAAGGCTGACACCGCTAGCGTCCGTGTCCATTTCTGTAGGCGCGTTGGGGTCATAGTGGCGCAGAATTGGTGGAGACATGAGGAGTAGGCGAAGCTTCGTAAATGACTCATTGCAATCGGCACTCCAAGCTGAGAGGTCGTTGCTGCCGGCAAGAAGCTGTGTCAAGGGGAATATATTGGAGGCGAAATCGCAGATGAAGCACCGAAATTATGAACACAGCCCAATAAAGCTTCGGTGTTAATTTAGAGTGCTGGGCTTGAGATATTCGGCAACCGCTCGAGATTTCGCAGGATCTGGCGAAATTCCTTCTTTGGAGACGACGTGGCCTAGGATGGGCAGCTGACGGGCGCCAAAATTACATTTCTTCAGGTTTAACTGCAAGCCGGCGTTAGTGAAGCACTCAAGAACTTATTCAAGGCGAGTGATATGAAATGGTAAATCTGCAGAAAAAAACCACTATGTCATATAAGTAGCATAGACAGGTCTGCCATTTGAGGCTTATCAGTATGGTGTCCATCATCTTTTTGAAGGTACCAGGCGCGTTGCAAAGGCCAAAAGGCATTACGTTAAAGTCGTATAAACCATCAGGGGTGACGAACGCTGTTTTCGGATGGTCGGCTTCAGCCATGGGCACTTGCCAGTAGCCTGAGCGCAAATCCATTGATTAGAAATATTCCGCTCCATGAAGGCAGTCCAGGGCGTCGTCGATGCGGGGTAGGGGATACACATCCTTCCACGTAATCTAATTTAGGCGGCGGTAGTCAACGCAAAATCTTATTGAACCGTCTTTTTTCCACACCAGCACGACAAGAGAGGCCCAGGGACTGTTCGGTTCCTGAATCACGCCCCGTTTCCTCATGTCATCGACGTTGTCGCTAATAGCGCGGCGTTCGGCCTGCGATACGCGGAAGGGATGCTGTCACAGGGGAGCATGATTACCGGTATCAATACGATGAGCCACTGCAGACGTGCGCCGCAATATTGGCTGGCCAACGTCGAAAGAGGCACGAAAGCGTTCAAACAATCGAACAAAGTTTGTGCGCTGGACTGGCGTAAGCGCGTTATCGATGCTACGCAGGAAGATGTCATGGACAGGGGAGGTTGTAGCCGCGGCGGAGGTGACGGCATTTATCGTCAACGGGGTCTTTTCGCATGCTGCATCCAAAGGGAAGATGGCCTCAAAACTGTCTGAATGTTCAACACATTCGCCACGTAACAGAGTGGCCGAGAAAGGAAAGTGATTGCACGCGTAGACCACACCGGCACTATGCACAAGGGTAACGACGGCAAATGGGAGTATGAGGTTCCGTCGGCGTGCCCAGTCTTCAGATGGTATAAACAGGGCGGTCAAATCACAAAGTGAGTCAGAGGAAACGTCCACCAGGGTGGCAGAGAACGGATAAATGATAGCGTCAGCAGCGACAACCAATTTAGGCACCGGGCTCGGGACGCCGATGACTGTGGTACTGAAAGGCGACAAAGCGATTCGAGCTCCAGCATAGTCAACGAGCGCATCATGTGTAGAAAGGAAGTCCCACCCAAGGATCACGTCATGGGACGCATCTGGTAGGACAACGATTTCCACAATGTAGAAAGCGTCGTTGGTAAAAAGGCGTGCCGGCTTAACAGGTTTAACGTGCTGCGAGCTCGCCGTCCGTAATAAAAGATCAAAAACGGGTGTCGTCACTTTCTGCAGTTTGCGGCACAAAAGTCCACTTAAAACAGAAACGGCAGCTCCCGTGTTGACAAGAACGTTCGTCGTGACACCATCAATAATAACCGTGATTTCGTTCGGAGGTGAAAGATGAGGCCTTGAAATTTCCGATTAGGGCGCAGTTCGTGCCTCAGGAACTGCGGCTCTTTGTTTTCCTCTTGCGTGGGTTTGGTACGGCGGAGCATAGGAGAAATGGAGCGGTGCTGTGGAGGAGGAGATTGACGTGAGGGGGAACTGGCATGGCGCGAATAAGCACCTGATGACTCGGCGAAACAGGGTATGCTGGCTGCTGTGGCATGTAGTCGAGGTTGGGGATGTAATCATTGGCATAAACACTGCGCTGACGCCGACAGTGACGTGCAACATGGCCAAGAATGCCGCAGGCGCACCAGATGGGCCTGTTGTCTGGAGTGCGCCGAGGCTTGTGAGGTGGTCCGGGAGGCGAGAGGGGTTGCGCGAGAACCGGGCGTGGTGGCGAGTAGGAGTTGGTGACTGGGGCGGATGGTGTTGGCAACGGTCGAGCATAGGAACGGGTAACGGCATCAGCATAGGTGAGAGACGTTGCAGGCTGCGTTGGTGGTACAGGATGTGAAACCGCCTCAGCAACTTCAGCTTGAATGACACGACGGAGCGAGTGATCCAGTGCCGTAGGATTCTCGGTGACAGACGTGACAATAGAGAGCTGACGAGCTACTTCATCACGGATGTATTGCTTAATTTGCGGCAGTAAGGTGGAATATTCAGCTCCAGTGCTCTTAGCTTCTAAAGATGAGAGTTTCACTGTGGGAAATCTGGCGGGACGGGTGGAAAGGCGCTTTTTGCGCAGCTCGTCAAAGCTTTGGCACAGTTCAATGATTTGCGCTACTGTCTGAGGGCATTTGGCTACCAGCATATGAAATGCACCGTCATCTATGCCTTTCAGTATGTGCCTTATTTATACAGACTCCGCCATAGATGCATTCACGTGCTTATACAGACCGATGACGTCCTTAATATAACTCGTAAGCGTCTTTTTTGGGCTCTGGTACGGAGGCGATGTTCGGCGCGAAGCTTGCGCAATCGAGGCCGACAGAAGAACGAAGCGATGATTTGCTTGAATGCCTACCAGGTGGTGAACTCGGCTTCATGGATGTAGTACCATAGCTTCAACACATCGGTCAGATAGAAGCTGACGCGCGTCAACTTAGCACGGTCATCCCATTAATTGGGACCGCTAACACGCTCAAACTCTACCAGCCAGTCTTCAACGTCAAGTTCGTTGGTGCCGCTGAACATCGGAGGGTCATGTTGACGAAGCGTCCCAGCACACATGACCGTAGGTGTTGCTTGGGAAGGAGCGGCGTCCTCGGCCGTCTCAGGGCAGATGGTAAAGTACGGTTGTGGAGCGCCAGAACGAAAAGGCGGGAACGACCCAGCAGAGCTCCACTAAATGTAACACGCGTGTTCTTCGGAAGAGCTTCAGCAACAAACTCGCCAGGGCAAGCAAGACTACTGCAGCACAGAAAACAGGATGTTGGTTGGTTGGTCGGTTGGTTGGTTCCTTAAAACCTTGGCGCAACCCACCTAGGGAGATAGGCCATGAATGGGACAGTGCCTTGCTTTTTAAATTAATTCACTTCTTTAAAGAGAGGGTTTGAACAATTAGGTAATATAGGTAATAATATAAAGGTGTTAAATTCCTAAACAAACAAAAAACCTTGAAAAAACATAATAAACACACAAAAAAGAAAAAAATTCTACATAAAACAACGGAAGTCATTTACTTTTAGCATCACATTTTTTTAAATTCTCGTAAGAAATTTGTAACAGCGGTAAAAACGTTCCTGTGTCTGAATCCAAATGCGACTGCGCCAAGTGAAAGAATCGCCGGAAGTGTCAAATTTAAGCCCAACTTTCGTAGGGGTTCTTCTAGTACATTTTCACTTTGAGTTTTGAATTTTCGGCATGACAAAAAGAAGTGCTCCAAAAATTCCCTCTCATTATAATAAAGGCACAAAGGCGACTGTGCCAGACCCGACCTGTGAAGGTAAAAGTGCAATCAGGGGACTCGACAGCGCAGCCTGGTAATCACTCTTTCTTCCTTTCTTGATCAACACAACTTGTTCTTCTAAGGGAACTTTAGCTGTGGGTAGTCTGATACAAAGCAGATTTTTTAAAGTTATTGGCAGTTGTGCGTTTTTGAAAGCGTGCTGCTGTGATATATTCCGAACTATGCAAAATAGGTAAAACAGGACAATCAAGAGAAGATACAGGTAGTGCATCTGCATGCTCATTCAGAGCTCAGCGTCTATGGCCTGGTACCCAATCTAGTCGGACGAGTCGCACATGTGTAGGAATGAGTGAGTAGAAAGTTTTTAAGGTACGCGAAAAAGTTGGTGAGCTCAAAGCAGTACAGACCGAAAGAGAGTCTGTTAGAACAGTCACCGCTGATATATCTTGCGGCACGTTACGCAATGCTAGGACTATTGCCAGTAGTTCAGCTTGGTAAATAGGTGTAAAGTCGGGCGATCGAATTGAGAAAGCCTAATCTAGAGAGGATGATATGGTACCTACGCCAGCCTTCTTTTCATAAACAGAAGCGTCAATCGCTATCATATTGGATGTTTCTAGATTAGCCAAATGATCTTCCAAAATACCAATTATATACTGATATGGTAAATTGTTTGCATTCTTGGAATATATATTGTCAAATTCAATCCTAATCACATCTACAGTGTTGATCGCAAGTATTTCCTGAAGGTCAACCCTTAAGGGCTCCAAAAGATTCTGTTTAAATAATACTTGAATGCACTGTAATTTAGACCATTGGTGGTTGAAAATAGAGGTCTGCTGATTAAGGAATACATACTGTGACATCCGCTGGGGTGATGCATGTATTTTAAGGAATGCACGTACTGTTAGAATATGAAATCTTTTGATAAGAGAAAGCAGGCGGGATTCTTCGTATAGGATATTGTTGGCAACATATTTAGGTAGCCCTAGGCATAAGCGTAAAGATTCGCGTTCTAGCAGAATCAGTGATCGAACTTTGTAGGCCGGAGAGCCAGAAAACAAAACACAGCCAAATTTTATTATCGGTCGAATGTACATGCAATATATCATAACGAGCACTTCTCTATGCAAACCGGCACGATAATTACTGAGCCTGCGCAGCAACCCTACGGCACGTGCTCTTTTCGCAGCCATGTTTTCTGTGTGGGGACTCCAGTTAAGTGTTTTGGTGTAGGTTACCAACAAGTACCTAACTGACTCAACCTGAGGTATGGCGTCTTGTCGGTACATTAGTGAAATTCGCACTGGGGCATTTTGTGCGAAAACTATGATTGTACTTTTATTTGAATTGAGGCATAGGTTGATATCCTCCAGCCATCTTTCCAGGCTATTCATGTATGTCTGCAGAATCCGGTACAGTGTGTGAATGTCCGCCGACGCAGCAAAAATGCGATATCATCGGCAAACACATAGACTTCTACATCTTGCTGTATGGGAATGGTACATAGTAGTGTAATAAATAATAAGGGCGATAGTACTGACCCTTGCGGTATACCCCTCGTTTGCCTATATATTGAAGAGTGGGCACCAGATTGCGAGCAGTAAAATTTTCTAACACCTAAAGAAGCATGGATCCAGGCCACAAAGTATTGAGGCGGTCCTATGTTCTGAAGTGAATCTAGCAGTTTTACATGCTCCACGCTATCATAGGCTTTTGTGATATCTAAGGTTACCAAAGCAGAGTATTGTTTGTGATATCGAGCAAGTTGAATTATGCTTTCGAGATCCACGTGCGCACACCAAATGGAGCAGCCACGTCTTAATCCAATTCGACATGGGCTCAGTGTCAGTTTTTCTGACATCCATCGATCTATACGTCTATATAAGATTCTTTCAACGAGTTTTACTAGGTTCGATGTAAGTGCAATGGGCCTGATGTTTTCTAATGTAAACCCAGCACCTTGCTTTTTAAATAACGGAATAACTTTTGTCATTCTCCAATCAGGTGAAATCCAAGAACTTCTAAGTGAGTGATTAATAATTTCGAGTAGGCCAAGTGGGTATATTTTACGTACTTATTTTATCACCGACGTCTTCATGCCATCGGGACCGGAGCAGAATGGGGTAGTGTTCTGACCACGTTTACTAATTCTGCAGGTGTAACCTCTTCAAAATCCACAGCCTTATTGGGGGGCTAGGCTTGGTATGAGAGAAGTGTCGTAAAGCGACATTTTAGGCCCTGAGCTATATCTTCTAGAAGGGCCTTCAGTTCAACTGCTGGAGATGATACTACAGATTCTATATTTCTTAGTACCGGAAGAGCTTTACTATTTCTCAGAAAGCGAAAAAGTGCTTTGAAAAGAACTCACATCGGTCGTTGTTAAATTTGTCCTTCGCACTAGCGATGGTTCTCTTAAAAATGGCGGCCGCATACTTATAACCAATGCAGTTCCTGGGACATTTACTGGTTGAAAATTAATTTTTTCATGCAGCTTTTCTTAGTCTATAAGCCCACGAACAGTCTGAATTCCACAAAGGTTTGGTAGAAGCTTGAGAGGTTTAAATGGTGAATTTTGAATTATTCAACGACTCTTTTAAGATGTCGCTTATTCTGATGGCATCTAGTTCCGCACCTCCTCGTAGTGATTGCTCGAATTTATTAAAGTTTACATGCGCAACCGATGATCTATTCTTGGAGGTTATTGGACATAACACCTCGAATAATATTGCCTTATGGTCACTACTTGTTCCCGAGTTAATCACAGAGCATGATAAGATGGAGAGGTTATTGTTAGAAAAAGTTAGATCGAGTACCGAGGAGGAGTGATTGCACATAAAAGTAGGAGTTTTTGTGTTTATGCATATAAAGTTATTGTTGTTCACCCAATCCCATAAACGTTTGCCATTCAGATCCGTTTTAAAACCCCAAGAAATATGATGAGAATTGAAGTCACCTACTAATACAATATCTTTTTGGCAATAGTGAACTGCAGTATCTAGAACGGAATAATTTATAACACGCACAGGAAATTAAGCAATAATAATTAAGAATGGGAGAGACAAAGGAATAGTAATGCTTAGTGCTGAAATCTCGCTTTCGGAAGTCATTGACTGATAAATTATTTTAGCTCTATGGGCTATTTTAGATGAGATAAATATTCCCAAACCTCCACTCCTAGTTGGGCGGTCTCGGCGAAATGTGCGGTAATTTTAAATCCTAGAATACTTATTTTCTGCAAGCCAAGTTTCTTGTAAAGCAACAATATTAGGGGAATAATTATCGCAAAGTTGAAATAAGTCTGTATTCTGAAAAAATGAAGCGGCAATTCTACTGTAATATTTTGAATTCCCTATTTTGAAGAGATACCAGCAGCACTCACTGCTTTTTTTAAGATGCTATCCTTTGAAAAATCCTTTTTTGATGGGTTTTCCGAATGATATCTCTTATTTCTTGATTTATGACTTTTTGAGGAGCGTTGTGCCTCAGGAGAAGCACGTCTCTTCATATTTCTTGAGCCAGAGTCCATTTGGTCTGGCTGTGAGACATGAGAATCGGAGTCCAAGCTCCATTCTAGGTCCTGTACAAGAGGCATAATTATTCTACGGCCAGGGTTCGGCGTGTCTGGCTTTGACTTCGAGGGACCTTGTTCCAACGGAATATCAGTAACCTTAACTGGTGAAGGTAGAGAAGGGGGCATAGTAGGTTGGTTACCTCCCTGCAAGATTTGAGTCAACTGAGTGCTCACTATTTGTGCCAATGACTACGTTAGGCTCATGAATAGAGATTTCATAAGCTTCGTCATGACACTTTCCACCGTTGATATTAATAAATAAGGCAATGACGACTCAAGCATCCGGTTTGCCTGGCTGGCAACGGAGGCATAGCCACGTGAGCGCTTAGGAAGAATAGATCAGGCCTCACGCCGGGAGCATCGTTGTTGTTCGATGATCTCTAGAAGCTGCAAGTCACATGTCCTCATGGGGCAACTTTCATCGTCAGCCGCGCGATTTCCTCTGCATAGATAGCATCTCACCCCTTGGGTTGAACATATATAGGGTTTATGTTGGTCAGTACATGTGCGACACCTCACATCCGATCTACATCTCTTGATGGTATGCCCATACCTCCAGCATTTTTTGCACTTCAGTGGGCGAGGGGATAGTGCATCTACACGATAAATTAGTGGCCATGCCTTAATTTCGGTTGGTCAAGCCGTGCCAGCAAAAGTCACGATCACTGAATCTGTGGGGACCTTTTTGTTCTCAACGTTTCGAGAGCATCGAAATACAGAGACTGCTCCTACGGCCGCAAACATTTCAAGTATTTCAAGTGGTGTAAGGCTCAAGTCCACTCCTCCAACTAGTCCCTTCACACAGGCCAAATGGGCCAGTACGAAACAGCTCAGTGTACTTGAGGCAAACGTTGTGCATTTTAGAAGATCTGTTATTCAGGCCTGGTCCGGCGAGCAGCACAGGAGGCCTCCACGTCCAAATTGACGCACCTCAGTAATCATTTGGTAATAATCTGAAATCTTCCGGAGTTCTTTCTGAATTAGTTTCGGATTTTTCATGCTAATAGACTCGCCGTTGGTTGGAACCAAGGCCACAGGAACGCTCTTCAGACCCCTGCGCAAAAACAGATCGATTGGCAAATCACTGTTAGGAAGGAAAGCCAACCAGGCAGAATATGCCAGGCCTGGAGAGGAGAGAGACATCAGGTTGGTAGGCTTAACAACACCGCCTGATCCTGCCGCTCTCCCACAGGAGGAAGCACGAAGGTGCCCTTGAAGTAGCAGCGAGGGTAGATCCCGTATTGAAACCAGACGCTGAGGCCTCAGGAAGCACCAAAGGAAACGTCAAGGACAGCAAGGACAGCGAAGAAAATGGTGCTCTGGAAAACAGCGCACGAGGCTTGGCCGCGAGAGCAGCACGAGCTAATCACAGGAAGCCGAGAGCGCGACACACGAACTTCGTCGTCTTTTCTCTTCCTGGCACAGAGCTAGCGCGATGTGCACCGGTACAATATACATAGGGCTTCACATTAAAAAAAAAACGTTTGTTACTTATCTTTGCGTTTTGTTCATCAAGTGCTCGTTCGTTTTTTTACCGTTGAAGGGCATGAAAAACGAAGATGAACGCCTTTTATATTTATTTATAAAAACGCTTTTTATGTTCTACTGAATTGAAGTCAAATATCCTTACCAACTTAGGCAACCTGCTGCACATTTAGTTTAACGTGTCAATTAATCAATCAATCAATCTGTCAGTGAGGTTAGCCAAAATGTTTCCGATGACGTCGGTAATAACGTCATGAAGGGCTTCATTTATTAATTCATGGAAATGACTTCCAGGATGAAATTGTAGTAAACAACGTGGTCATTTTGTTGTAGATAGCGTTTACTTTTGTAAGGTGAATGTTGCAGCTTTCAGAAAACCGTGTGTTATTATTGTTGTGGTAATGTTATTGCGGTGATAATAAGGTAGCACAAAAACTTGCGCGAAACAAATACTGTTTTTATGTGCCGTCTAAAAACGTCATTTAGTGAACTTTTTATTATTTTCCGCACTCATGGGTAATGGCAGTACTTCAGTTGTCTTGACCAATGTCAAGGACCGTAAAGTTGAATGATCTTGAAACATAGACGACTAAATGAAGCTCTACTTCATTCAAGATTTACTTTAACTACCAGCACCTTCCTCGGAACTTTCAAAACTTGCATTTAATTGTGGGGTGAACTGTAACAGAGAATTGCGTGGTACGACACAACCTGTATTTTTTTTTCGCGTTACCGAAAGGTCGCTCAATGTCAGCGAAACCAGTCTTCGTATGGCTCCCCTCTTCATTGAGCTGTAATGAAAAGATCAGTGCTACCGTTTGTCTGAAGGAAAGGAAATGACGACGTATGCGACATGATTTTTACGTTATGCATGTAGTGCCCAGATGGTCATATTGCTCAAAATTCCTTGCCCTCTCATACCTATTTCCGTTTTCTCAAACTTAAAAAGGCGATGATGAGGGCACCAAGCGTAGCTGGCTAGATAGATAGATAGATAGATAGATAGATAGATAGATAGATAGATAAATAGATAGATAGATAGATAGATAGATAGATAGATAGATAGATAAAAACGCTCAAAGTGACGGATAGTTCTGGTATGACGTAGCAGAACAGTTGCGCTTCATGAGTGTTTTGCGCCGCCAGTTTCGACTTCGCCCTTAAAATTCAATAAAGGATATCTGTAACGACGTGCAGCTTTTCTCGTTTATAAGAAAAAAAATACGTATATTGTCGATTTGCGTGCCCTACAATAATATAATATAAATACGTGCTCTCCGTCAATAGGTTAGGAGTTAATAATGAGCTTCTGTTAATTAGCCACAAAAGTGTAATTTTAGCTGTGGCAAAGTATTTCTGCCTCACCATCAAGTTCGTCGGCTAAAATTATAGAAGATTTACCGCCATGGAACTTCTGTAAAACAAGCTTCACTTTCTTAAAAAAAAACCTTCATATCACGGATCTACAGCGCTCGGATATTTTATGATAGAGTGTTCTTCTTCATCTATCGAAGAAGAACACTGGGATCATTTCTTCTTGTAATCGTTGAGGTAGAAGTAACGGTGAGTAATGAGTTTCAGAAACATCATGGCAGAGCAAAAGTACCCTGCCGTGCTATGATGTGTCAGATAAACCTTCCGCAGGGGGTGTGTAGCCATGCGTGTTTCTGCATGAAAATAACTAAAACCTCTTTCAATATTTCCGCCACTTTACAATTCACCTTTTTTACCTTCTATTGTACAAAGCGACTAGAAAGCAAAGCCAGTGTATGTAAACGCAATTTACCGTAACGCGATTGATTAGCTGTTTCATCCAGAATGCGATATAAAGAACATGGACCAGAATGAGGTCAGGACGCTGCCAGAGGTGCTTGTTTCTGGCGAAGCGAGCTTGTAGACGGAAGCATTGCTTTTAAGTTGACAATATTTTCTCAATACTTTTGAAGTAAATTGTAGGACTAGGACGAAGGGCAGATGTTTGCTCCACAAACAACCAATGGGAGGTTTATAAGAAGCGTTTGATTATTTCGAGCACTCTGAACTATGGGAGAGCAGTCAACAGACCCTCAAGCTTTGTCCACGTGTACTTAGAAAAAGTTTGTAACAATTTAGAGCACTTAGTAGTCAATTATGGGAGGGCATGAAGCCGTCCCGTGGGTTCTGCACTTAATGTGGCCCTGTCATCACGGAGTACGCCTAGCAACCCACCGCAAGGAAGAACCACTGGTTTTCTCAAATAGTTAACGTACATCTACGAAGTAAAAGTTGATGGAACGAAGCCTTATATCTTGTTCGGGTTTGCTACTTTTAATTTTTTTCTTCTTAAGCTTTAACTCTTTTATACACTTTAAGTGATGCACAGTTTTGTGTCTCTGTTTTTTCGCTGATGTGACCTGTTATTTCGTCGAAACATATACACGCTATGTACCCTCTGCAGCAGTATTACGCACACACGTCTCGCACCTGCCCTACGACTATAGGCCATGGTAAGGGGAGCCTCGACAACACCGATGTGCGTGCATGTGAGTTGTAGGATTTAATGTGAATTCCAGGATGCTGCTCATGCTTCAAAAAACGTGTAGTACATGGCAGAGTTGACTCAATGAAAAATAAAAGTAATCAGTAGTTTTCACTTGCTCGCGTTTCTTCCGTCGCGACTCCATGTGAATCGTTTGTAGCTTGCCCAAGAGTTTTCTTTGAAAAATATTTAACAGATATTCTGGTAAAAAATGCTGCTTTTGTTTTCTTATGCCTCTAAAGCTTATAAAAACGCTCTGGTTTTGGTTTGAAACATATTGTAATAACTTTGGGCTGGCTTCTGCCAGGGGCTCCCAATTTAAATTGCATGTTGTGGATGTCGACACGTTTGATTCATCGGGAGTTTTCTGCCGTAAAAAATACACAAGAATAGGCCGGAACCCGGGCGTTAGTTTGAATTAGGAGTCGGTTTTAATTAACCGAGTTCGAAACAACTAGCTGTATTTGCATCGTATTTTGGAATAGCAGTCACCTCACACACGATACTGGTGTAGACGTACATGTTGCAGCACCATGTTGCAGTGCCAACTTGCGCAACTAGCTACGCTAATAATTTCCGTGGACGCTGAGGTTACTTCGTAGATCTATTACTTCTTAGTATACATAATACTAACTAATAATAACTCACATTCACTACCTCCTAAATAAATTCAAGAACCCCCATATCGCCGATAAAGCAAACGCCAAGAACATGGTGGCCGTTGTCACAGACCGAAAAGGAAACATCACAGTTTTTGCCTGCATAGCCCAAGCCTCCATCACAGAAACAAAGGAGATAGCGATCGCACTGGCGATCAAGGAGGGCAGAGGTGAAAAGCCCTGCTGACAATAATCATGGACTCGAAGGCTACATCAAGAAACTACGAAAAGGGTAGAATATGTGCGAAAGCATTCAAAATTCTAACCAAAGGCAATCAGGAATTTCCTATTAAATACACTCAAACCATTATCTGGGTGCCAGGGCACGAGGACGTCACCGGGACTCAGTTTGCAGATGAGGCGGCTCGAGGCTTCACAAATCACCGAGCTTCCTTGCACACTGCAATAGAGGATCCAACGCCCCTAGAACCTACTTTTGCTGTAATTTTTAGTATTAAAGGGATAATAGAAAACTGTATCCAGAACCGCATAAAAAGCTCACAGCAATGGAATCGGCGGCATTACGGAGACTCCAGAAAAACACATACGTGAACTTAAACGGGCCACATGTTTTCTACCCCAAAGCATACAGAGAAATATTTCTGTGGTTAGGGCGACAACAACTCTGTTTCACATCACGTGGTAGTGTACACTTCACACTGAAGAACACCACGACATGAACACCACAAATGAACAATGGAAGGCACTGCTGTACAGCTCGGCCAACGATGAAGAGCTTTGGCTGTTCCAACGGGCAGAGAAGATGGCAAGGGCCAGCGGAGCCTTGGAATAGGGGCCAGACCATTTGGAATGCTTCACGTTGTGTGCAAATAAAGTTTCTCTCTCTCTCTCTCTGCCTAAAGCATGCAGAAAAGTGTGCTTTTGCTGCGCTTACGCCATCGGCTTTTATTGCGATAGCAAATATATAGACGCTCTCGGGGCCTATTTGTGCGGTCTCTGTCGCCATCACACTCATGTCCCGGATATATATTGCCGCGACATCTTGCCTTCATTCAAACAACGCGTCCATCAACGCGCGCACAAGGACACACATGCGCGCCGTCTTGTGTTGCGCAGAGACGACAATGATGGCACGAGCGCCCAGCTGGACCCGGCTGATGTGCGCCTCGCGCTCGGGACTTTTCAGGGGAAAAGAAGTAAAAGGCCGCTGAAGGACATCTTCCGTGTTAGACTGACACGTAGTTTAACGACCATAGTCACTTGATGTAGTGGGCACAGGTTCACCCTTCTAATAAAGAAGTTTCATTATACCCACGAGTGCTTGAACATTGCCATAAGATATATATATATATATATAAATATATATATATATATATATATATATATATATATATATATATATATATATATATATATATATATATATATATGCCAACAAATATACTGCATTCCGTTAAAGCAACTTTTTATTTAGGGCGAACCTGTGGCCGTTAACTCAAGCTACACCACTTCTTGAGAACATGTCCTATCCTCATTCCTCCGAACTTCGTCGACGTCCTCTTCCTACCTCTGTTCTCGTGCCGGTCATTCTATGAGGCCACCAGTCTTCCACACACGTGGTATGGTGACACGCGCTGTTTAGCGTTGCAGTGCGTGCTTTGCTTACCTGCTGTGTGGCGGAATATACAAAAGCAGGAACCGGCCTGTCAGTGCAGAAGCAACTTGTCGCAATATATATATGAATATGTATAACTAACATTATATATATATATATATATATATATATATATATATATATATATATATTGCGTGTGCGCGTGTGTGTCTGCGCGTGTAGTACCCACTTAATAAAATAAAGCAGAAGATGAAAATTCTAAGGCACCCTCCAGGTTTTCGAACCAGCGACTTCTTGCTCCTCAGCGTGCTGCAATAACCGTCTAGGCTACTCTTTGCATACTGTTCATCTCACAAACAGCGAGCTATGTACACACAGCATTCTGTGAGGCAAATATCTTTCAATGCTAGAGGTGGCAGGAACAAGCAATGAGCATGAGCAAGAAGCATGAGTGGCGTCCACGCATACACGTGAACACAATTTGTGCTTGTAGAACGTGAATTAGATGGCTGGTTGAGCTAGCGGTTGACCCTTAACATAAAGGCCTTTAAAAGTGAGAGCAGCGTCATTAGCTAAATTTTGTATTGTGTAGTGGAAGCTTTGATTAATAGTAGCATTTGAAACACGGGAACTGCCAAAGGAGAGGCTGGTTTAAATACGCACCAATTACAAAACAGACAGTAAGACATAGAACAAAAATAGGAAGAGTAAGAAAGAGAAAGAAATGCGGGAAAGGAGATAAACAAACATAAATGGTACAGAAAAAAAGCAAAATAAAATAAAAACAAATAAAGAGAGAAAGAAAGAATAAAAAGCGAAGAGAAAAAAATTAAGGCTGCACAGATGCACTTTGTTTGGAGAGTCACGCAGCACTCGGCCCCGCTTGCTCTAGTCAGCTAAGTGACTGCTAGAGGGCGCACTTGCATACAGCACTGGCGTTTGGCGCGCTTTCTTTCTCTTTACTGCGACTCACTCAGTGAACACTCTTCATTACCACTCCACATCATGAACACTCCAGAAGCCAAAGGAGCAGCGCAGTGGACTCGCAACGCAGCAGACCAATGCGAAGAAAACTCACTCGTCGTTAAGCGAACCCGGAATCATAGGCCAGCGAAGCAGAAGCGAGGAGGGTATGCTGTCAAACAAACCAGTCACGCCTTTATATTATGGTGGAGGATCAGTGTTCTCCCGGCAAGCCTCTCTACATTATTCACTTTGTTAACATGGTTAGTTTCACTCACAGAGAGAGAGAGAAAGAGAGAGAGAGAGAATAAACATACCTTTGAATGGGGCCCTCAGTACAGGGCTCCATTGCTCTGCGTGACCCTGCAAGCCCGCTGCACCAGCTACTGCTGTTGCTGCTGGTGTATGCTGACCAGTGCAGACTTTCAGGAGGAAGGAGTGGGGTTAGGATTGGGAGGAAGATCTTGTGGAGCAGAGAACTCCCACGTAGAGTGGTCGACACTGATTTTTAGCTCACAACCAGGAACGACGACGCCACGGCCACGATCACCAAAAATAATGCAGAACTAGCTCTTTAACGATGCCGTTGAACCGCGCGGTTATAATTTAACAGAACTTTGAATGAGGTGATAAGCTAAAGAAATAAACCAACGAAGTCTTCTGCTACATATTACCGTCAACGCAATTCGCTATATTCTTAAAGACTTTCAATGTTTTTTATAAGTTCAGGCAAAATAGCAGAACACATAGTATGGTTGTGTATGTCAGAGCGAGTGCATGTTGCGCCTATGTGTTTGGCACCATTAGCAATGACTCGTTGCAGTAATATCCCCTCTCTTCCTTAGAAACATGTCCTTTTTGTGAAATATTGTTCTTGAGTGCGAGAGCAAGCTGTCCCCACAGGTGAATTCTAAGCACCACTCTACACTGTCAATGACCCCCCCCCCCCCCGTTGTTTGTTCACATAGCCTTGCTATTTATTTAGGTTTAATCTTCTCGATGTCATGAATGTCCTGTCTCTGTTGTACAATTTCGCATTTAACGTTACTGCATATGCAATATGTTTCTTTCGCTGTATATAACAGCTTGCATTGTACATACACATTGTTCACCATTCTCCATTTTTATGTGTGCACATAAGCTGTGTATGTTATATCCGAAATAAAGTTCTCTTAAACGAGGGGGTCATTGTCATCAAAGAAGGTCCTGGATATAGCCCCCATCGAAATTAGTCAGGAGTGCTCCCTCTTCGTCGCCCGGGCACCACAGCATTTCGCAGTGGGATCCCGGCCTCAACCATGCCGTCGGTGACCTATGCCAAGCCTCCGCCGAAAGCCCACTGTTTCGTTCTTAGTGCTCCAGAAGGCAGTACTGTCGACAATGTCATCGATGCTCTTGAACTGGGCCTGCCAGAATCAAGTCCTACAAACATATGGGAGGTGTAAAGTTCAGTGCTGCCGCCTCAAGCGAGACTGCAGCATTGAAATTGAAAAATCGAGGTGCCGTCCTGCTTAACGGCGAGTCGGTACCCCTAGTCACCATAGGACCCGAAATCGTTCACGTATCTCTTTTTCGAGTTCCACTGTTGGTCGAAGATGCAGCGCTTGCCTCTGCTCTCTCGGTCTACGGAAACGTGCAGCAAGTACATGAGCCAGCATTCAAGGGGTGCCCAGGAGTGGCTACAGGCATCCGGGTGGCTCGTGTGGAAATGAAGAAGCCAATAACGAATTTCTTGTCTGTCCAAGGCCACACGGTGATGTGCGATTACTGAGGCGTTAAAAAGGTGTGCTCTCGGTGCCGCTTAGCATGACACGTCGGAAAAGACTGCGCCACCCCCTGGTGCTCACGTTGCAGCATTTTTGGCCACACCACGAAGGGGTGTATGAAGCTTTGCCGGAGGTGCGCAGGGAATCATGCCACAGTTGACTGAGTAAGACCACGATCTTTTGCGGCAGCAGCAGCTGGTCATCCAGTTGGCACCCAGTCATGCATTGCGTCACGGACCCCTG
This sequence comes from Rhipicephalus microplus, assembly GCF_043290135.1. Taxonomy (NCBI): domain Eukaryota; kingdom Metazoa; phylum Arthropoda; class Arachnida; order Ixodida; family Ixodidae; genus Rhipicephalus; species Rhipicephalus microplus. The sequence goes on along the minus strand of NW_027464598.1, from coordinate 6,449,561 downwards.
AAGAAAAACAAGTACCTGCGCGATAATATGACAGCGAAAGTGTGACCTCACATGTTTGTTCCCAAGCAGATGATGAAGAAAAGTTGGAAAACCGGCTTCCTACAGCTTAGAAGGCGTCTTCAGCTTTCCACACAAGCCATGAAATCGACGACACCTTGTCGGAAACAGCGGATGACCACGACGCATCGGAGCCCCCTGTTCCTGCCTCGTTTCCCGGCAGGGGTCACACACGCTCCAGCGCGGACTCTGGGGGCTCTGCCGAGGGCTCGAATACACCACGTTCATCAATGGGGAGTGGTACAGGAGCTACAGGATGTCCTGAAGACCAGTTTTCCAGAGAGGACCCTATACAACTGACAAGCGCCCGAATGAGCAAGCTCTGCGTTCAGGCCCGCACTCTGAATCTGACCAACCCCGCTCCACATGTTCACTGTCCCCATCACCGGAGTGAAACCTGCTTGCAGCCCCATGGACATTGATCGCCAGGCGGCGAAACGCGTACACCCCTCTACCACAGAATCGGAACGTTCTGAAAGTGGGGTGAGTAAGCCCCACAGTTTCCCCCATGCTCTGACGCAGTCAGAGCGAAATTCCCCATAGTCACGATGGCTCCTTGAGTGCTTGCCCTATCGTTTTCCTTTGTTCTTGCATCAGCGCATGCTCTATAAATAATGGCGACGGTTCATTTTATTTCCGTAAATGTTCGAGGCTTTAGAAACCTACACAAGACCGGGAAGCTATGACCTTAGCCAGATCATGTCATGCAGATATTCGTTTTCTTCAAGAAACTAATTTCCGCTCACCCTATGATGTTCAATCCTTTTGTTCCTGTTTTGGTGTGGATGCCTTCTTTTCTTTAACAGACTCGTTTATGTGTGGTGTTGGAGTCGTATTTATTACACCTGTGTTTCGCCGGGGTGCCCATTGTAACTACGGTTTTGACGGTCGAACTCTGGCCGTGGACTTCATCCCTCACGGCCAGCGTGTAAGGGCACTCGTTATTTACGCTCCAGCCCAACGTGCGAACACCTCTGATTTCTTTGACTCACTCGATTTTTTTTTGGTTCGACAATTACTCCACCATTTTTCTTGCGGATTTTAATTGTGTGGAAGATTCGTACATGGATGTAAGCGGACGTCACCAGGGCAGGCCATATAGCGGGGCTCGCGCACTGAAGCAGCTTATTCGCAATTTCAAGCTAAGGGACGCGTGGTTTAGTATGCACGGGGAGGTGTTTGGAGCGACATGACAACGAGGCACATTTATGAGCCGCCTAGACCGTTTCTACTTCCCTGAAGTATTATCCACGCATTTCAGTAGTTGCGAAGTCTTGAATTACTTCGCAGACGTGCCGCTTAATTAAGACCACTTCTTAGTGTGAGTAAACGTGCGTTTCGATGAGCCTGCCCTGTTTAGGAACGAATGAAAAATGTACACAGCAATTGTATATGATCGAGAGTGTGTAGCCTCTTTGAGCTTAACACTGGAAGGCTTGTGCAAGTGCACAGCAGCACCATGTGACTGCGATAATTTTGAAGGACAGCTTTCGCAATGAACTAATTAAAGCGTGCAGAGATAGAAAAAAGCCACTAACGACGGAAATTAATGACACACATCGAAAAGCGCGCATAGTTCGGAGGAGCGAAACACTAACCTTTGCCATGCAACATTATTTGAATCAGTTGCAGGCGCGATATGAACTTCTCCTCCGCCTTGGCTCCCGTACAGCGGCGCTGTCGTTTGTAAATGGAAGGCCTGTTGCAGATCCTGCTGTTCTCCGAAGTGTCCGCAACGGCTCTCCTGAAGAACGAGCAACGATTCCTTATGTTGAGATGCCCAGTGGCGCACAATCTGATTGAGCAGAGGATATAGGGACCGTTTTGAAAACACACTTCACCACCCTGTTCTCGGCAGAGGACACAACTATAGGGGGCCATAGCATAGCTATACGCGAGTTCTGCTCGGGTATCCCTTGTATAGCAGAAGAGTGGCGTGATAGTTTATGCAGTCCGATAACATTGGTGCAACTACATCTTGTGCTCAAACAATGGAACGCTTCCGCAGCAGCAGGTCCTGATGGGCTACCACCGATTTTTATAAGACATTTTTTGGGGGAAATACATGTCCACCTTTTGTCGATGCTTAACAGGATTCTCGCTGATGGGATTCGACCTGAAACATTTCCTGAGAGAAGACTCATCCTTCTGCTAAAAAGTCGTGGTGAAGCGTCAAAGGCAAAGGCATGGAGACCAACATCTTTACTGAACTATAAGATAACTATAAGAACTATAAGATATTAACTGTTGTTTTAGTGCATCGCATATCATCTGTCTTACCTGAAATAATCAGTAATGTGCAAACTTGTTGTGTTCCAGGTCGTACATTTTTTTCTTCTCTTGCTTTGAGCCGTGATCTGTCCACGTTTGCTACCAGAACACAAGTGTCAGGTGTTTTTGTCTCCCTCGACCAAGAAAAAGCTTTTGACAGGGTTGAGCACAGTTATCTTTTCGTCGTGTTGGAATGCTTTGGTTTTCCTACTCGTATTGTCGAGGTTCTTTGTCTGCTTCATCCTGATCTGGAAGCTTGCTTAGTATTAAATGGCCACACAACTGAACCCATCGCTGTGAGTCGCGGTATACGACAAGGTTGCCCTCTCTCGGCGCTTCTTTTTATACTCAGTATCGAACCTCTGCTAAAACAGATCAAGAGATCTAGTTCAATACGCGGATTCCCCCTTACTGGCTTGAGTGAAGTGAAAGTGGCAGCCTTTGCCGGGGATATTTCACTTTTTCTCAGGAATACGGATAGCTACATGCATTTCTTGCAACTCTTTCACACATACACACAGCAGTATCTCGAAAGCACAACTCAATCCAGATAAGAGTAAAACAATGCGCTCTGGTAGCTTCACTGAACGGTTTCCCGATAAAGTCCACTGGGTAGACAGGGTAAAGTCTTTGGGGGTGACCTTTCTTGCGCCTGGTGATGTTGCCCGTACCACTTGGAATGAAATTGAGGGCAAAGTGAATGAACGTATTGAGATGGCGAGGACTTTTAATTAATTACCTTTTAACGAACGTGCGGATCTCATCAAGTCAAGCATAGAAGCTTCCCTTTTTTAAGTAGCGAAAATTGCACGGCCACCTCAGCAAGTTTTGCTAAGAGTAGCAACCGCATGTGGCTCCTTCTTTTGGGGTGGCAATGCGGAAAGCGTCGCCAGAGCACTAGTCCGCCTACCAACAAAAATGGCAGGTTTTAGCATTCCCAACTTTAAAGTTATGTGTCGTGTGTCGGCCTTGAGAACCACATGGGAACTCATCTCAAACACGACATACCGAGAACAAGAGCTCACAGAGTACCTGCTGAGAACTTCCCATCGTTTTTTTGGATTAGCAGACGAGACAGGACCGGCAGATGAGCGGCCATCACCCTACTATGCCTACGTGGTGAAATCTCTGCATTTTTTGCAAAATAACTTACCAGACTGTGAACTAATGGATGTGTCACCCACTGAGATATGTGAATGTATTGCTGTAAAAACTTGAAACGATGATCAGTGCAAGAAATGCCTCAAAAGTCGACGCTGGTTCATGAAAACCAAGACCCTACCCACTGAAGTCCAAGACTTCACTTGGTTGAGGGAATGGCAGGCGTTGGTGACGGCCGACCGCCTTGCGGCGTGGGGTGTGGCGCCCTCCACTTCATGTCCGCAGTGCGGCCGGACGAAAACTCTAAATAATGTACTTCAAAAATGTCCTGTGGCATGTACTTTCTGGCGTTTGGTGACCAGCATGTTTCAAGTTAGCATGCAATGGCAGTCGCGGCACGGAGACATTTTTGTTGAGTTGATAATGTCTATTTGTGCTTTTGTATTGTGGAAGCGGAGGGGACTGTCATGCCTGCGAGGACGCCCTCAGAGAGCCATGTTTCCTCTGCTACATCCCTTAAGAATCATGATGATAACACAACTGAACGAACAGTTACTCATTCTAGGGGATGAAACTTTGCTCCTGCGTTGGTCAACACGATTTATTCTTCTCAGAAAGAACAAAGTGTCCATGCATTGCCTTCATTACTGATAAGGTAGGCTAGTGTTTGTGATTCCACTGAACTTGCATTTAGTATTGTATAAGTATTTGTTTATTTATTCTTACACGCATTTTTTGAAATGTTGTTTTTTGTTCCTTTTCATGAATTGTGCGTGCCCCTGAGCAGAGTTTTCTTTATGCACGTTGGAATTTCTGTTTGCAGGTACAAACAATTCCTGTTGTGCATTTGAATGTATAATAAGATATATTGGCAATGTCTTGAGAACGAAAAATCAAACGCGTAAATGTCTTGAGTGTACGTATGAGTATTTCAGAAATAAAATTCTCATAAACACGGGTGTCCATTGTCTCCTGTTCAATTTGTCCTCAGTCTTGAGCCATTTTTGTGCGCTCTAGAAGGAGATTCGCGTGTCTGAAGTCTTGTGCTTTAAGGCAGCAGTGTCGTGAAAGTTACAGTCTTTGCTGACGACATAACTCTGTTTTTTTTAGCTGAAGGTAGTCTTTCACATAGCCTGCGCTTATTCTTTCAGTATGGGGTCATTTCAAGTGTAGTGCTTAAATTCTCTTAATCCCAGTATTTGTTCATTGGCTCTCCAAACTCCAGACCACGGCCGGACTAGAGCAGCGGCACGCGCGCACTCTCTTACGGCCTGCGCTTCGTGTCTAGTTCCCACCTTATACCACCGCTGGTTCATGGCGCTGCGGCCCAACCCTCGCTAAACCTTGCTAAAACCAAGGAGTCTACGAACAGCGAGTTTAACGTGGCAGTTCTTGTCTTATAGTGCTCTAAGATCGTCCTTATGTTACGAGTTTTTTTTAATGGGCCTCAAATTCAAGCGAATTTTATTATAGATTAAATTACCATTGTCTAAGTAAGTTACTTCATCAAAAACAACTATCTTACTTTAATTTATCACTAACGTGTGCGGGTTTCCTCGACGATGATAATTCAAACACGTGTGGCTGGTCAGAAGCGAGGCGTCGACTGAGGGCTACGCTTCGTCTCTAGTTACACCTGTACCGCAACTAGTTCGTGGCACTGCGAGCCCACCCTCACCTGCAACGTGATGTGAAAGATCTGCCCTATTTTTTTCTCTTTAGGTACGCAGGCCGTAAAAGAATGTGCGCGTGCCACTCCTCCATCCCGGCCATGTCCAGACTTATCTCCACTTCCCCTCTTCAACCGGCTGCGTCTCTCTCAATTGCGGGTATTCTATACAACCACTATGGCATCTGTAAATCCGTTTGGTTAAACGCTCTTGACGAAGCAAAACAAAAAGTTGAGGACGCACGGGATTTCGACTTTTCGGTTCTTGAGCGGAAGTACCTTTCGCAGACTGTGTTCTGCGGGCGCATTTGGTACCTTTCTCACGTGGTGCAACCATCTTTACGTATTGTAAGATCATTGCAGTCTGCTGTGTGATCCTTATTTGGTACGGTGGCACTGAGTTGGTTTCTCGTGTGACGTTAGGAAAGCAGCGTTCCCAAGAAGGCTTTGCTTTCCCTTCGATGTCAATACGGTGCCGGCTACTGGCCCTGCGCTTCCTGTTGCGCCTCGTACAAGGAGAGAGATCCCACGCGCAAACTCTGACATATTTTCTGGGCACTCACCTTCTATATTTGATGTCTAATGTGCTCCTTGATTGGGGCCCACAATCAGTAACAGTTCCTTTGTTTTACGCAGCAGTTGTCGCATTTTGTCGTCATATCCAGTCGACTTGTCCTGATGTAGATGTGTTGGACAATCCTATCATTGACACAACAGCCGTTTTGTTGCTCCCGTCAGTTCCTACGGCTCGCCGAACCCACTCTAGTCATGTCTCTTGGAGTGCGCTGACGGCATCATTTCTGCCTGGCCACTTCCGGGACTTCATGTGGTGGCTGGGTTGGAGTGTTCTTCGTACTTTTGACCGCCTCGAAAAGTGGAGAATAGTCCGGTCAGCGACATGCCCGAACTGCTCCCTACGGGAAACAAATCAGCATGTTTTAAGACAATGCGTCGTTGCTCGTGTTTTCTGGAGGGCCGCGCCTGCTGGTTTTCCTGGCATCGGAGTAAACCGCTTTGTTTCTTCTGGACGTTGTTCTAGAGACCATTTCGCCTGCATTCTCATTGTTGCTGATGCCTACTGCCTTTGGCGCAACCACTGTGAGGCGGTTACAGCAGGTCGTCACGGTTGCGCTCTATTCTCAATTTTGGGGATACTGTACAAAGAACTACTATCTGTTTTGTCGGAGAAACCCTTTTTTCTCAGTGAAGAGGAATTCCTTCGACACTGGTCCGGCCCCTTTGTGTTTGTCTGCGAGAGACATGTAAAGCTTGTTTTCAGGCCTGCCTGGTTTTGGTAGGTTAATGTTTGTTGAGCATTCAAACAAATACCTTGTAAATACTATGTAAATACCTGAAATTTAGATATTTACGTTTCATTTGTGCGTCCTTAGTTTTCCATGTAATGTGTATATGTAGAGATATTTTTGTAACAATGTTTGGTGTCTGTTTGCATGTTATGTTCCGTCGCGATGTTCTGTTGCATTGTAATTGATGTTCACTGCTCGTGAGAATACATTTCTGTAAACACGGGTGTGAGGCCCCCAGAATGGCTTTATGCTCTGCCATAGTAGGGTACCTAGTCAACATATTTGCACAGTGCAAGAGTACGAGTAGTTACGACGTAACTACAGAAGAAGAGACAAGAACAGAGAGAGCAGTGACTTCAACTGAAATTTTCAACTTAAGTACCTGCTCCGTTGACATCAAGGATCTTTACTACTATTTCCCACATCACACGCTACTACAGTGCGTTGAGGACTGCATTGACAACTTCGATTCAGTTGTGTTCCAAAATACTGCGAGCATAACAGTCAGTGACTTTCTTGAGCTCGTCGGCTTTTACGTAACTACAACGTTTGTATAATGGAATGAAGGCACTTTTATTAAATAAAGAGGAGTATGCATCGGTTCATGCATAGCACTCGTTTTAAGTGACATTTTTCTCACTCACCATGGCTGACTCTTGGCTAGCCACCTCGTCAGAACGGCTGTCATAAAGGTGTTTCGTTTTGTTGAAGATTTTCTTGTGCTTTTATACTGCGCTGATCGGGTCTTCGAAGCTGCTGTTTTGAACGTATTATTACGTCTTTTCGATGAGCGCATAGCACCTCTTATTCGGGCGCATGAGCTTCCGCAGGATGCTTCGTTAAGATTTTTAGATTCGAGGTCAAGTTATCAGCTTTGCTGGAATAAAAACAAAGAGGAAGGAAATTTCTTCTACCATATTCGTCGGCTCATTCAAAGCTCGTAAATAGAGGAATTGCCAATCATTGTTTAAGAAATGCCCTCCGAAAATCTTGCAACCACTCGTTAGTCAGGAGCTTCGATGAGCAGGCTTCCCGTCTGATCAGCGCTGGTTGTCTCGGTGGCGGAAAAGTTGCTTAGGGCAAGTAAACAGGGACAAGAAGCACCAGTGAACTGCGTGGTTAGTAGCTCAAAGCGCGTGGCTGTGATTCCCTATCTACATAGGATTTCTCACAATTTGAAAAAGATAGGTAATGAGGTAGATGTGAAGGTGGTTTTTTCTGCCCCAGATAGGCTTTTAGCGCTCAGCAAACGGGTGGAACTGATGTGCACGTGCCATCATCACGATTAGATTAAACATTGCCTTGCGAATACAATTCGCATGACAAATTTTTGAGGGCTGGCGTGATGCCTAAACCAAACTATACATTATGTAAACAGCCCCTTGGTGTGCAGGCGCGTAATAATTATAGTGCTTGCGAACATATGCTTTCAACACCCACACTGTGGCTCATTTACCTATAAAATATGACTGCCGGTACATGTCCACCAAACTGCGCAATTACACACTCGCGTATAGAGATTCATGGGCACTTGGACACTAGCATTTCCTTCAATTTGGCCAGATATTTTCAGCCATGTCAGAATATGAGTGTAATGTTATTATTATTATTAATAATAATATTATTGTTGTTGTTGTTGTTGTTGTTGTTGTTGTTGTATCTCGCAAAGCGTCCAACGTTTCAATTCCATACGCTGTCAATACTCTGTCGTTACGTAAGGTTTATCAGATCAGGGATTTTAGTGTTCTTTTTGATAAGATGCTGAATTTTTTCTACTTCCATTAAATATGCTGCCATGCATGGGCTTCGTTTTGTTCTTGTTGGCTCAACATCTCTCGAGAATCCGGTTCACCTACAACCTTCTACAAATTGTTCACCGCGATATGTCGTGCTTAACTTGAGTACATATGCATATCTGATCGGGAATGGCCTTGCTAAATCCAGCAGTAACCTCACTGAGTGAGTCGAGAAAAAATCATAAGCATTTACCCCCATTGTTTCACTAGAGTCCTTTCAACACTGCTAGAATATTATTTTTGTCATCACTTAATGGCCGGCAAAATCGCGCTGAGCTGTTATTTATTTACAAGCTAGTTCAGGGGGAGATATTCTGCCCTTCTCGGTTGTAATACATTTCAAACTCCGCGAAAGTTATCCTGAGAGAATCAACCGTTGCATGTACCTGCCAGCTACTTCCAAAATTCTATCCTTTACAGAATACCGAGTCTCTCTAACATCAACTTTCTTGATTCGTTATGTTGTTCATATTCTAGGGTCATTTTTTGTCAGTGAGGGCTGCCCTGTCCTAACGTAGATTTCCACATGCACAGATTCTTCCCTTTTCCGTCTGTCAGGAAGTCTTCCGCACGGTTGTGTATATTCCACATTATTTTTCAGTCCCATTCCATGAAAATTTACTCTCTCATTTGTTGTTCCAATTATGCGTTGACTTGTTTTCGACTGCTCGTTTTTGCTCTTTTTATTTATTTGCTTTTTTTGGACAGTCAGTAATGTATTGTTTCTTACTTTTGTTTTATCTTTGCGCGCGCCAGCACATAAGACCCTATGGTTGTTCCTGGTTACGTTAGAAATCGATTGATTATTTTTGTTTGAATATTATTATTAATATTATTATTATTATTAATATTATTATTATAAATGCTTGAGAAATAATATGAAAATCTGGCTGGAACGCGTCTTGGTAGCCAGCGTACAGAAAGCAGTGATTTCAGCTCCACGGAATGCTTGTCTCAAAGGTCCTGCACCTGCACCTTTCTGGGCACGCGGGAGGAAGTTGAGGTCCATTGTCCCATAAAACTAGCCTCATTGCGCTAGAGCTGTTGACAAGTTTGCAAGGGGTGCACTCAGTAGAAAATACAAAAAAGGGCACCAAGAAAATTCGGAGAGCGTTGTTCGAAAAAGCGCGTGTAGGTGCCGCGCAGCCCTGCCGTGACCAACAGTAGCCAGTCGACACAACTGGAAAGAAAGTGCCGCGGTTCATTTCAAGTAACAACGAATAAAATAGTTTGCGCAAACATTCAGTCGTTTGGTAATTATATTGCTTGAATAATTGTTAAAAAATGAAAGGTCATCACCAATAAGCTCAGGAAAATTTAGTTCAAGTGAAAAGCGGGTAAATCATTGATCTCAAAAAGTAATGTATGTTTCATTGTCAATCCTGCACTGTATACATTTGCACCATTGTCGCTTTTTCGCTCGCCTGAGTCAAGGGATCGAGTTTGTCCCTTTTCATTCCGTTTGATCTTATTTCGTGTTCAACTACTGCTCCAATTTACACAAGATAATCACGCTGCTCTCAGGAATCTACTTCGCTGTACGTAGCGAAATTGCTGACGGACGTGGAAGTGTTTTTGTGTGCGTGGGCGTGTGTACGCTGATGTATTGGCGATCGTCAACTCTTTGTGCGAAGAAAAAATGGACGCTCATTCTTGCGGGCAAGCGTTCCTTTGCAACTTCTTCCAAAAGCAGTATGAATGGGCGTGGTAGCTTTAAATTGTCAATAGGTTATCAGGATTAACAGGCTCCTTGAAACACAAGTCTCAGTTAAATGTTAAGGTAAGTTCATCATTTTCATTATGTTCGCACGTTGTTCATAAATATCATGATAATTCAGAAAACATAGTGCATTGCATGCTTGCTGAGTAAATAACTTCATTCTAATTGTGGTTACGTCATTAGGCTGTTTTGTTTAAGCAATGCGACAACACTTTCTTGTCTTACTTCTTCCAGACAATGCTCTATTTAATCGAAAACTCTGCACCAGGAAAACATAGGTTTCATGGTATTGTATTTTTCATCAATATATTGATGTATATATACTTGTCTGTATTTTTCTCATTTTAGCGCTTGAGGAATTGCCAAGAATAAATTACAACTTGCGCACTTACAAATAAAAAACAGTTGCATACCTTCAACTTCATGGGTGTCATAAGATCTATGAGCTCGCGTATGAATTTGTATTTAGTTTGAATTTTTCTTTCTTCGTCTACGTTCCCCCTGTTTTTATATTTACGTGTGTTTTGATAAGGACAGGCAGTAAAAATTTTTTGCTAGTTTGGTTCTTCAAAGCAGGGTGAAATGCTCACGGTTCGAAACGGAAAAACCTAATAATAGCTCACAATTTTGTTTTCACTATCTAACATTAGGTGATATAAGTGTAAATTTGACTGGTATGCGTACATCACAGGCAACATTATCGTTACCGATGTCGCAACATCGCGCGGTTATGTTGAGGAATTGCACATACCCGCAAACATAGTTACACGAAATAATGGGATGTAACGTTTTCATTCGTGAGCACTGTAGATAGTTTTACGCAAGTCGACAAATAAACTGTTCTGATGCATTCGGGCATTCTACTGTTTGAAAAAAACTGGGGGACCATTAGGCTCCGTTTTTCAGAGTTGAACGCGATAGCAATATCCTGTTTCTTGTGCGCAATTCAATCACTCAGTGCGTACTTTTTATTGTATGATGCTACTTGAGCAATTTAAATTGTGGAATAGTACTGTGCAATTGAAAAAGTTGAAAGTGTCTCAATGAAGGTTTCGCATTTGGCTGCATTTTGTGTAAAAAAGGGGGAGCATAGTATAAAGCATGAGCAATATTATGTTATGACTGAGTTGCACGAAAAAATTGAAACACAAAAAGAAGACACCTGGACACAGTGCACACTGACAACTTAAACTTTGTGGGAGAAACAGGCATATTTTATATAATATATTACATACTGCAGACAATTAGGTCCAAGCAGGTGGGCATATACAAGAAGACATATGTGCGGTTACGAGAACACGTGCGGTGAAAAAAATGATTAGATGAGCAGACAGATTGTACAAATGATGCGCTTCCAGAAAATATACTTCCGTAGCTAGGAACATAACCGAGATTTACGTGACACATGAATCACCAGATTTGTTTACAAAATGCGCCTCTTCGATTTCCCGCGCTACCACGTCCTTATTCTAGCTTTAACTACTTTCTACAGTGTGATGATTGGTTAGAGCATGGTTGTCCCTTTAAAGAAGGTTTGTGATCCACAATTGTATGATTGAATCCTGAATGATAGTTCCCGCACGACAGCGCTGTGCCATGCATTGCACGAAGTCCACACGGTGAAAGAAAATGATTAGATGTCTGCTCATCAAATCATTTTTTCGACCTCACGTGTTCTCGTAACCACATATATATGTCTCTTTTCTCCAATGAAGTTTCCGTTGTTAGTGTGCGCTGTGTCCAGGTGTCTTCCTTTTGCACTTCAATTTTTTTCGCGCAACTAAGATAACATGAATTACCAACCAGACCGTGCTTCTCAATATTATATGTGTAAAATGTTTTAGAACTTAATGCACCCACTACGCAGTCGTGAGGGAATACACGCAGTAACATGTGGGCCCTTTGTAAGGGTTGGCTGTCTTTAGACAGCGAATTAACGTTGGTAATAACGTGTTGTGATGCCCCATGACAATGCACGCTTGTATCACGCAATAATGCTGCAATAATAAATGTTGTGCTGTGAAACCTGTATACAGGTTGCATGTATTGGTTAAGCATGACAGTTATTTTTCTTGAGTTTCCAACCAGAGGAAGTTATTCATGCTTTATTTCCAAGCAGATGCATAGCTGTGAGGTAGAGCACTTGCTTGCCATGCAAATGGCCTGCTTAATTTTGATCATCACTAAAAGTCGAAAATTTATAATATTTGTTTTATTGGCATTCTCTCAATTTTCGGTCATGGACAAGACGATTTTTCACCGAGAGCCACCGACGCCTACGCCATAATTTCTGCGGAACGAGCTCTTTACCACTGTTACATTATTGATGCATCATTGGCAGAACGGAAAGTGGTTTACGTTCACAAAAGACATTTTTTAGTGTCCCGTTGGCAAGAAATATCGCTAAAAGCCTCCATTCGCACAAACACAGAGATCTATAGACACGAGTTTTAGCAGTCCCGCTATAGGTCATTCCTAGTCACAGTACTTGAACATGACAAGCTTGCATACAAATCGATTTGACCGAACTACTTAAAGGTTGATTATCAACTCATTCATGTTATTAAGTGTACACGCAGTTCATAAGATCTACAGCAAGTCAATATATCGTTTTGGCTCATTATGGACGCTGCATTGGCACGCCAGAAAAGTTTTAAATAAACACACTGTAGAAAATCGCTTTACGAAACTGAAATTTGGTTCTTTTATGCTATTTATTATTGTCAAGTCGGAATCGATAACTGGAATATTTACTCGCATCGTAATATGTCTGAGACAGTGTTGACCATAGGTTCAAGATAAGAAAAATCGCATGCAAGACAGACTTACTTCAATATGATTTTTTACCAAAAGAATCAGAGAATGGAACCAACTGCCTTCAAACATTGCCTCTACTATCTCAAATTATTTGTTTTATTCCATGTTGGAATTAGTGTGTTGCAATTTTTTATTGATATATGTATTTGTGTTGAAGATTGTGGTTGAGGTGACTGATTATTTGTTTGGCCGACCATGTATCTTTTTTGTATTCTACTTGTTGTAAACGCTCCCCCACTATATTGCCAATTGGTGCTGTGGGTAATGAAATAAATCGATAAATAACGAAAGTGTCAATAAATAAGCAATCAATTTAAGCGCAGAGAATGTACCTCTTCAGCGAAAGTGGGCTAACAGTGACATGTGCCCACCACAAACATTAATATGTTGTCAAGTTACATTTTTAGCAGTTTGTTGAGAATAGCTCGAGATATAAAGAGGATAACTTGAACAAAAATGTTGAGGGTATATTTACTGAATTTGTTTTGGAGACGATAGTGACTGCATGCAGACCTTTCAACAAACAGCTATATTTCAAGCTGAAAAATGATTTGTGCGGCTAGAGTTTTGCCGGCGACACAAGCTGAACTCATATAGATGAGTCATCTGAATAGCTATAAATTATTGTATCCATATAAGACAATGTTTAACCTTATATGGATGCTTCTATACATAACCATATATAGAGGATGGTCATATATGGCCATATACAGGAACACCCATATATGGGTATATAAGGGATTAGGTATGTCAGGTTGTATAAGCCCCATCTATGGCTACATCAGGAATTTGGCATATCTGGTTATATAAAGCCCATATATGGGGTTTCAACGTAAAGCCTGATATGCCCAATTCCTGATGTGGCCATATATGGGGATTTTTATATAAGTCCATATATAAAATTTATAAAGGGTTAAACGGAGAAAGTGGTAATGCAATGACATTACCGAGTAAAACATACCAAGAATGAGTGTCTCTGTGGGAAACTTGGCAGGTGTAAAAAATAAGATAGCAGGAAAAAATATTTTTTATTCCAGATGTATATCACAAGCTTTATTAACTTAAATACACATGTCTAAATTTGTGGGTAATGTGATGATGTGTTTGTGGGTCCAGTCGCTGTAAATTATTTGTTTACCAAAATTCTCATTCATATCACTACCGCAAAATTAAGTGGTTTTTCGCTGAAACTACTGAATCAGAAAGAAAACGGCGGCAGACGTTAAATATTGTCGCGGTTCAACGTAAGCAGTGCACCGAGACGTTGCGTCCGAGAACCGACGGCGTGTGTTTTTATGCAGAAGCCAAGAGCAGGCGAGCCAAACAAAAGCACGTCGTCTTTTTCAGTCTCCCTTTTCACGAGGCTGTTGGCGCGCACATCGTCTTCGTTCTTTGTTTCGGGCGGGGCATTTGCCTCCCCTTAAAAGAGCATCGCCCCGATGCTATAGCTGAGACAGTAATTTTCGCAAGAAGTCACTTTGTAGAAGCGACGGTGCCTCGCTGAGCCACTCGCTGACGTATGGCTTAATGCGCACTACGTGCACCAGCTCAGGTCGGTGCTGGCGACGCCTTGAACAGTTTGAGCTGTCTGGGACGACTTCATAGGTAACGTCACTTAGTCGTCGCAGCACTCGATAAGGTTCGAAGTACCTTCTGAGCAATTTTTTGGATAGTCCCCGTCTTCGTACAGGCGTCCACACCCACACCCTGTCCCCGGTTTTGTACGTTACAGGTGTATGACGTTGGTTATAGCGGCCTGCATCGTACTCTTGCTGTTGGTGTATTCGCAGACGTGCGAGCGGGCTGGCTTCCTCTGCGCGTTGAGTAAACGCGTCAGCACTCGTGTCGTTGTCATCGCATTCGTGTGGCAGCATCGCGTCTAACATCGTTCTTACTTCTCGTCCGTAAACAAGGCTGAGTGGGGTCATCCGTGTGGTTTCTTGTTTCGCAGTATTGTATGCGAACGTTATGTATGGGAGAATCTCGTCCCAGCTTTTGTGTTCGAAGTCCACATACATTGAAAGCATGTCTTCCAGAGTTTTGTTAAGTCGCTTGGTCGACCCGTTGGTTTGTGGATGGTAAGCTGTCGACTTGCGATGAATAGTACCGCTGAGCAACAACACGTGATCTAAAAGCAGGGCCGTGAATGCGGTTCCGCGATCTGTTATAATGATCGATGGCGCACCGTGTTTCAGCACAATGTTCTCTATGAAGAACCGGGCTACCTCCTCTGCTGTGCCTCTCTGGATGGCTGTTGTCTCGGCGTAGCGAGTAAGGTAGTCGGTCGCCACTATAACCCAGCGGTTACCAACACTAGAGGTGGGAAGTGGGCCCAAAAGGTCCATTCTGATCTGGTCAAATGGCGTTGTTGGGATCTGGACAGGGTGTAGCAAACCAGCTCGTTTCGTTGGAAGTGACTTGCGCCGCTGGCAATTGAGGCAGGTCCGAACATGATGCTTCACGGTAGCGGTGAGTCTAGGCCAGTAATATCTCCCTCGAACTCTGCTCAACGTGTGCGCGTAACCTAAATGTCCAGATGTTACCTCGTTGTGGCACGCTTGCAACACCTAAGAACGAAGAGTGGTAGGAACGAAAAGCAGGTAGGTGGACCCGCCTGACGAGAAGTTCATTTTCTAAAGGACATTGTTTCGCAGACAGAACGACGATAGTCCTCTTGTAAAGGCTTTGGTTGCATTCCGGCTTCGTCCTTCTAAATAATTAATCAAGCCAAGTAGCTCAGGATCGTCATGCTGGTGATCTGCGATGGTTGACGAGTTGAGGATTCTGAGGAACGCTGTCTCTTCATCAAAAGCAGCAGCCGACTCTACTGGCGATCGAGATAGGCAGTCGGCGTCCGTGTGTCGTTTTCCCGACTTATACACCATCGTTATATCAAACTCCTGCAGTCTAAGGCTCCAGCGTGCCAATCGCCCGGAAGGATCTTTCAGACTTGTTAACCAACCCAACGAATGGTGGTCACTGATAACCTTGAATGGGCGGCCGTACAGGTATGGGCGAAATTTCATTACTGCCCACACCACGGCGAGGCATTCCTTTTCAGTGGTCAAGTAATTTGCCTGTGTGCGTGATAGAGTTCTGCTTGCGTAAGCGATCACTCTTTCCTCGTCATCCTGGTGCTGTACAAGCACAGCTCCGAGTCCAACATTGCTGGCGTCAGTATGGAGCACTGTAGGGGCTGTGTCATCAAAATGGGCAAGCACGGGGGTCGTCTGTAGACGTTGCCGCAAGTCATTGAAAGCATCTTCCTGTTCACCGCCCCAAACAAATGCAACGTCATCCCTCGTGAGACGAGTTAAAGGTGACGCAATACACGCAAAATCTGGAATAAATCACCGATAATATGCACAGAGACCCAGAAAACGCCTCACTGCCTTTTTATCTAATGGTGTTGGAAACTGTGCGACGGCGGCAACTTTTTCGGGGTCTGGACGAACTCCTGCGTAACTGACGACGTGGTCAAGAAACTGCAGTTCCTCAAAGCAGAAGTGACATTTCTCCGGCTTGAGCATCAGGCCTGCAGCCCGTATGGCCTGCACGACCATTTGCAATCGTTCAAGGTGTTCGTCAAACGTTGTAGAAAACACAATGACGTCGTCAAGGTATACTGGGCAGGTTCTCCATTTAAGGCCAGAGAGAACGGTATCCATGAGACGCTGAAAAGTAGCAGGAGTGGAGCACAAGCCCAATGGTAAAACCTTAAATTCGTACAGTCTGTCTGGCGTCACGAAAGCGGTTTTTTCACGATCCCTTGGGTCTACTTCAATTTGCCAATATCCGCTCTTTAAGTCAATGGAAAAGAAGTAACGTGCGTTTAGAAGCCTGTCAATCGAATCATCTATGCGGAGAAGCGGGTACACGTCCTTTTTTGTAACCTGATTTAGCTTTCGATAGTCCACAGAGAAACGCACGCTGCCGTCCTTCTTTTTCACTAGAACAACAGGTGATGCCCAGGGGCTTTTCGACGGCTGAATGACGTCGTCTTCAAGCATTCTTGTTACCTGCTGTTCTATCGCTTCTCGCTCTTTTGAAGCCACACGGTACGGATTTTGATGGATTGGTCTAGCCGTGTCTTCTGTGATGATTCGGTGCTTGGTCAAGGACGTCCGGCCAACTTTCGAGGTCGACGCAAAACAGTCGTGGAACTGGTCTAGCAGCACAAGCAGGCGTTCCCGCTGTTGCTGAGTTAAAGTAGGGCTGACGTCAAGGTTAGTTGCTAGGTCACGTGGGTCTTGTGCAGGTGTTGCTTCGAGTGCTGAAAAGCAGTCATGAACATCTGCGATCTCGTCGAAATGTGCCAACGTTGTGCCTTTTGGAAGGTGCCGTCGCTCGGAGGTGAAATTGGTCAACAGCTAGTTCGTTCGGCCGTCGGTGACATTGACTATTCCTCGTGCTACGGAAATCCCGTGTGTGAAAAGCAGCGAGGTTAGTTGGTCGGCGACTCCTTCACTGTCGAACGGTACGTCACATGCTACTGAGACGAGGATACATGATCGAGGCGGCACGACTATATTGTTTTCTTTGAGACGAAAGGATTTGTGCTCTGTTGATAAATGATTAGTCAGACGAGCACTCTCGTAAAATGAAACCACGCGGTCCGGGATGTTGATTATTGCGCCATGCTCCCTGAGAAAGTCCATTTCTATAATTAAATCTTTGCAGCAGTCTGGGAGAACAATGAAAGTCGCGACGAAAGAAGAATCTCCTATGCTTATTCTTGCTGTGCATCTTTCAGTAGGGAGCAGCAATTGACCACCCGCTGTTCTTATATGTGGTCCTGTCCATGGTGTTCTTACTTTTCTACGATGATCAGCCAGCTTGCGGCTTATTATAGAAAAATCAGCACCCGTGTCGACTAAGGCCGTCACTTGCTCTTCGTCAATAATTACATTGAGGTCGGCGCTCATCATTTTGTTGTTGTTAATATTCGTCGGCGTCAAGTCGTTCTGTCACGGCCGTACTGGGGACTTTTTATTGTCTTGTGGTCGGGCTGCGACCTTACCCCGAGAGGTCGCCGCCTTTAGTTTCCCCGGTAAGGGCTGGACGACCTCGTTCTCCGAAGGTCAGCAAAAGTACGTCGATTCGGTGACGATGTCTGAGCAGGGGATGGAGAGCGTGACCTGTGTGCGGAATTGGTCTGGCGATGAGGAGGCGACTCGTGATAGGGAGACTGCGTTGTTGAAGGTCCTCGAAAAGCAGGGTCGTCATGGCGAACAATGTAGTCGTCATTGGCACGGCGACCATCGTACCCTGGCCGAGACGGGCGAAGCGATGTGTCGCGGTACCAACAATAGCGAGCTCTATGGCTGGCACCACCACAGTTGAAGCAGAGAGGGCGCCGATCTACGGTGCGCCAAGCGTCCGTTCTGCGAAATTGTGGGCGTCTTATGTCTTCTCGTGGTGGTGAGTAAGGCGCGGCATGTGGTGGCTGGTGGCATGGAGACATCGGAGACATGGGCTGACGTCTGAAAGCCTCCTGCAAATGTTGCGACGAAGGTGCGGCTGTAGGTGGCTGGTAGTATGATGTAATGGGCGGGACGGGTGGTGGTCGGCGGACAGCGTCGGCGTAACTCAGTTGACGCTGATCGCGATCGAGATCAGCTGCTAAAAAAGCGTGCCTAAGTTCGTCTCAAACGACTGTGGCAACGGCGGTCACTGGTGTAACCACTGGGGGAGTCCAAACCTTCTGCATTTCTTTGCGGACAATATCTTTGATAAGGTCACGTAGGGAGCCCTGATTGTCCAGAGTCACTGAAGCGGCGTTGATTGGGGTGGTAGTGGACGAGCGATCATATTGCCTCTATCTTTGTTGCAGAGCACGCTGAATGGCAGTGGCTTCTCTTATAAAATCGGCCACAGTAGTTGGGGCATTGCGCACAAGTCCAGCGAACAGTTGTTCTTTCACGCCACGCATAAGGTAGCGCAACTTCTTCTCCTCGGACATGTTGGGATAAGCTCGACGACAGAGGCGCGTCACGTCTTCAGCAAACATTGCCACAGTTTCGTTAGGTTTTTGAAGCCTTAACTCGAGCAACTGCTGAGCCCGCTCTCGACGGTCGACGCTAGCAAATGTGTCAATCAGCTGCTGGCGAAAGTCATCCCATGTGAATATACGGCCTTCTCGATTCTCAAGCCACGTGTGAGCGCCGTCATCGAGTATGAAATACGTGCGGGCGAGCTTCTGTTGAGCATTCCACTGGTTGATGTCGGCAACGCGTTCGTAATGCTCAAGCCAATCTTCAACATCTTCGTGTGGGGCACCACTGAAGCGATCAGGCACAAGTGGCTGAAGAAGTGTTACCTGGGCTGGATTGGAAACGAGACTGCCTTGTATCCCTTGGACCAACTGTGGCTGGCTAGCGGAGGTCATTGGTAGAGGTACGTAATGTCTGGTAGAATGTTCGTCGAAGGAGGTCAGCTCAGGAGATAGGCCTAGAAACCGCCGACTGAAGCGGTGCACTGGTGTCGTAACAGGTGGGTGCGTGTCAGGACTTGATGAACGGCTCCCAGATGGGGTGTTGAACATCGGCAGGCTTGCAACCCAGCACCTTCACCAGTGTCGCGGTTCAACGTAATCAGTGCACCGAGACGTTGCGTCCGAGAACCGACGGCGTGTGTTTTTATGCAGGAGCCAAGAGCAGGCGAGCCAAACAAAAGCACGTCGTCTTCTTCAGTCCCCCTTTTCACGAGGCTGTTGGCGCGCACATCGTCTTCGTTTTTTGTTTCGGGCGCGGCAATATATACAATGACGCAGAAGTGATATTGTCAACAAAATTTCAGGCTGTCACATTAGGTGATGCTGGCAGGAGAGCTCACTTATAATTACACAAGTACTTAGAGGCAGACTGTGCAAACTATTCAATGAATGTATTTGCAAACAACAACTTGAGAATTTATGGTGGGGGAAAATGCTGCGAGATTTACTGTTTATCTTCGCGATCACGTATTATGCCCCTGCTTTGTGCAACTTAAATGACAGGTTGGTCATACCCTCTACTCCGCACTCATATAAAGAAACAATTATGCTGTTTGTTTTTGCACGCAAAACACGTTGTGCTGCTAGTCGGCGATGCACAGTTTTTATCACGCATCAAGTATCGCGTGTGTCTCCAAATAAATTTCAGGCACCCGTCCTGTCAACTCTTTCGGTGTGTGCAAAAATTATCCCTCCAAATAGTTCACGAACAAAACTGTCATTTTGTCATTGGGTTCTGTCATTTGTTTAGAATTAAATTTTTGGTCGAACGTTCGACCTTTTTTTACTCCGCGTTTGTTGCACATTCGTGTAACTCTCTCTGATTAACTTTTGCAGATTATTAGGTACAATAACATGAGCCCTGAAATTCTCCTTCGACACAAAAAACAAAAAAGACTCCATAATTTTTCGAAATTTGTATTTCTGTTCGTCGTCGATTAGAGGCATCATGTGTATTTAGGTTTTGCGGTAATGATTTACTCTCTAGGTGAGGATCTATGCGTCACAATTGGTAGAAAGCAGGCTAGCGCGAAAAGGAGTCGTGTAGTTGTATGAGTAAACACCGTATGTGTTCTTCGGAAACAACCAAAAAGAGCATACAAAGGCACCGTGTCATGACGGAGAGAGAGAACGCACACAAGAATAGAGAACACGCGCTTATCAGCCCGAGCACAGCGAGAGCAGAAGAAACATGCTTCTAACACAGATACGGGCAAGTACATCAATGAAGTGGTTTCTGGGCGTTGTTTCGTGAGATGAAGATATTGCATAGAGAAGCACGCAGAAGGCTCTGTTGCACAATGCCTGCGTGATCACTGCGAGCACGTAATAACGTTTTATAATTAAAATGTGGGGGCACCATTTACTGCGTGTTTCTATGCATTCCTTGGATGAAAAAAGGCACGCATGCTGAGAGAGTTGTAATCCTCAGTACGCACTTGTGACACTTTCACAGATGTGTTTAGTATGGAATTGTTCCAGCATAAGTTACTATTAAATTATGAATCTTTTATTTTGATGCTGTGCGTCATTTGAGCTACATTTTTGTACCGCCTAGGCTCGTATTTTCAAAATTTTATGTGAAAGGAAAACTCCCCTTTTCTCTCCTGTTATAACTGTTTTGCTGAGGAGAGGTTGAGGTCGATATTGCCTTCGCTGCTCCGTTTCAATTAGTTCTGCAGTGAAAAAAAAAGTGAAAGAATACTACTGAACTCTCCTGTTTCGAGAACAATTCATCCAAAGTACTTATGTCACTTCATTAGGCGTACTACTCTTATGATACTCTCTGTAAAAACTAAATTTGGCTTTTTTCATGAAGTCGAATTCACGCTCACTTTGCAGTGCGCCGTAAGTATGAAGTGGTCGCAACATAAGGGCACCTAGAGTGTTCTAGAAACCTGAAAAAGACAAGCAGTCTCGCTATAACTCAACGAAATTGGTGTTAGTATTGTGTATAGGTTCATGATCTTTAATACTAGTTTGTCCAGATTCAACAAAGAGAGGAGAGGGCGCTGAAGACATCACAAGTACTTGTCCAGTGCATTATTGTTCTTTGTGTCTCTTTCTTTTAATCCACGCTGTTTCCTGGCAATACCAAGCTCCAATATTGTATTGTAATTCACGGCAGTGAACTTGAACCTGTTCATTGAGACTAACGAGTTGACATAAAGTCGGATATGTCCTTATTTTTGAAATTCAGGAGGTCGGATGGCATGAAATATTTTTAAAAAGGAGCATGCGGAAGGTACAATATTCGAACGCGTGTGATGTTCCACTTTATCATAATGAGCTTCCGAGGGCAGGCAAGGGTCAAACTGCGAAGGTGAACCCCTTTTTGTGGCATCAATGGCAGAGGTATGTCGGCAACAGCCCCTCGACATACGTAGAGACCTACATTAGACGTAGCAGCCGTGGTTCGATATATTGATTGGTTGATAAGCCCACAGCTCCTCGAGCTCTCTAATACCCATTGTAAAACGGCTCGTTCTCGCTGTTTCAAAGAATGCACCCTGTATCGAATATAACGACAATCATCCCTCCCGGCTCATGTCAGACTTAGCCGCTTAAGCGAACATTTCTGGTGGCGCCTTTCTCTCGGTATTGTTTGAGGCCGTTCACTGCACAGTCTTACCACATATTCAATGTGTCAGTGGGTAAAAGTTTTATTCCCAGCGATCAAACAAAAAAAAACGACGTGGTTTTCGCGCGCCAGGAAGACATTCACAGTTGATGAAATTTGGGCGAAATTTGGACAGATCTCTGTAACCAAGGTTAATGTGTCCACAGCTTGTCTTTGGAATATATATAAGTGAATGTTACTTTTCTAGCATACAGTGCAAGTTCATGAGCAACCACGATGATATATTGAGTGATTTATGAGTAGTTTAATGCTTAATAATACCGTTTTATTCCTATGAATGTCAACCCCGTCTTTGGAGGAAAATGTCATTTACAAGAATGGAACTATAATTCTTTAGTCGCTGATGAGATCGGCTGTCGTGCTTCGGTCGTGAACTTCTTCATTTATAGCCTGCTATAGAACAAAGGATCTTGTTCCGGTCGCATGGGCGGCGGATGTGCCTTAAGAGGGGCTGATTCATGTATGGAGAAAAATCCGCCAAAGCTAGTGCAGAACGCTTGGCTGCCCACTTTAAAGTCGTCTTGAACAGTGTTTTGGTATTGGAGAGTTCACAAGCAGGCGTTGCAAACGAACAAAAGAATAAACAAACAAAGAAAAGAACTGTTGACCTGAAGTTCAGACGAAAACGTCTGTTCCGCACCATTGCTAGTGACACACTGCTACTGAAATATGTTTCTTCATTTTCTTGCAGTCTCGCTGCGTAAATCTCTCGAAAGTGTGTTCATGCCCAGATGGCATGATGCATTGGATTATCAGACAGTGGGGCGCTTTAAAGTTGCGCATTCTAGCTCTAGTGACTTCTCTATCACATACTTCTGCGATTAACAGCACTATAGCAAAGCCATTTTGCAAGAAAAACCTTGCGAAGTTGTATTTTAGTTTTTGAGTTCTACATAGCCGTTTGTGTCACTACGAATCTTGTGCGAGTATACTTGGTGCACGAATCGCACAAATGACGACGTTCTCGTACATACCACATCATCGATTCTTCCTTTTTCAAGCTGTATGTATGAATGTAAGGCACATATTACGCCTGAAAAGTGCATTCACGGTTGCCATAAAGCTTCAGCATGTGATTGTGACCAATTAAAAGAAAAACCACAGCATCTCAATTGAGTGCATGGTGATGAGTGGGATGAAGCAACCGTCAGTCCATGTGCGCTGCCGTCCATCCGTTCGTTCTTGCAGCCGTCTGTCCATGCGTCCATCTGTGCGATTGCCCGTGCGTTCATCCGTTCATGCGTTCATCCGTCCATCCATGCATCTGTTTCTCTACGTATGTGCGTATGTCCATCCGACCGTCCATCTAGTGAACACTCCAAGGGCCGCCACCTCCCATTTTTTCCAAAATATTGCTATCATATAGAAGTACCGACATTCAGCGGAAATTTCAAGGACTAAACAAAAGGTGGCGCGGTCACAATGGAGGAGCGGCACGCGCGCAGTCTCTTACGACCTGCGCTTCGTGTCTAGTTCTCACCTTTCACCGCCGCTAGTTCGTGGCACTGCGGCCCAACCCTCGATAAACCTTGCTAAAACCAAGGAGGTTACGCCCAGCGAGCTCAACCTGGCAACCTTTCTGGTCTGATAAGGCTCTAAGTGCGTCCTTCTGATACTAGTTTTTTTTACTAAGCATCAAATTCAAGGCTAATTTTATTTCAGATTAGGTCACTGATACTTGTCTCTGTAGAGTATTTATTCAGAAACAGCTATATTTTTATATTCATGATCAACGTGCATGGCTTTGCTCCTCAATTAAAATGAGTGCGCGCGTGCCACTCCTCCAAGTCCAGCTTTGGAGGGGGATATATGTACTACTATGGCGCACTACTACTACTACTACTACTACTATTACTACTGCTACTACTACTACACAAAACGCGGACGCACTTGAACCACAGATTAAGGAGCTTCACCCCCAGAGATCACAGAATATCCATGAACTGCATAATGATGAGTGGGGTGAAGCATCCTTCAGTCCATCCGCGCTTCCGTCCATCGTTGCGCCTTTCTGTGTGACCATCTGTCCATCCATGCGTGACTCCATCCATCCATGCATCTGTCCTTCTGTCCATGCATCTGTCTCTGCGTCTGTGTGTCTGCCTGTGCATCCATGCGTCCATCCATGCGTCCCTCCGTGCGTACTTCCGGGCGTCCGTCCATCTGTGCGTCCTTCCTGTATCCATCCGTGCGCCTGTTCCTACGTCCATCCGTCTGTCCGTGCTACCGTTGATCTGTTCATGCGTCAGCCTGTCTGTCTTTCTGTCTGTCCATCCGTCTATCCAGGCCTCTGCCCATCCGTCCGTTCATCTTGTGAATACTGCAAGCAATGTCATCTAGCATCTTTTAATCATATATTCATCATATAGTAGTACCATCATCCAGCGGCCATTCCAAGGACTAAACGAGAGGTGGCTACTACGATGACACAAGACGTGTGACCTACGCCGTAAGGAGCCTCACCCCATAAAAGGCCGATCACAAACCCAATTGGTCGTTGGACGCCTTGCAGTCCGGCCGGGTGGCTATCTCGGTGGCGACTGACGTGGATGCCAGAAACGTGTACTAGACCAACGTGCGCTTCGTCATCAGCTACGACTACACGAGCAATCCTGGTGCATACTTGCGCTGTTCGAAGCATGCGAGTTGGTCCGACGTGATGGCTAGGAATACACATTTCTCAAACCTGATGACGGCGTGTATGCAAGGGAGATCAGGTTCTTCCAGCTGACCAACTGGGCCTCAACACCACAGCGGCACAAGGTTGCGAATATGACATTATAAAATTACGTCATTGACTTTAGTCTTCAGCTTTTGCTGCGGTGCGAGGAGCGAGGAGTAGCCTTCCGAAATGCGTAGAGTATTATCGCACCGAAATTGTCGATAACGGTGTCATAACGTCGGTACAGTCACAACGAAAGTGAGACACCTCTCGACCCTTTCAAAGCCAGCTTGCGACCTTGACTCTTGAAGTAGCTAATGATATCTCCAGAAAATAAATTTAAATTATGCAGGAAGGTCTTCCTCTAATACGTCAATAATGGGACTCAGCAAGTTCACTTTGGGGCTTTTAATGTGTAGCATGTCGTGCGCGTAGAAATCACGCGCTTTTAAAAGCAGCTGTTAGCTCACAGATGTTGTAATAACGTATGTCCATCGTCATAATTTTTAACACGCTCAAACTTAAAGCGTTTGAAAGTCAGGGGGTGCATGTACCAGAGAAATCGGTCAAGCTCTACTGCTTACCACTGGTATAGTTTAATTGGAGAAAACACACAGGCAGCAGACGGCAGTTAATTTACCTTACTGACATTAACCGATTATCGAGAAACTCTGCAACAAACCGTCGGACTCTATGCAGCGGTACACACCGGAATCGAACTTTTTATGTTTGTTAGTTACCCTACTGTACGTAGTGTTTCTGCGGTACTCCTAGCTATAGTATTCTCCGTTCTGGGGAATTTTCGAGCTCACACTCATGCTACAATACCACTCATTAGTGACGGATATTCATCAGGATATCTGAAACTCCACCTGTGTTTTTAGCTAGAAGCACATCGATGGGATAGCATAGCAGCGCGCGTTCGATAGTGCAAGGGAGGTGGAATCCGAATGGAACCAGCGGAACTCATCCGCGCGTGTACCTCAGCACGGTCAGTCGCACAATTTATGTCCTGGTGCAAGAAGTGCTTGTGTTCTTTTCTTTCTCTAGGTTGCCCCAAGCTTTCAGTTTAGAGCCTGATGCTCTTGTTTTTCCGCAGTTATCTTTTTCGAAGTACTTTGTGGCTCGATGGCGCCGTTTATTGTCGGACGGCACTGAGTAATCGTTCCGTGTAGCTGCTTCGTCCAGCTGGAAATGACAGAGGCTGTAGTTGCCCACTAACACGGTAGCGTTAGGCGTGCACAGATATTAAGGGGCGTATTGAGAGCGGGTATACGTTCCAGTCGAAAGAAGGTTTCCTCCCGCGTCTTGCTCAATGCATTGGCAGCGCTATCCCGGAAAGTACGGAGTTGACCAGAATGAACACATGAAGCCTGGTCACATTCGAGCGTGTTCCTGAGCATTTGCACTGCTTTTTTTCGTCTCGTTTCTGTTCGTAGACACCTGCAATAGCAGATCAAAATAGACTGCTCGCAAATGTTCGCTCTCTCAACGGAATACCTAAACTAAACGCCTTAGCCTTAGAAATAGGGAAACCATACTTCGTTGCCTGCTCGCATCGTTATAAATGTAATTGAATGAGGAAGGAGTTGTTCAGGGAGAACATGGTGAATTGTGTTTGTAAGATCAGCACAAATTTGAGGGGTGAGAATTGAAGAGGCCAGGCAATCGTATGCCTTCTGCAGAACAACAGACTTGTTATTTGTTCGTATCTTAATTTCCAGATCACCAGGTGCACGTAAAGTATTCTACGGCATCGACATCAATACAAGTTTTCCCACTAAATCTCATTTCTTAGTAATGTGGTGATTTTGGCGGGCGGAACACGAGAAATGGCAAAGAAAATGGATTGAGCCAACAGCCTGGTTTCCCTACTAGAGGCTACCTATCGGAGCCAAAAGGCAGTGAACCGAGGAAGGGAAAGACTTTATTAAAATTGCTGCCATCTGTCGATCGTTGTGTGCATGCCGCCTTGTTAAACGTTTAGCGCAGCACCGTACGCGCAATCCACGTGTGAACTTATGGGTACGTTTACGTAAGACGTATCGACATGAGGCGCGTATTGGCTGAAAATCGCAATGCCGACGTATTGCTGCGTACATTGCTGCACACAGAGACAAACTCGAAAACCTTAACTAAGAAAAATAAGGCGCAAGCATTGCTTTTTATTTTTTTAAGGCAACGTTTCTAGAATTTGCTCCCGCTACGATACCTAAACAAAGAGTTCTGACTCACCTTTCTAAGCAAACAATACGTGCAATAGCATTTGTATTCGTGTTCCTACAAATCTGTGCACGCCAAATTAAGGCAGTTTTTGCAATGTTTTTGCTGGCAGCCGTTTACCAAGTGGGCTCTCACGCTTTACGTGGAAGCCATCTTGACACAACGAGCTTTATCGCGGCTAACTGCACGTCTCTGCATTTCGTTGAATGCGCCAAGTGCATTTAATGCTTGAAAAACGTGCGCAGTCATGTGGAAGTCAACTCACTAAAGGACAGCTTGTCAAACTCCAGATGAAAAAAACGAAACAAAACGAAGCGAAGGTTCTTTAGCACCATGTCTCTTACTTCTTAGAATGAACCAAGGAGGCACACTTGCTTCTAATTAAGCGTGTGGCATTACCAAAACTTTATAAACAAAACACATTAAACAAATTGCAGGCACGCGCAATTAGCTGCGATTAATTCTGTTGCGGGAAGATGGCTTAAGCGTGAAGTGTACGATTCGCCTTCACTTGGTAAACGGCTGCTAGCGAAAACGTTTCAGATAACTCTTTTGCTTCGGCATGCAGCAAGTTGTGCGAACACGAGCCCAAACACCATTGAACGTCTGACTTGCTTAAAAAAAAGAACGCAAACATGTCTTTCGGGAGCAGTAGGCGAAGCACATGCTGGAAACGTTATCAGCTTTAACAATCAACAAGCGACAAAGTTTACGGCTTACCTTTTCTTCTGCAGCATTCAGAGCTTCTCTATGTATGCTGCAACAGACGCATAAACACGTCGGCGTTGTGATTATCAGCCAATAAACGCCTCACGTCGGTACGCCTTAAGTATACGTATGCGTAAACCCAGGCGGACTGTGCGGACTGTGCCGCTCTCAGCCGCTAACATGGTGGTATGCACACGACGGTTGACAGATGTCCTCAATGTTGCATAACGTCTATAGCAGTCATTGTGTGCACTACTTTTAAAAGTGGGATACTAATCATTATATGATTGAAATAGAATTTACCTGCATAAAAAACAACTTGCCAGAGAAAGGAACCGAGCCTACAACATTATATTTAACGTGGCCGATTCTCTAACGATTCATCCACGACGGTGGTCATCCTCCTATGCACCTTATCAGGTTTTTATATGCACGTAAACCCGGAAGTGCGAACCAGCGCTCCTTGTAGCACTGTTGGTTATGTGACACACTCTTCTCTATCAAAAGCTCAAATGGCCTTCGAGTGTCTCGCCAGCCATCTCCGCTCGGCCTTGAAGCGAATAACGCATATGTGCACTCGCGCTGCAGCTGCTGTTCCGACCGCTGCTAGGATGACAAAGCTTGCCTCACCAGCGGTAGAGCACTGATTAACAACGGTCACGTGACTAACCGCTCTCTCTTCCAGGTCGAGTAAGGGGGCGAATGCCTCTGTTCAGCCGTTGCGTCATGGTCTTGTAATAGAAGGAGAAAACAAAGACGGTAGTTCATCTCTGCAAAACTTGTTTTCCAGCGACTACAACGATAAGCTGCGTCAGACCATCCTGCAGTTGTCGCTACAGCTTGCCAATGAGCAAAGTATAACCCTAATTCTTGGGCGTGGAGTGGCAGGCTGAAACGAATAATGAACGACAAGTTGGGAGACATAAACGTCGGCAGAACGATTAAAAAAAAGGCGACCACCGTGAGCTTGAAGGGTGTTTAGGAACACCTCACGTTCGACTTCAGCCACGGCTACAAAGGGTGATGAAGCGATGTTACTGAGAGCTCCACAGGCGACAAGTTCGACGAGCCCCATCAATTGGGTTGCAAAACTGTACTTCAGTTGTGAGAGTAAACAACTTTAACCAAGCCGTAATGAACTTTTGCATGCATAAACTTGCCCAGCCGAGTAAGGTAATAATTTTTTCCAGCTCGCATCACGTCATACGGGAGCTTCTCGTGAGATGGCAGCTCTCAAATAAATCCTTGCATGTTACGTGAATCTATCAATCCTACGGGCACTAAACGCTCACAAAGAAAAAAGGAAAAACATAAATGCAATAAACGCTCTTTTATTTGTCATATAGATCTTGATGAAACCAAAAAAAGTGAATTTAGGTGAGTCATACGCTATATGTTGTTTTTATATTCACTGGCGTAATAATGACGCCAATGGCATCATATTTCTATCATGGATTTAAAGAAATAATGTCTTCTATCTATTCTTGGTTTCACTGTTTTCTAGTTTGTCAATTTACAATAAAAAAAATTACTTGGCTTGTCCAATTTAAGGACCCGACATTTCTGGCTAGTTCGCATTATCAACAGTACTCTATAATGAACTTTGGCTCCTAATAAATTTTAATTCTAACATCAGTATGAATTCGTAACAGCTAATATAAAATACATCAGTCTGCGTATGGAAACAAGAATAGTACAAACCTGCAGCATTACCCTACATACGCCGACATCTTGTGCAGTTGGAAGATGAAGAGAAACAAACGTTTACAAAAACGTTATAAAGATAGGCAATAGCTTACGACAACGAAACATCATCAATTCGTCAATCGTAGCAAAAAAAGAAGAAAAACGAAAGATATTTATAAACCGCTCAGAGGTGTTATACGTGACCAACAGCGCTGTATATGCTCTTGAATTTCGCCATAATAATTTTACATTGCTTTCGTCGTGGCAAGCATAACTAAATGAGCACCCTGGCACCCAAGAATAATCAATATCTTCTATAAGCTCTTGGTCGCTATTTGAGACACTGAAGTAATGAATCATGTTCAAAAGGGAAGACTGCAGCTTAAAAATATTTTTGCAGACACATTCGGTGATGTTCTGCCAATCACGTTAGTCTTTAGTGGTGAAGCTCGCTACGCCATGGGCGGTCTTTCCTCTGTATTGTAGCAGTAGTAGTAATACGTAGCCTTCTCGAGTTTATGAGTTACTCCATAGATGGCGTTGTGTGTATATGCCCTTGAAAATAATATATCTAGATGGCGCTAGTGATTTTCGCAGCATGTACAGAGAGTGAATGATGATTTGGGCGAAGCATCCGTCTGTGCGTCCGTCCATGCGTCCGTCCTTACCAAGAAGGCAGACAGACACATAGACATACAGACAAACAGACAGACGCACAGATAGACAGGCAGATGGATGTTATACGGTTTACTTATGAAACCCTCCAGCGCTTGGCCCCACTCATCATCATTTTCTTATTGGATTTGCTGCGTTTTTTTTTTGCATGTCACCCCTTGACAAAGAACTCCGCTCACACCAGCAAGAGGTTAGTTATTGCTTCTTTCGTAGCCACTCCGCCCTTTCAACACCTGAGAAAGCCGTGCCTTTTGCGTGTATCTCGAACGTGATGCAGCGTCTGCATTGATTTGAAACTGATTGCGCACGGCCTCTACTTTCCACAGCGGTACGGACCCGTGCACCATTGAAACAAAACGCAGCACACACCAGCAAGAGATTCGCATTTGCTTTAGTTTTTAAAGACGAAGCATTTCTTGGTGAACTTCGGCGACTTTGAGCGTATCTATCTATCTATCTATCTATCTATCTATCTATCTATCTATCTATCTATCTATCTATCTATCTATCTATCTATCTATCTATCTATCTATCTATCTATCTATCTATCTATCTATCTATCTATCTATCTATCTATCTCGCCGCGTACGACTTTGAGCTCTCCTGGCCGTTTCAATAATGGTACCAGTACCAAACTTGGTATGGCAAAACATGACTGTGTGGAGAACATATTTGATTAGTCATAACATGAAAATCATGACATGTATGTCATGAATGTCACGAATTACAATTTATGATCCTGCAGCCTTTACAGTGGTTTCGTTCACATGGCATCTTGAAAAACTGGTATGGTATGGCATTATTCCATGGCGAACACAAGCGACAGACCCTGACATGAAAATCATTATATGCGTGTCATGTAAAAACATGGCTACATGGCACGCTTTGATGCACTCGCCGCCGTTTCGCTAGGGTCACATACACCAAATTTGGTATTACAGTACGTGAATGAATGGCGAAGGTATCTGACTGGTGCAAACATGATATTGATGATATGCGTGTCATGCAACAACATGGCTACATGCGACGCTCATGATGCGCTGGCGATCGTTTAGCTAGCTTCAGTTATACGAAATTTGGTATTACGGAACGCGAATGGGTGACGAAGGTATGGTACTGGTGCAAACATGATAAACATGACACTCGTGTCATGTAAAAATATGACTATATGCTACGCTCATGATGCGCTCGCTGCCGTTTCGCAGGCTTCACATGTACCACACTTGGTATTACGTGACGCCAGTGGAGGACAAATGTATGTGACTGGTGCAAACATGATAATCGTGAGGTGCGTGTCATGTGAGAACAAGACTAGATGCCACAGTCAAGGTGTCAATATATTTCGACGTGACGAGGTGCGCGTGCTCGTCGGCGTTCATTCACGCTGGCCTTGCCACGCAGGCGCCGGTCCTGCCATATACTCGCAGGCGCGCGTCGCAATGCGTTGCTTTGACGCATGCGCGTTTCAGCGCGTCTGGCGTCCCTCCGTCACGAAAAAGAGACGCAGTGTCGTCTCGGTAACGCACCAGTGCAAAATGAAGCATGTCGCATTTCGCGCCGGTTGCCATCGTGCCGCGCCGAGTGACGCTGGTCGCGCCTGGCGTCAGACTACAGAGTGCTCGCGTTTCGCTAACGTTGCGTCTCAGTGCCCAGCATGCGCGCCTGTCTACGCTACAATGGAGTACATTGGGCCCTTCATGATGCACTCGCGGCCGTTGTGCAAGCTCCACACATAACAAATTGGGTGTTAGGCGACGTCGTTGTATGACAAAATATATGACTGGTGCAAACATGATAACCCTGACATGCGTGTCATGTAAGAACATGACAACATACCACCCTCATAGCGTGCTCGCGGCCGTTTCACTAGCTCCTCATATACTAAATTTTGTATCACGTGACGTGATTAGTTGACAAAGGTGAACGACACATGCAAAGATGAAAATCATAACACGGAAGTCATATACGGCATCATATACCTCCACCTCGTAACGTTGTGCTGATTTTAAAGTGACATATCAACATTTTTCATTCAAGCTTCGCATATCATCGATTCTCACTATATGTGCGATCTGCCCATATTTTGTCACTCTGCCTCAACGCCTGAGAGAGCCGTGCCTTTTACGCCTATCTAGAACGCCAAGCAGCGTCTGCATTGATATGAAACTGATCACGCACAGCCCCTATATTCCGCAGCGGTACGGAACGCACGGCATTCCGGACTACTACTCGTAGTTGTACTTGTGCAAAAGCTTCTCCCTCGTAGCTCGTAGTTCACTCACACTCTACAGAGCTCTCAGCGACAGCAGTCACGCACACCGTCATTGTGATGACCGTAGCACGGAGCAATGTGCAGTTATGTCCGTCAGTGTAGCGTCCTTTCTAAGGTGCGAACAGTCGTTTTCATATAGCTTGCTGGCTTCAGCTCGAAGTGAGTGCACTGCATCATGACGACTTGCAGGCGTTCTTGTAACGCTCGACTGGGATGAGCACCCAGGGCATGGGGTCTGGAGCACCGGCGACAGTCGAACCCGGCTGCGCACAACTCCACACGCACAACTTACTGACGTAGCGAATGCTGCTTCAAAAAAGTCAAGTTCGTAAAAAAGCGCAGACCACTTCAACGAATTTCGAAAAGTGGGACATCAATTACGAAAAAGGGGTGCAGCGTTTCCAATGGAGCAAAAATGATTTCAAAAAAGTGGTACGTTGTTAAAAAAAAGACAAAAATGTCGTTGTTGGGCAAGACCACTCGGTCACGTACAGCAACACCGTTTCATTCTGCAGCTCAAGGCCTCCCAGAAAGAAAAAAACACAAAAAAGTAGAACAGAAGAAAAATTCTCAAAACCTCATGGGTGCTGTTTTTCGTGAATGACACGTACGTGTTGGTTTTAGTAGCCAGATGAGCCTCATTTGCAAGGTCGAAACAGGTATCTCTTTTCTTTTGTTTTTCTTCTTCGCTGGCTGTTTGAAAAGCCCGAAAACTACCCTAAAATACGAGAAAATTGATGGCAGTATTTAAGAAAAAAAATTCCTGCCCATTGACCAAGAAACATACAATTTTCAAGACGCGTCATTCAAACTTACGATAAACCCACCAACTTCCTTTCTGTTCAGTCAAATCTGCTCTCTGAGTTACAAACGTGTCCTCAGTGATAGTTTCATAAACCGGTGCGGAAAGAAGGAAAAAATTTTCCGCATATTCATGAAGTGAATGACGACGAGTGGGCGCACCTAAGTTATAAGGTCTATAAGGTCTACGTTGAAGTCGCCAACTGGTATAAAGGGTAAACAGGTGGACGGACAGCTAGGTGGATGGACAGGTGGATGGATGCACGGATGCATAGATGCTCGGACAAACAGATGGACATCCGAATGGACGTATGGACAGACAGGTGCACGGACAGACGGAACCACGAATGGATGGCCAGAAGAACGGATAGACGGACGCACAGACAAACAGTTGCACGAACAGATGGACGCTCTAATGAACGAGTAGATGGACGGACAGCAGAACGCATAGAAGGATGGACAGGTGGACGGACATACGAGTGAAGAGATGAACGTGCAAATGCATGGATAGATGGACGGACAGATCAACGGCGCAGGTGATCATGCATTGGGCTTTCCTATACTCAATTGTTGCACACGTAAAATCGTTTTTTAAAAAAGGTTCTTTGTTATCGTTTTGCAGGCGTCCCATCCCGGTTGCGGTTTTATGAAGCATCACGTACAACAAGGCTCAGTCCTAATAAGCGTCGCTCTAACGAAAATGTGGTTGAACCCTCGTTTAGGAATTGCTATAACACGAAAGTGAAACGTATCTATGCAGAGGTGGTTGAGCATTCGTTGTTCAATGTTTCACAACAAGGGTGAACGAATGAATGCTGCCATAACAGAATGCAATATCACGTGAAAAACTGCAAGCAGCTCAAAACTTGCAGCCCACACTTCAAGCAGAAAGCATGCACGAAATTAGCAAACAAAGGACGAGCGTGTACCAACAACGGTCACCATTCCTCGTGTGGGAGCAGCGCGCTCATTTCGTAACCACGGCCATGGCAGTGAGTGAATTGGCGTCCGTACTCTATTTAACTACTGTAACCTCAAAGCAGACTTGCGGTGGTAGCACAAGGTATTCAAAGCACTCGAATTCCAAGGTAAGCGCGTGCGTGAGGGAGTCACCACGCTAGAGAACATCTATACGCACTTTGACCACGCCATGTTGAAGCACGCGCGCATAGCGACGCCCGTGGTGGCGCGGCAAGAGGACCTTCAGATCGCGTCCGCCCACCGCGCGCCCATTGTGCCATCTCGCTACTGATTACTAAAACGCGCTGAAGTTTCCAAGTTCTGAGGAGTGCCAGTGGTACATAGTGTACATAAACGGCTCGTCGTTTTCATGTTGCAGAAGGGTCGCTCTGTCTTGTAGTGGTCAGCGTCACGCGCAGAAGAACGCGAGGTCGCTGTTTCACTTTTCCGTTGTGAAACTTTCTCTCCTCGTTTTTTTCTTTCATTGCAATCTGTTAGTTAATACTCTACGATGTCACATTCGTGACGGAAACACGTCACGTAGCCGTGGTGGACCCTTGCATAAAACACTTTCGCGTTGAAAACGTAGTTAATCCCTCCGTCTCAGGAATCGTAAAATACGAAAACAAGTCGTGCTCCTCAAGTACCCGTTTCTCTTGTGAAATCATGGTGACCGCAGCAAAGGAGCCGCGTTTATAACACGTAAGCAAGCAAATGCTTTTGAACAGTAAAGAGGGCCTCATGCGTGACCGAGCATCGGCATTGCCAAAAGTCTGCTCCGTTTTCCTGAGGAGTCCCACCTAATTAAGCCGACTGCTGAAAGCCTATGCGTCTGCCCGCAAGCTCTGCTCTGGAATATAAAGCGGTGCTCACTAACAAGCGCGTAGCGTCAGTCGCAGGTGGCTTTGCATGCGGGAGATGTCTGTACAGTGCTTCCTGTTCCACGTCCCCTTTCCCCCAATCCCCTTCGAGCGTCTCTTTGTGTGGTTGGGTAACGAGCTTCCGCGTGTACAAGATCCCTCACGCCATTGCTTGGAGCAATTCGTGTCAGTGCAGTCACTCTTCTTCTGTCAGCTTTACTGAGCCGTGTTAGGCTGCAGAAGTATGCTTATAACGAGCTCAACATTTTATGAAAACGGGCATAGGTAGTGCAGAAGTATGCACCAGAATATTTCTTCGCAGGGGGGGGGGGGTCACTGTAGTGGAACTGTCACAACCGGATTTGGTCTCACGACTTTTGTGGCAGCAGCCCTACACTGTAGACACTACACCAGCTACAGGGCTGACCATAATATCCCCCATAAAAGCAAGCTGAGCAAGCTGACGTAGTCAGTCTCTAAATAATCATCATCACTATCAGCCTGACTACGTCCTATGCAGGACAAAGGCCTCTCCTATGTTCCGCCAGTCAACTCGGTCCTGTACATGCTGCTGCCAATATGTACCCACAAACATCTTAATCTCATCTGCCCACCTAACCTTCTGTCTCCCCCTAACCCGTTTGCTTTCTCTAGGAATCCAGTTAGTTACCCTTAATGACCAGCGATTATCTTGTCTACGTGCTACATTCCCGGCTCATGTCCATTTCCTCTTCTTGATTTCAACCATGATATCCTTAACCCCGGTTTGTTCCCTAATTCACTCTGCTCTCTTGTTGTCTTTTTAAGTTACACCAAATACTGTATCTTAAATAATGAAGTTAGAGCTGACGCGTAACCAATCAATGAAATGGTCAAAAGAATATGCTTGATAAACTGAACAGACAACGTGATCATATATATATATATATATATATATATATATATATATATATATATATATATATAATTATATATATATGTATATATATATATATATATATATATATATATGCACATAACTACAATGGACATTGCAGTGCGGTAACAGCTATACTGCAGCCATATGAGTGCAATAAATTTCTGCAAATTATTCCCAATTCCCGAGATACATTTGTTCATACTGTGTATGTTGGTGTAATGACGGAGATGTGACAACCACCGCAATGTAGGTGAGTGTTCTAATAGTGTTTTGAAAGATTATTGTTCACAGAAATCTCACTTGTTTATATTGATGATCAGTTCAATAATCATTTCTCTTGCCACTACAAAGTGCTTGTCAGATGGACGAAAGCCTTAAAAATAAATCAGTAATTCTTGCATACTTGTCTACCTTTTCAAGAAACTGCATGGTCACTGCGTGTTCCTTTTCTGGCGCAGCATGTTGTTGTGAGTACATTTGCTTTCTGACTCAACGTTGCTGTCCATGTGCTCCTATCTATGGTCCTAATTTGCCGTAGTAAAAAAGTCATTGTACTAAATAAACAAGAAAAACTAATCTTGTCGAAGAAAAAACGCTGGTCGTTCTACATTGGTTCGTCTTTAATGACTCTGGATTCCTAATGTGCCTAATCAATATTGCGATTGATTACAAACACTAGGCACTCCGTGCAATATTGTTGCCCGCATGGGGTTAGAAATGGTCACTCGCGTAAGGACACCTGTGTTCACGCACCATTCGCGTCTCCGTTGGTCCATTATGTTTAGTGCAAAGTTTGCCGCAGCGTCGATCATCGTAGAAACACAGACATTGCGGTAGGCCCAGTGGACAGCAAGTACCGCGCTGACCACCTTACTGAAACCAATCGGCAACTCATGCACATCGTACCGATGTCAGTCGTGCGAAATCATCTTGGTATATTTTTTAGCTTACATTGAAAAGCGTTCTGCTGCGCAAGTAGTCGATACATGGCCGTCCTATATTCCCGCAAATGGCGTCTTAACGTTCACTCCTTGACTCATCAGCGTGGTCAGGTGGCGAGTTCCACTACTTGTAGCTTTAACTACACACACATAAGAATATCGGCAGTCTCTGTTATTGGACCGAAAATGTTATTAGTAATTACTGTCCAAAATGCATGAAAGCAAGAAGTTGAACAATCAACGTGTTTTTATGTTCTTGAAAGGTGAACACACTCGACATAGATATCTTCCTTGCTGGGTGAACATTTTAGACGAATAAAGCAAACTTTCCAGCCACTTTTCGTTGAAATTTCCGGAGTCCTCCAGTACGACGTCTCTCATGATCGTATGGTGGTTTTAGGAAGTTAAATGAATCAATCACGTATGAATCAGTCAACCACGTATGAATCAATCCACCACGTATGAATCAATCAGCCACTTTTGGTCCAATGTTTTTTAAAGTTAAACTTCAAAAACTATAAACGACTCCAATGCCCCGAGACTACTTCGGTTCTTTCTCGAGAGGGGCGACTGTTCGGCCGACTCCAAAGCTAGCGACATTTCTTGGTTGAGACCCCCTCTCCATCATTCTTTTTCCCACCGATCTCGTTGCTGCGGTGTTTTTTCCACTGGTTCCGTAGACCATGCAAGTATGTATTTGGTAAGGTTCCAGTTTAGCGGCTACTGTTTTCAAGTGTTGTTTGAATATTCTCGGGCTCTAAAAACTGCCTTTTTGGGTGGTTATCTTCCTTGTCGATGATCCGAGAGGCGTAGAAATTGATGCGATGGTCTATCATTTGGATGTGTTCGGTGAGAGCATTTTGTGCAGCGTTGAAGCTACGCACGTCGTTTCAATGTTGCCGTGTCCTTTCCGCGAAGTTTTTGTCTCATCGGTGAGACAAAAGTACTGAAGCGAGGCCTGATGTGCGTGAAACGTAGACAAGAAATACCTACTTGGCTGTCCCACTGAATGTGCCAGGAACGACAAAAAATACATTTGAAAGTGTACACTTATGTCCAGCCATCGCAGTTGACCCAAAATATTGGTGCTCAACTTATTGGTATTCTCCAGTTTTTTTGTTTGTGGCGCTGCACTTTTTATGCACTGTGTTTGTGTCGCATATTGTCAACGTATTTCGCCACTGCTTTTCCTCCGCCATTTTATGAAATATTTGACCGTGCTAGCTAAGCATTCTTTCGGAATCACATACACTCAGGTACCATTCGACAAGTACGGCAGATTGGGTGAGTCGGTGCGCAATTCATTTCAGTCTCAAAATCGAGAGAAAAGCTTCAGCCGGTACTTGTTTTGTTCATATATATGTCCTACAAATTTTTCATGCAAGGACACACGTAACGAACCAACCTGGAGTTTGGCACGTACATGATTAGAAAAGCACACTGGATGAAACCGTCATGGCGTCTAATTGATGGATGACTTCAAATCAGCCACTGTGGACGCCAAGTCAGAGCTAAGTACGGTAACTAGAAGCCACGGAAGAAATCTTTATCGCCATGAACAAACCCCTACATTCAAGTACCCGGGCACAGTCACGTCGTTTTGTGCTCCTGAATGGACTCGGTATTCTTTGTGCTAATATCTGGTGTTCAAGAAAGTAGACAGGTAGGAAGTCAGTAGAAGCAATTACGCCATGTTTTCCGTGTGGTAAAGACACGCTTGGTTTATTGTTCAATGCACTTGCATCTTGTGTTTTTTACAAGTTGTTGGTGCATATGTAGGCATAAAATCTGCTTTTTCCCACTTTAGTTTGTCATTCTATAGTTTTCAGCTATTTCTTACACAAAAGTCGTCTTAAACACTTCCAAGCAGACAATGTAACACTTCATCAGTACAGCCAAATTGAAAAGAAGCATGACGGCGGTAGCAAAAAGACATAAGAAAAGAATTCATTGAAGCGAAAACAAAAGCAGCCTATTTAAAGTTCACCGTAAGAAGAGGTCGCATGATGAGAGAGTAGCTAGTTAGCGGTGGGCAGTTATAACAGTAAAATGTATACCACAATTTGAGAAACAAAATGAGAGGTGCTGATTATACGTCTGATGGTGAAACTATAAGAGAAATATAGGGCAGATGAAACATTATTTGGGCTCCCTCGAGAAAGGGCAAGTTGGGCGTGGACACAGTTCTGCAGCGCACTAACTATAGGATCATGCTGTCACTATGATGAAAAGTTTAGTCAAGCGCAAAACTCTTATGCTAAACAGACAGATCAGACTAGGCGTTGCACAGGCCAACAAGAAAATTTCACAGAAATCCCGAGGCCACAATTGATAAAAAATGACAAAAAATTAGGGATCTATGCACTGTTGGTTCCAAACCTCAGGGAAATACGGAGCTGTGTTCTTTCTTTGTCTTTAGGTTTTACTTTATGTCTTTATCAATTTATATTTCTCACTTCTCTTCTTTTCATCCAATTTTACCCAATTTCCACCTATTTATTTCTTGTAGTATCTCTCTATCAAGCTCTTTCTTCGTGTTTCCAGCACATTTTCTCTCCTTTTCTCTACAAACTTTTCTCACTTGTTTCATGTTTCTTTCCATCCGTTTTTCTCTCTATTTATTTCTCATTGTCTAGATTACCCCTTTTCCTATTTCTCGACTTGCTCTTTTGAATTCCACTTTGTCATTATTTCTATATTATGCTTCACTTTCTCCCTTCTTTCTGCATTTCATTTGTCCTCCTCCGTCCAACTCCCCTTTGTCATCCGCTTGCTTACTACGCTATAATAGTCTATGTTATCCTCTGCTAGAGCGCCCTGATAGCTAAGCGCTACGATGCTCACTTTGATATCACGGGTATTTGATTCAAGTCTCGCCGCAACGAGAATTTTCATCGTCAAAGATGTTTTTCGTGTCTCTTTCTTTCTCTTTCTCTGTACTCGACACTCTCCCGTTTATCAGAGTTATTGCATTCCACGCGAGAGAAATCAGCACGCTTTTCTGAAAACGAAGCAGGACATGAAGGCAAAAGAGAAGAACAATATCAAAGAGAGAGCATGCCATTTCATGATGATGATCATTTCTGTTCGCCTGTCACAGTGATACAGCGAGTGTCAATGCCTCAGCTATTATAATGCATGTATTCAGTGTACACACGTTTGTACTCACTCAAGCTTCCCCAGAAACACAGTCACATGGGAATTTTTGCAGAATATGCGCAGTTGTAGTTAGCGGATACACAAGAAATACGAGTGGTCCTTGTATTGCTGAAATTTTCAGGACAAACATGAATGCTAAAAAAATTATCAGAGTTTACCATCACTTGCAAAAGCTAATGGCATGTTTTGTTTCCCAGTTTTGATTTTGCTTTTGTTGTACTAGCTACGCTAAACGAGCGCTGACTTAATTTTTCCGGTGCATTCGCAATATGATGTATCAAATGTACGTTTTTATCTAGTGCAGAAGACCTGCTGCGTTGCGCGAGGCCAGATAACTTGTTCAAGACAGGTTACCAGAAAACATTCAAGTTATTTAACGAAGTCTAAACGCAAAGTCTCGAGCTGTGCGCCCATTTGAACTCAGAAAAATTAACGCCAACTGTGACAAATTGCAGCAATGTTAATGTAGTTAGTCCTTTCTAGAGTCGCCTGTTTTATACTGATTTATATTGTACCATTCGGAAACTAGAATCACAGAAAGGGAAGCTCGCGAAAGGAGGAGGCATTGCTTTGAGTTCACGTAGGATCATATTCAATACATGAAGGGTAGTGAGCGGTGCCTGTGGCGGTATGCCTTCGAATGACCATGTTGCTGTGGTGTTAGCAAATCCAGTGAACTGATGGGCACTGCGTCGGCTTTCGGTGGGCTCGAGACTGTCACACATGGTCGATGGCGCCTACTGTGTAGAAGCCCTTGCAGATAAGGAAATTCATTGCATCGTCTTCCATGTATTCATAGCTACGCGTCGCTTTCTAGGACTCTTCTACGCGGTTGCCCCCTTTGCAGGAAAGGGTGAAGACGTTTTGTATATAAGTGAGATATAGGATTCAGTCAACGCTGGAGCACGGGGTGTTAGTTTCCTTTTGGTCGATGTCTTCTTACCAGCCAATCGGCTCATCAGGGCACGCATATATTCTTTCGGTGCAAATAAAGCTGCTCGATTCTACTTCGTGTTTCTGGAGCCTAAATGTTGCTGTTCCTTTCAAGGAACGGAATATTCACAAATGCAAGCGTGTCACACCAGCGACAATACTTGCTTGTACGTTCGAGCCTGACCAACCAGCTCGGTGTAAAATTTATTCTTACACCACTCCAAGGTGGCGACAAAGTTGAAGTTTTAAGTCCCGAAAAACGTCTCAGGATATTTCCACTCAAAAAGGAGAAAGTTCTCTGTACGGTGGCCGAAATAGGAGCTCCGCTATAACGCGTTGATACCCCGCACCCCTACCAAAATGTCACGAGGTCGAGAAATCGCAGAAAAAAGAGCAAAAGTTTATGAACTGAGAGCACCACAAAAGAAAATAGACAGGATGAAGCACACCTAGCACCAACAAGTCAAGCTCCTTTGAAATCTTTTGCTGCTCGCTTCCTGTCACACATCCCGTAATGATCCTGTTCATTTCTTTTTTTCTTTTGGTGAGATCATAAACAAAAAAAAATGGTTGAGGGCACTTGCCTTAGCGTCCACAAGCCAGATTTGTCGGAAGCCGCGTCGCCCTCGTTCTCGATACGATCGACACAAATCACTGTATGCTTCTATTTTGCTTTTTTTAAGACTAAGCTTCGAAGTCTTCTTGCGCTGCTCACATTGAGTCTTTTTTTTTCGTGAAATGTATAGAATCCCTCAGCCAAAATCACCGAACAGTTCCTTTTTTTTTCTATGGCAATAGCGATCATTCCACACTAATTTAATCATCTTTCATGCTGTTACATTGTAGGGGGTGTTATAGCAACGTGCAGGTTCTTAGTTAATGGGTGTCCGAGCCGTCACCCCAGACTCCCACGAAAAGACGAGGCCGTTTGTACGCCACACTTTATACACACGAAAAACGAACACACATAACATGGACAGGCTATTTAAAGAATCCTTCACTGTCTCTGTGAACTATCAAAGTCCTAAACTAACCGTCCCTCCTTTTTAGCATGGACACAAGACATGAGGTCGGTCTCACCGAGGTTCGTTGCTACGTCTTGAGCTGGCTTGCGTTGTCCGCACGGTCAACCAGGCGACTAGTTGATGGGTAGGCTCCGCCCCCGCAGCCACGTCGCGGCTGGACACATCTGCTGGAGCTCGTGCCCGTAGCCCTACAGCTCCGCGTTGCTCGCACGGTAGACGAGGCGGCAACTTAAAGGGTATACGCACCACCACCGACCACGTACAGGCCGGACACCTCCGCTGGAACTCGTGCCCGTAGCCCGACAGCTCCGCGTTGCTCGCACGGTAGACCAGGTGGACCAGTTGGCGCGGTAGACCAGGCACTACCACCGGCCGCGTCCCGGCCGGACACCTCTGCTGGAACTCGTGCCCGTAGCCCGACAGCTCCGCGTGTCCTCAAGCACAGGATGCCTTGAAGCCGCAGCACGTCAGCGACGCACGGCCGTGGCAGGTAGAACGTGGCAGGTAGGCCGGGCTCGACTGTTACTAGGCTCGGGTCCGGAACCCAACGGCCGAGTCGAGAGCCCCGTCTTCCTCGTTCCTTCTCGTACCTTCGCCGCCACGCTACTCAGCGCTCGTGCTACCTTCGTCGTTGTCTGCTTCAAGCGCGCACTTTGTATGGCGCGCACTTTGAATGGCGCGCACTTTGAAGCTTCGCGCACGACACATATCACAAAAGCCCCCCCTTAAATGAGTTTTTTCTTTCTTTTTTTAAAAAAAAAAAAAAAAAAACTGCTGACACGTGCGCGGTCTGTAAACCCCTTCACTGTATATGTCCTCTGTATAGTTCACATGTCGAGGTCCAATATTTACTAAATACACAAGAACACCGTTAAATACACTGACATACTTTGAGTGTCCAACACCCAATATCACAGTGCATGAAGTCCGAACTCTTGGCTCACAATCTACTCATGAAGTCCGCACCGGTATTCTCCGACCCTTTTATATGCTGAATGCTAAATGAGTATTCTTGCAATGCCAGGCTCCACCTCAGGACCCTACTGTTCAAGTGTTTGGCTCGGGCTAAGTACTGTAGAGGTTGGTGATCTGTTTGTACAACAAACTGGTTCCCATACAAAAAAATGTGAAACCTCTGTACCGCCCATACCAATGCCAAACACTCCCTCTCTATGGTAGAGTAATTCTTTTCCCGGGGCAGCAACTGGCGGCTTGCATAAGATACAGGGTGTAACAATCCGTCATGTTCCTGCATTAATATCGCTCCGATGCAGGTGTCAGATGCGTCCGACCGAAGTACAAACCTTCGCTCCGGATCAGGAGCCTTTACAATTGGTCCAGAAGCAAGGGCTTGCTTAAGTGTTTCGAATGCCGCCTCTCTTTCAGGATTCCAACAAATCTTATTTCTCTCCTTTTTCCTAGTTAGTTCGGTGAGAGGCTGAGCTTTCTCCGCATAATGGGGAATCATATCGCGGTAATATCCCGCCAATCCAAGAAACGATCGAAGCTGCTTCTTTGTTTGAGGTTTTTGTGCATTGGCAATCTTCTCGACAGTACTATCCACTGCTCGGATGGTCCCTCCTCCTAAACGATGGCCTAAAAATACGACGGAAGTCATAGCGATTTCGCATTTCTGGGGTTTGATAGTCAATCCTGCTTCTCTCACTCTGTGCAGGAATTGCTGCAATGTGTCTAAATGCTCTTTCCATGTCATAGTAGCGATGAGAACATCGTCTATATAATGCGCTACGTTCGGGAGGCCTTGGAGAAGTGTTCTCATCAAACGCGAGAACACTGCAGACGCAGTTTTGATTCCAAATGGCATGTAGATAAAGTGGTAATGTCCGGTCTGAGTTGAAAATGCGGTTACCGATCTCGACTCCAGTTCCAGTGGAACTTGCCAGTATCCTTTGGTAAGATCGAATTTCGAGAAAAACCTCTTGGTCCCAACCTCTGCGAACATCATATCCGTCCGTGGTATGGGTTCCGCATCTGATATCAACACCTCGTTGATGCGACGAAAGTCTATGCATGTCCGATAAGTTTGATCTGGCTTCTTAATTAGCACCAAGGGGGAATTGTATGGCGAATTGGATCGCTCAATCACCCCGAGCTTGAGCATATCTCGAACTTCCTTTTCAACCACTTCTCGCCAGTGGTAGTGGGTACTGCGGAGTGCAAATCGGATCCGGTGTTGTCAGTCGAAGCGGGCATTCCAGCAAATTGGTCTTTCCTGGCATTTCGGAAAACACATCTTGGTATTTGGTCAGAATCCGCTGGAGCTCAGCAGCTTCCTCTTCAGCCAGCCCTTCACCTATATTAATTGTCTCCACCCCAGTCCCTTGGTCAATAGTGTAAACTGGTATAGGTGAATCTGCCTCCTCTTCTTCCATCACTACGAATGACGCTGTTTGTGTAAACCTCTCCGGTTCGCGATCCTCGTAACGCTTTAACATGTTGATGTGGAACAACTTGGTGTCACGTCCCAAGTCCAACCAGTAGTCATGACTGCCCTTTTTCCCTGTGACCTTAAAAGGTCCTTTCCATTGCATGAGTAATTTATTTTCCGTAGTAGGGAGTAGAATAAGGGCCCGGTCGCCTACTTCAAGCTGACGTTTCGTGCTTCGCTGATCATAGTATTGCTTCTGTGATTTTCTTGCTCGTGTCAAGTTCTCATGAGCCAACTGCAGTGTTTTTTCAAGACGATCTCGCAGATCCAATACATATCCGTAAGTTGTCTTCGCCTCGTCGCCGATGTGTTCTCCAATCCATAATTCTTTTAACAAACTAAGTGGTCCTCTGACGTCACGCCCGTAAATAAGTTCGAAGGGAGAAAATCCCGTGCTGGTCTGAGGCACTTCACGATAGGCAAAAAGGAGTGGGGCAAGCAACCGATCCCAGGATCTTGGTTCCTCCTGGCAGAGCTTCCGCAACATCTGTTTTAACGTACCGTTAAATCGTTCCAC
This sequence comes from Rhipicephalus microplus, assembly GCF_043290135.1. Classification (NCBI taxonomy): domain Eukaryota; kingdom Metazoa; phylum Arthropoda; class Arachnida; order Ixodida; family Ixodidae; genus Rhipicephalus; species Rhipicephalus microplus. The sequence goes on along the minus strand of NW_027464598.1, from coordinate 6,404,899 downwards.
CAACCCGTTACACATAGGATGGTAAGGTGTAGAACTGAGGTGCTTAATGGCCAGTAACTCGTTGACTTCTTTCATCAGTTCGGAAGTAAAACAAGATGCTTGATCACATAGAATTTCACGCGGGAATCCTACGCGTGAGAACATCTCCACCAGGCCCTCTGTTACTGTCGCCGAATCGATTGCTGGCAGGGCCACCGCGTCCGGGTAGCGCGTGGCGAAGTCCACCATGGTCAATATGTAGCGGTTTCCGTTTCTCGACACAGGTTTTAAAGGACCGATAATATCGATTGCCACTCGCTCGAAAGGGGTGTCGATCAACGGCATTACGCCCAGAGGCGCCTTGCCCACTTTACCTTTTGGATATGCTCTTTGGCAAATGTCACAGGATCGCACGTATCTCTTTACTTCTTCCTGAACTCCTGGCCAATAGAATGATCCTAGTACTCGGTCAATTGTCCTCTTGATGCCTTGATGGCCCGCCATCAGACTTTCATGAGCTAGCTGCAGTACTTGGCTCCGCAGTTTGCGAGGAACAACTACCTGCTGTACTATCTTGCCGGAGGATAACCGATAATGGCGATATAAAACTCCCTTTTGCATAACAAACGAATATTCTGTCGATCCTCTCCCAAAAAACACCTGCCCAACTTTGTTCCTACAGAGATCTAGGCTCTTGTCCTCCGCCTGCTCAATCTTGAAGATTCGTTGGTTGATATTCAAAGCGGTTGCTTTCACCGAATCCAACGAAGTACTTGAATTCTTGACTACGCTGATCATTGGTCTCTCGTAGCGATCTGCTTTCATCACCCCTAATCTCTCCTTGACGCTTTTAGACTTCGTCTTCCTTTCCGACAGTCCCTCGCTCCACCTGCTATCTGGATCATTGGGATCACGGGATCCTGGCACGTTTCCCACGATGACGTCATACAATGGGGAAGTCATGCATTTAACGATCACCGTGCCAGAAAAATAGGGCGAAAATATCTCCACTTTTGCTTCGGGAACTTTTATTCTGCTCCCATCGGCTAAAAATACTGTCGTCATAGCTCCTGTCAGCACTTCGTCGGGCACGAGGGAACGTCGCACAACCGTCGTGTTACTTCCTGTATCCCGAAGAACAGAGACAGGCTTACCAAATAGGAGACCCTGGAGAACTGGCATCTGATATTTCGTTGCCATTTGTTGCGTGTTTACTGCCCCCGACACATTATTCTCGGGCCCGCCGCCGGATGCGTTATCATTGTCTTTAGAGTTCTCTTCGGACAATATACATGAAGCCTTTTTATACGTGGCGGGTTTCTTGGTGCAAACTTGGGTATCGTGTCCTGCCCTACGACAATGCCCACAGTAAGGTTGCTTCGTCCGAGCGCGACAATCTGAGGCTTTATGGCCGATTTTGTTGCAAACAAAACATTGCACTGAAGTTTTTGAGGTCGTGCTCCCACTTTTCACAGCCATGCCGTTTTCAGCCTTTTCTCGGAAAACAAGCAGGTTAGACTGTCGCTGTGCCTCTAAAAACTGATCTGCCGCTTCAGCCATTTCTTCAAGTTTACGGCAATTCTTTTCACGCAAAAAGAGCGCCACTCGATCATGACACTTACTGATGAACTGTTAAGCTACAATCAGGTCACGAACTGACGCGTATTCTTTGTCTACTTTCGACATTTCCACCCATCGGTCGAAAAAACTCATTAATCGTGCAGCGTACTGCCGGCCGGTTTCTCCCTCTTGAGGCTTACTGTGCCGGAACTTCTCACGGTACCCTTCCGCTGTGAAGCGAAATCGCTGAAATAGAGCCAGTTTCACTTTCTCGTAATCAAGTGCATCTTCAGGGGATAGGCGACCAAACACTTTTAGCGCTTCTCCGCTTAGGCACAAACTCAGAGCCGTGGCCCACTTGTCTCTAGGCCACTCTTGCCCTGTCGCCACATTCTCGAACCTTTTTAAGTACGCATCTAGGTCATCCCGGTTTTCATCAAATCCTGGTATAAAATTATGAGGATTGACGTTGGAAGACACCCTTGATGATCGACCTATGTCTGCCCCGACAGGCTCTCTGGCGGTTTCAGTCTGAGTCAGTTGAAGGCGCAATTGGATCGTCCTTTGGGCCTGCTCCTCGACTTGTAATTGCAACTGCATTTGTTCCTTCTTCGCCTCTCTTTCTGCCGCCCTTTCCTCACGAGCTCGAGCTTCTCGCTCATCAATCCAAAGTTTCAATTCCGCACCTTCCAAACCCATGCGCATGGCCAACGCCATTAAATCTGTCGAGCTCATCTTTTCCTCACTAATCGTCAGCCTGACTCAAGCGATACAAATGGCCTCGTCCTGTCGCAGCGGACGCCAGTGTTACATTGTAGGGGGTGTTATAGCAACGTGCAGGTTCTTAGTTAATGGGTGTCCGAGCCGTCACCCCAGACTCCCACGAAAAGACGAGGCCGTTTGTACGCCACACTTTATACACACGAAAAACGAACACACATAACATGGACAGGCTATTTAAAGAATCCTTCACTGTCTCTGTGAACTATCAAAGTCCTAAACTAACCGTCCCTCCTTTTTAGCATGGACACAAGACATGAGGTCGGTCTCACCGAGGTTCGTTGCTACGTCTTGAGCTGGCTTGCGTTGTCCGCACGGTCAACCAGGCGACTAGTTGATGGGTAGGCTCCGCCCCCGCAGCCACGTCGCGGCTGGACACATCTGCTGGAGCTCGTGCCCGTAGCCCTACAGCTCCGCGTTGCTCGCACGGTAGACGAGGCGGCAACTTAAAGGGTATACGCACCACCACCGACCACGTACAGGCCGGACACCTCCGCTGGAACTCGTGCCCGTAGTCCGACAGCTCCGCGTTGCTCGCACGGTAGACCAGGTGGACCAGTTGGCGCGGTAGACCAGGCACTACCACCGGCCGCGTCCCGGCCGGACACCTCTGCTGGAACTCGTGCCCGTAGCCCGACAGCTCCGCGTGTCCTCAAGCACAGGATGCCTTGAAGCCGCAGCACGTCAGCGACGCACGGCCGTGGCAGGTAGAACGTGGCAGGTAGGCCGGGCTCGACTGTTACTAGGCTCGGGTCCGGAACCCAACGGCCGAGTCGAGAGCCCCGTCTTCCTCGTTCCTTCTCGTACCTTCGCCGCCACGCTACTCAGCGCTCGTGCTACCTTCGTCGTTGTCTGCTTCAAGCGCGCACTTTGTATGGCGCGCACTTTGAAGCTTCGCGCACGACACATATCACACATGCCTCGAATGAAGTGTGCCTTTTATCAACAAAGTTTGTAATAATAGAATGAAATCTACTGAAATCCGCAGATCGTTTTTTTTTCACACGCTCAACCACGAGAAAAGTCACCGAGGGAGAGTCTTATCGCAGCAACGTGATATGGTTTTTTTCTGCGCTAGAACTTTCTTCCCAGACATTTAAGCTGATAGCTCTATTTGACTGGCCCTAAAAATGAAATATGCGCTGCCTTTACTTATTCGCATAAGCCATATAATGAACTCTCTCGGAGTCTAAGCTAATTTTATGAGCATTTTCATACAAAACATAAAATCCATACTCATGGCATTGGGCGTAGACATGCGTGCGACTAATCACTTACTTTCATTCAGATAAAGAAACTCTCTGCAAGAAACAACGTTCTCTGTTTTTGTAAAGATGCCGAGTAAAAGATTGCCATGCTTCTGCATCCAGTGCTTGATGTGTTGCCACCACTATCTAGATTCTCTTCGGTTGGTGAATTGTCGTATTGTGATTCAGTGTACAGCTCCTTGCTTGATTTCTTTCTGCAGGTAATCATCCGACGGCACAAGGCTGTTTGTAGGATGTGAGGCCAGAGTGCTGCTGTATTGCTCTTCTTTCGCTATTCCCCGAGAGAGGTGTGGTGTCGCGCATCAGCTCATCCGTGAGCCGCTCGGCCACTTCCGTAATGATCACCGTTGGGGCCAGTCTAGAAAGGGTTCGGGAGGAAGCACTGCTAGATACATCCCCCGGCACCGACAACAATGTCCCACTCTCTGAGATTGCAGGGATAGGTCGAGGTGTGAAAGCAAGAAAGACGTGAACGTAGAGAGGCTCCTTACAGTCGGCGTGCTTTTCTCTCTTTGTGATGGTTGACTTGTTGTACCTTGTAATGTTTGCCGCACTCGTTAGCTGACTCCTGAATTAGCCTCCTGTCAATGGCTGCTTCTAAATTGAAAAACAGAACCACAACTTTATTGGGTCTTGCGAAATGCTACTCTTTTAGAGCAACGCTGCCCGCCGCTACCACTATAGGGAAGCCTATAGCTGCACCGCCGCATCGTGGGCCCTCTGGACAGTTCGCAATTTCTGATATAGTAACTATGAACTTTGTAAGGCAGAGTCACAATCCTCTTTTGTGAGTCGACTTGGGCTCCATAATGAGGGGCACCGCTAGAGTATACGCTCAAAGTTACCAACCTCACCAAAATCAGGGCAAGTACACTAAATATCCTCTCAGGAGACCATGAAAAGGAAAAATAGACATGCATAGGTTATTGTCTAGAGAATTCCAACGGGATGACCTGAGGTCCAGACAACTGGCTGGATGGAGGAGGAAACAGTCGCCTACTCAATCGGTGGGGTTGAATCGCTTGGTTAATTGAGATCAAATAATGGGGGCACTCACCTCACGCAAAAAGAGAGAATAGTCAGTTTTTTTTTCCACACGCTTGGCTTGGAAGTATGCATAGTCTACTATACTTCTCAAAATTTCTTCTTTCGTCGAGCCCGTATAAGAGTGGACGCCTACCACTGTTTGTTTAGTTTTGTCTTAAGTTTTTCTTGTGCGATTACTGCGTGCACACGGCAATAAAAGCATTGCCTTACTCTGATGAACTGCACAACCTGATCAAAGTGCAGAGGTATCTGCGGTCCTTTGAGGCCCTCATTTACTCTCTAGTGACACTTTGTATTTCTAATCGTAGCATCAAACTTATAGAAGCACTCTCCTCTTTACACAATATAGTTATTAGTTAAAGCACAAAATGCCTTTTCGTCCTCAGCTTTAAGCGTCACAGTTGCCAGCTTTCAGCGTAGCTGCTATGGAGCCAGCTGTTAGTGGTACCGACGTTAAATAGAAACTACGCGAACAATGTTCTTGCTAAACAATGGCCATTTAGCAAAATAGCCCAAGGGCTGTAGTGTATATTGTCTCAGTTGCGGTTTACATGCATTTTTGGCTCGTATACCTGTCTCTTGGAATCTCCTTCGTAGGCTTTTGGGTGCATGGCACGTATGTTCGGAGCTGGTCTACCCGTGTCAGCAATGCTCGCCGACACCTTCTGTTTTTTTTGTTATGCGGCGCGCGCGCGTCTGAGTTCACGCACACCTTGCATTATCTTTTGGATTAACTCGTGCATCACTGTGCTCTCTGGTTTCTGTACTATGATGACATGAATCAATTGATATAACTTTGTAACTTTATGTGATTTATCAACCCCTTCCGCGCAGTGCCCTGGATGTTATCCGCCAGTCCACCTTGTCTATAAGGAAGCTCACCCCGTGGGTCTAGATCTTGTCGGAGGGGGTTCACGCATTGTCTTGCTGGGAGACCATGATTGGCCACACGACCACGACCCGGAATTCGGGCTGATCCCCTCGATGGATGGGAGGTCATAGTGCATCAGTTAGTTACTTGCATATTTGTAATCCCCGTCTCGTCACAAACCACGTACGTAATCTTTTACCTTGCTTTGCATGTCCTGTCTGTGGTCATGTAGGCGCCACCACATATGTTACACTTGGGGGAGCAATAATGTTCTTGGTGGGAGTTGCAGAGGCCACCGTCATGGAAGCTGTGGTACGCGAGATTCGGGTAAGCGTTCATAGGGTGGCTGAGGCGGCCGCATTGCTCAGATTAGACCATTTGCTGGTGGCACAAAGTGCAAGCTATGAGCATTGCGCCGTACGCCTCAATCGTGACGCGTACCCATGGGAAACGCCTCACAATAGGGTTGCGTCAGTAAACACGCCCCCAGTCGAGACGCGTTTACCTTTTGAAGTTTCCCTTGGATGTGAATAGGCCACATTTTGGCGTAGCACTCCGTGGTCACTCGTTACGGAGTGCTGACGACGACGTTCTGGGGCGAGTTCGGACAGATCGTCACTACCACGCTTTTTTCCCGTCTTCTGGCACCCGCGAAGATGGCAATGATAACTACACGTGCGCCGACCTTGACGATGTCGATGTTGGTAATTAGGAGATGTGCGCCATCTTCTAACACTTTCTTTGACATTCTTGGATTTCGTACCTTGCTTAATCGTTCTTGCGTTGATGTCGTGTGAGAAGTGCGCCCCACGTTGCCGGGTTGACAAATGCGGCGTTCCGGTTATCTTCCATTCCTCGTCTTCGGTAATTACTTCAGCGGAAACGTCTGCCCCTATTACCTGATTATTCACTATTGAGTCAAGTTCGTGTGTACTAAGAAGTTAATGCTACTCAAACTGTTCGAACAGCTTTTACTTCCCCTTCTCATAGCATGTTATTGTGTGAAATCAGTTTAAATTTCAATTCAGTTTTAGTCATATATTACACTCTACCCTCTTACACTCTACCCTCATATATTACACTCTACACTCTACCCTCGTGTTTGTTGGGTTGCCAACCAAGTAAACACTTGGTTTACACCGCGGCCTTTCCGTTTCACTCCTATGTTTTGTATGTGTAATGCTTGCATTTTGGCTTCTGACTCAAGTTCATCAGAAGGTCACCGAGAAAGAAAGGTAAAATGATTACATCCTTTAACCTCAAGGATCTGCGTGGTTCTGGAACATCTCGGGATGGCGGGATATGTGTACAAAGATATTCCGGGTTTTATGGATATTCTAAGGCTTTCACTTTCATGGGTGCTATGTAATTCATATTATCAACAGATGTTGGCTTACGTGCTCGGTCAGGCCAAGTCTTTGCCACTCCTGCCAAATGTTGAATGGTTGATCCAATAGAGTTGGGGCGGAACTAAACTGGGCTACGACGGCCAGGACTTTCCCGGACGAAACTACCCACTTTTATAGTAGGCTTAGAGCAATCAAGTGCTCAGCATTTACAACTTTCTCGTCGCACATAATTAGTTGAAGAATAAGGGTTTTGAATAAATGTAACTATTTTATACAGTGACAGAAGCCTTCAGATAAAAGTACGAAGTATTGTCTCTACAGTGCCCGCATGTTAAACAATACTGTAAAGCTAAATTTTCGCACACATGCACGCGTTTCTCTGCGTGTCATGTTTTTCAGGACTTTCTGGAACGGACACATCAGATTACGACTCGGTGAGAGCGTCAAAGCGATCCAAATAGGTAGGCGCTACGGTGTCGGGGGTTTTGCGAATTTGCGATTGTAATAAATTCTAAACTGTTTCGAGCTTTTACAGCGACACTTGAGCCAATCCTAAAGAGCACGTTGAATTAGTACCAAATATGAAAAAAAATTGGCACATCCTACGTACTTTGCGAATCGATGTTATGCGAAGCATGTGGGTGGAAGGTGACTCTGTTGTAATATTTTATTGAGCAAAACATTGCGAAACGACGCCAAAGATACTTACAAAATGCTCTACGCACAACCAGCCAAAAGTGTGCGCAGAGTTTTCAGTTAGGATGAAGGAGGGGGCCAATTATTTCTGCTGCGTCTGCACGCATGTGTTTCATTATTAAACTGTTTGGGCCGTCATAGCCGTATACGCGCGCATCTGACCCCATGCATAAAGAATATTTCGGAGTAGCATACGTGCTGAAAACTAGCATACTGTGCGGTTACAAGAGCGAAAAGGCAGAACAGCATCAAATAAAGAACTCAAATGTACACTCGACACTCGTGAAGAGGGTGAGGGGGTGATGGGGAGTGCTTGGACGCTCTGGAATGTCGGAAGCTCATTATCTCACCGCAGACCAAAATAGAATGAACAAGTACAATGAAATGTAGAAGGGCAAATGCAACGGATGTTAGCGCGGGACTTGAACCTCTACCTCTGCCTCGTTCCACCGCCGCCTGCTGTGGCTAATGCTACTCACTCGTTAGGGAGCCCAAACCTACGCCATCCCGACCCTCACAAGAACAAGCGACTTGCCTTTCCCCAACCGGCCTTAATTAGGAATGCTCCTGCTCGTTGCCGAGAGTGTGCCTGCCCTTTGGCAACAACTCTGATATGCACGTCAGCGTAAGCCCATGCTTACCTTTCAAGCAGCATCAACGACTGAGTTTCGAGATCCTATATACAGTAATCTCTGGCTCCACTTTGCAATGTGCCTACAGCATGGCTACTGTTAGTGTCACTGCTTTCGTGTTAAGTTCGGTAGCGAGAGATAACAAGTGATGTATTTTAGATCAGGCTGAGTATTGGATCAAGTGTGATGCTGTCTCGGAAAGGCACTACACATTCGAGAAGCGTTTAAGGTAGCGTTGGCAAATATGCTTGAGTCCCTTGTACTTATACTTAAGAACAAGTTAAAGGGCCCTAAATCATCAAAATTTCCGCAGCCCCCCTCTGCGGCGTCTTTAATAATCATATCCTGGTATTGGGACTTCAAACCCCGTCAATTTTTACTATGAATTCAAGGTAACCGATCATGTTGAGTACAGTATATTTTTACGGGGAATATTCATTCGTGGAGAGCGGGTCTAGCTAACGCCGCGCAGAAAACACAGTATTGCAGGACAACAGGGCAGCATGAAAGTAACCCACAACAACAAAGTTGCCGTCTTCCTTTTTTTGGATGTAGTTACAGCACTTGTGCCAGAGCTACAGTTTCATTCTCGTGTCATTACCCTGGCCGAGTCACAGTGAGTGAGTAACCAAGGTGGATTCTAAAACGAGAAATGTAGGCTACTTGAGTTCTGGGCGTAGCAGCTGATGAGCATGCTGTAGCGTGAATCTCATAAGCGGCAGGTGTGACCTAACGAAGGTCATGGTAGGGCCTAACGTATCGCGATAATAATTTCTCGCACAGTACGAAACGTCGAGATGGGAGCCACGCGAGAACAAGAGAGCCCGCAGGAAAAGTTGGCCCTGTATCCGCATGTCACAGTGCAAATGTCGTCGAAAGACGATAGTCTTGCGTCTGGAGAGAGTGAACAAATCGTTTATTTGATGTTCCGCACAAGAAAAACGGTGAATGGTGTACTTGAGGCGCTGGAGAATCGAGAATGGTTAGTCAGACCAAAGCAGGGTGCCGGAGTGTAGCAAACTATGACGGCTGCACATGCGTCTGCGGCTATATATTTCCTGCGTTTCTCCTGCAAATAAATCAGTTGGGAGTTGACGCTCTTTCTCTGTGATTATTTCTTCCTGTGGTGCCTTAGGCGTCTAGAATTACCCCTCAGTATGACGGCTGAAAAGTAGACAAAACGTAGAGCAGGCGGCTTTCTGTAGGTGGTGACAAACGGTAGAGCTATGTCCCAATCAGTGTGGTCACTAGATACGCACTGAAAAAATTGGCAGATCCCACTTACAGTGGGAACCAATGATATGCGAAGTACAAATGAGAAATGTTGATATGTCACTTTACCTTCAGCACATCGTTACGACGTGTAGGTAAATAATGCCATATATGACTTCCAAGTCATGATTATCGTTTTTGGGTGTGTCATATACTTTCGTCATCTATTCACGTCTCGTCATACCGAATTCAGTATATGTGGATCTTGCGAAACGGCTGCGAGCACGCTATGAGCATGGTATGTTGTCATGCTTTTAAATAACACGCGTATCAGGATTACCATGCCCGCAACGGTCATATATATTTCCTCCTCTATTGACGTCACCTCAGACCAAATTTGGTACTTGTTGAGCTTGCTGTGTTTGTCATATGTGGAGCTTGCTGAATCAGTACATGAAGAAGTAGATACCCACGCTCACATAAAACAGCGCAAACTCAATGACAAATGAAAGACACAACCACATGAACAAATTTATTCGAAATTAAGAAAACATGCATCCATGCAGCTTCGAACAATTTGTCAGAACTGCAAGAATATACAGAGGTAAGTTGAGCTGTATGAGGCCGGATACAGGACCTACGCAAGCGTGTACACCCAAATACGTATGCAGCCGGAGTGTGTTCCGCTAAGGCGCAGTGAGAGTGCACATGCGGCTAAACTATCCACGCATGCTTGATTCACTCTCGGAAGTACACGGTTATAGAAGTATCAGGTTGCAAGTGCTCTTGATGTACGGCATCCCGGAAAAAACGAACAATCAAATAAGAATTATTTGGTGAGAATAGAGCATACAGGATAATATCGGTATACTGCATATGACTTAGTTGCAGCCCTACATCAAAGCGACGCTGGCATTACCCCTCCCGTATTGCATTATGAATAAAACTTGCTCGAAAGCATCTATGATCGCGACACCACCTCCAAGTATATCGGGCAAGGCTCAGGAGGTTTATTACTACAAAAAGTAATTGAAGGAAAAAAAAACAACTAAAAGCACTCTGTGAACTAGCGGTGCCGGCTTTCTTAAAGATCTTATTTCGGGATAAAACGGTTCGGATTGCATTTCGGCGTAGTCTTCAACACCGCACTTTGTGACGACTTGAACAAGTCAATTTCTACCTATCTATCTATCTATCTATCTATCTATCTATCTATCTATCTATCTATCTATCTATCTATCTATCTATCTATCTATCTATTCATCTATCTATCTATTCATCCGCCCGTCCGTCTATCTATCTATCTAACTATCTATCTATCTATCTATCTATCTATCTATCTATATATCTATCTATCTATCTATCTTTTCATTCGTCCGTCCATCTGTTCATCCGTCCGTCCATCTGTCTGTCTGTCTGTCTGTCTGTCTGTCTGTCTGTCTGTCTGTCTGTCTGTCTGTCTGTCAGGAATTTCAAAGAGAAGGACATCACATAAAACCTTAACGTGCAGCAGAAAAACAGGCGCTGAAGATCGAGATCCGCAAACGAGAACTCGAGTGAGCCTTCGGTATGAACCCTGAAGTCATTTACAAGAAGGGCCCGGGGATTAATGGATGCCTTCGGTCCTCACATATACACAATTCCGGGAAGGCGTCTTCCTTCCCCAATTGCTCATTTCCCTCCACTCAGAGGATCACAATAGAGGCTCTCAAGCGTCAGGGGTCCGGGCCTATCACGAAAGCTAAAATATGTGAGCACGACACGAGGGGCCTGCTTTAGCATCGATATATGATAGATTATTGAATGCCAAAAGATGTAATAACAATAAATGATCTACAAGCAAGTAAAAAAGAAAAAGGAAGCATACAAGAAACTCGACTGCAGTCGCGGTTCCAAGACCTTATAAGACATAACGAAGTCTTTATAGGATCTCCAGAACTGGCGCATGTTACTTTGTTGAAAAAAACTTGCTGCCTTTAAGGCAAGGAAATTTTTACAGGAAGAGGAAAATATTTCTTGTAGTGACGCTTGCACGAAAACAATCGTTATATTTAAAATACCCTAGTACATATACGCAGCATTACCTGAAAGCTATTGTCCACTAGTTACCTAATAAACTGAAAATTGTTGAGCATGAACATATTCAAATCCTTACATCGTTGCTGAGATTAAAGTGGTATGACTTCGTATACCTTTTTTTTGACTCTTGAAGAAAACTAATCGGGCGCTTATCACCTTTCCAGATTTGCTGTTGTAGGCCTAGTGATAACAGGTTCAAAACAAAATAGAAGACGTAAGCAACGGCACAAAACAGCGTGTTGGCGTACCAACTAGAAATCAAAATCAATCCCATCTGTCAGAAGAAAAGAAAAAATTAAAGTTCGGTGCTCGAGGAAAGACTGTGCTATGTGTGGCTCTAGCCAATCGCCAGCACTTCTCAGTGAAGAGAAATCTATCTTGTCCCAGCGTGTACATGTAGATTGCCCTCCGTTGGCACTCAGAAAATTCACGAGGGGCTTCAAATTTTTTTACAAACAAGAAGACTTTTCCCCCTGCGTTTTACTCCGTTCAGCAGTCTTTCTAAAAGTAACTAAACAATTAATACTTGTGCTAAAAAACGCAAGTAGCCTATTGCTAATCAAAGAAGTTCAAAGTCATTTTTTTGTTCTTAATGGTATATTTCTTCCCTGCTTTTTGACGCTCTCGGTGAGTCACCACTCACAATCGTGACATCTGGTTTCTTGAACAAGAAAAAACAGAAAAATTTTGTGGAAACAGAGTCTCCGTTGCTGCAGTTCTCAGAAGGGTTGACTGGCACTTCAGAAAGAAAACAAGGAAATGCAGCTGTTGTATGTGGAGTCTGGACTGTGCTGATAGCGTGTGAGTGACACTATTCAAAAAGTACGAACAGCGCTCAAGATATACGGCAGCCATCATCTGCAGGGATCGTAGTTCTGAAAAAAAAAGGAGTGAGCGCATTCTTTTCGAAAGCTCGCTCTTTAAGTACGTGCCTCAGACGACGTGATGCATGAACCGAAGAAAGCAGAACAGGGTATACAAAATAGGCACTTAAATATTCGTGAAGCCCAAGCGTTAAAACAATGAAATTGGAGTATTCCGACGCTAATATGGTTGCTTCTAGGTTTTTTTACTAGACTTTAGCTGGGTTATACTATGTTCTTCTCACGTTGATTATTTGGTGAAGGTAAGTCATCATTGCCACCCACATGTACACGCTAACTTGTACGTTCGTCGCAGTTTTTTTAGTCCTTCAGTGGCTGTCACACAAAGCAGCCTTCAAAACCAACGTACCCTTATGTACGATAGGAAAAATTAAAGTGCTGGTGAGCCGTTATACCTGTGATCAATGCTAGCTGACAAGAAAGCCTCGGGCTGTTTTGCGCGAGAAGGAATGAAAAGTTTACAACAACTAGAATGAGTGCGGTAAAATGTGACAAAATTTTTAAAATCTTTAATGTTTACTTTTAGTTCACTCCTTACAAGAAACAACAAAGCAGAGAGTTTACTTTGAGTAAAAAGGTCTGTGATATCTAAATGTTGCTATGGTTCGAAACATTCTTGTAAAAATAAATAAATTATGCTCCAGATGTCGCATTTCTCTCCAACCTGCAGGGCGAAATAAAACGTTGCGTGGGGCAAGACGATACAGTGGGAAAAAATTCATTCCTTCAGTTTTTGCAGCAGCAATCGATGATATTCACTCTGTGGGCTCTTACGCATTCTTAAGAAATCTGGTTCTGGACTTCCCGCACTGAATATAGACGGAATCCGGGGCCATGTGTCTTCGAAACTCCTTGCAGATCAAACACATGCCAGTGTGTATTTGTGCTAATGTGGTCTTTTATTGAACGCTTGCATCTCATTCGATTATTCAATAACTGGAGGCTACATATGTTTGGACGCATCTTCTTCATCTCTATTTGTCATTTTGATGCAAAACTAATCAGGCGAGTCATAGCTTTTACCTTCGTTCATAGGTCTTTGTGATGGAATGATTGTCAGAACTGTGCTAGATTCAAATTTTCTAGCGCTTGTATTTCTTATCCAATGAGGTTATTGTAGAAACACTGTTAGAACTCGATTCAAATACGTGTTTGCAAATGACTTGACTTGGAGATTCCGCCATTCTTTGATACGTCTCTTAAGAGCATCCTTGGGAACCCGGAAAAACCTCAATGCAGCGCCAATAGATTGAGTGATCTTCTAAATGGCAATCATAGTTTTTTGCTGTCGTTTTCCTTCCAGAAAGCTCTATATTACAACCTCTTGTAAGTACAAACCATCTTAAACAAAAAATATAATATATAATGAGTGTAGGTTATTGCTGAAAATAATAAAACACTCCCTAAGCACCGCAGCATGTTTTAGTCGCGTTTTGTCTCTCTCACAACCATGAATTAAATAAAAAAGTTCCACTTTGTCCCCGGGAACGAAACGAACTAAACGTTTAGCGTCTTTAACCGTAGTCTTAATGAACAAGTGAATATTTGCTTTGGTCAACTGATGCGGGAGTAACTTCATGCACGGATCCTATAATTCGGCCGAGCAGGATTTCGCCCTTCTTCACGGGCCACGAGAGCACTGACACCAGCCACGTGAGTTTTCCCGCACGAACGCTGTGAGAAATCGTCGACATTTACAAATGAAAAGGTAGACAAATATACCAGCACTTATCACTATAAAAAAACACACAAACAGTTTTTGTATTGCTACAGAGGCCGGCAAAAAAAATGTGGTGTTTTCACCCGTCTCTAATTTTACCCCACACAACCATATTATATGGTGTAACAAAAGGCAGGGAGGCTAATGTTTCCATGACCAACATATCCGCAATAAAAAATAAGTTTTAGGTTTGCCGCACCTTTTAAATGCTAAGCATTTCTTAGTGAACTTCGGCGACTTTGAGCGTATCTATCTATCTATCTATCTATCTATCTATCTATCTATCTATCTATCTATCTATCTATCTATCTATCTATCTATCTATCTATCTATCTATCTATCTATCTGTCTATCTGTCTATCTATCTATCTATCTATCTATCTATCTGTCTATCTATCTATCTATCTATCTTGCCGTCTAGGACTTTTAGCTCTCCTGGCCGTTTCGATAATGGTATTGATACCAAACTTAGTATGTCATTGGATGACTGTATCAAGAACACATTTGACTTGTCATATTATGAAAATCATGATATGTACGTCATGAATGTCATAATTTCCATGTCATTATCCTGCTGCTCTTCTGGTGGTTTCGTTCATATGACTTGTTTCAGAACTGGTATGGTATGACATGATTGCATGGCGAACACAAGCAACAGACCCTAACATGAAAATCATGACATGCGTGTCATGTAACAACCTGACTACATGCCACGCTCATGATGCGCTCGCGGCTATTTCGTTAGCGTCACATATACCAAAGTTGGTATTACGGTACGTGAATGAATGAAAAAGGCATGGGACTGGAGAAAACATGATAATCATGGGATGTGTGTCATGTAACAACATGACTACGTGCCATGCTCATGATGCACTGGTGGCCATTTCGTTAGCGTCACATGTACCAAATTTTGGTATTACGCGACGTGAATGAATTATGTAAGTATGATAATGTGCAAAATAACATTCAAAACATGAGATGGGTGTCATGTAACAACATGACTACATGCTACCCTCATGATGTGCTCGTGGCCGTTTCACTAGCTTCACATGTACCAAACTCGCTATTACGTGACGCCAATGGATGACGAAGGTATGTGACTGGTGCAACCGTGATAATCATGAGATGTGTTTCATGTGAGAACATGACTACATGCCAAGGGCAAGGTGCCAACACTGTTCGACGTTATGCGGTGCGCGTGCTCACTTCCGTTCATTTCGTCGTGTGACGCTGGCTTCGCCACGTCAGGCGCCATTCTTGCCATATATTCACAGGCGTGCGCCTCACTGCGTTGCTTTGACGCATGCGCGTTTCAGTGCGTCCGGCGTACCTCCGTCACGAAAACAGGGCGACGCAGTGTTGTCTGGGTAACGCATCGGCGCGACATGCCACATGTCACAATTCGCGCCATCGCCGTCGGGATTGCACTGACGGACGCCGGTCGCATCTGGCATCAGACAATAGAGTGTTCGCGTTTTGCTAACATAGCGTCGTTGTGCCCAGCGTACAGGCGCGTCAACGCTACATAGGAGTATATGAGGCCATTCGTATTGCGCTCGCGGCCGTTTCGCTTGCCCCCCATATACTAAATTCAGTATCACGAGACTTTAATAGATGACAAAGGTGAACTAGACATCAATACATAATAATTATGACACGTATGTCATGTACAACATCACTTACCTCCACCTCGTAACATTGTGCTGATTTTAGAGCGACATATCAACTTTTCTCATTCGTGCTTGGCTGTCACAGGTCCCGTTAATTCGAGAGGCGATCGCCGGGCTAATTCCAAGGGTCGAAGTATCGGCCCCCCCGAACCGCACCACGAAAGCGTGGACAATTTAGAAGTGGTCCATTTTGGCGCGCCAGCGGACGCCGGCAGTGGCCCAAAGAACAAGTCAGAACCGAGAGTTGATAAACAAAACAAAATATATTCTCAATAATGGCAGATGAAAAACAATGCACAAGTATGCACACTCCACAATAGTTGAGTACAGTATGTCACCAATCAATCAACGTACTACACAGTACAATCAGCCACACTCGAAACAACGGACACAGACAACAATACGCACAAATGCAGTCACATGCATTGAACAACCAAGACACTTAAAGACTAAAGAGTTAGAAAACCTGTTCAGTCCAAAGTTCTTGGAACAAAAGTCTGGATGATACTCTTCTGAGAATCACTCACTCAAAGTCTAGCGTTGTTGTCGTTCCTCTGCCCCCGAAGTTTCTCTTCCAGGAAACCTCGCGTCTTCATTTGGCCGCTCTCCAAGCTTCAAACCTCTTCGCCAGAAACACGTCGGCTTCACACTCGCAGCTGTTGCCACGCGTCTTCGCTCGATAGCGGTAGACACACACTCTTGCCTGTAGCTCGAGTTGTCACCCCTCAGGTGAAAATCCTCTTCTTCTCCTCCTTTGTCACGGAGGACAAAAGGCTTCGCCCACAAGGCGGTATACCCTACGCACTCTGGCGCATACTTGCTTGTTCTGCTTTGTCACTAAGGACAAAATCTTCACCGACAGACGCGGCGGGATACCCTACGCACTCTGGCGTTAACTTCCTTCTTCTGCTGCTTTGTCACTAAGGACAAAACCTTCACCGACAGACGCGACGGGATACCCTACGCACTCTGGCGTTAACTTCCTTCTTCTGCTGATCTCTCATCTCCGCTGCTCCGTTAAATACCTTCCGCGCGTGATTCCAGAAAGTTCTCATCATTCCGTCGGCGCGATACGCAGCGAAAGCTGGGGAGAGGGCGAGACGGTTCGAAAGCCGTCCGCGACGGATGACGCAACCTGGCATCACCCCAGCCCTTTCCCTCTAGAACATTCCAGGGCTTGCTCGGGCGCCGATGAGAGGAGGTTCGTCGGCAAACCCACGCTTCCGAGGGGAGAAGGACGCGCGCCCGGGGAGTCTTTGGATGCTTGTTTTCTTTTTTTTATCGTTGGCCTCTCGGCGCTTCGTGGCGAGAATCTGGCGGCGCGCACGTTTTTGAGCGCTCGTTTTGTGACAATGGCATATCATCAATTCCCACTGTACGTGAAATCTGCCAACTTTTTTATCTTTCTTTGTCGACTACTTCCGAGTAGAAACACTGGCATTGATGTTCTATGTGGAATGACTTGCAGCAGCAGTGGAACGTGCAGGCGCTGTTCAGGAGCAGGACTTATCGAAAAAATAGTATCCTCAATAAGGCCTCTCTACTGCGTCTTCTGGCTACAAGAAGACGCCGTAACTGACACGGTGATTTCTCATCGACAGTTGCTGCAGCATCGGGCGAACTCTCCACCGGGTGTTCTGATTGCACGCACATCTCAGCCGCTACCGTTTTCATATTTTCACTTCAAGAACCATCCCGGAGAATTCCTACACAACAGCGACAACTATGCTTTGCGTCGCGTAGATGTGCGTGCTGCATTCGCGGAAAAGAGTAGCATCCTAACTTGGCTCGGGAAGGCAGCCAAGCGAGCAGAGATGGGATTGCCGCATTATTTTGTACCGCCACGTCGCCTTCCCACGGGAGTGCACCCCGCCGACTCTTGCATTCTTCTCCAAGGAATCACTTTCGTGGCGTCTTTTTTCCTTTCCTCTTTCATCTCTCCGTCCGCATCAACTCTTTGTCTTCGTACGTGACTCCGACCAACCCCACAACATTCTCCATCATCTTCGCCATCTCGTGATTGCAGTTTTCGTCAATCTTCGCTAAGGGTGCTTCAAATCTAAGACATTGTATGAATTTGCGGATAGGGCTAGCTTTTAGATGTGCAATAAGAATTTCTGCCGTAAACTTAATTTGGCAAGGCGTTAAGAACGTGGTCAATAATTGCCCACTTTGACCAAGGTCATTGCGGAACCTAAAAGCGGCCGCTATTCGCGCTTACTTCGCAATTTAGAGAAAACTCACGTTATGACGCATGATACAACAGCTTTCTACTTTACTGCCATCGTCCTGGCTCCAGTTATTCTAGAGCGTTGAGCGTGCGTGCGTGTCCATGTGACGTTTTGCACAAACGATATTGCTGCAGCCAGCCACAAAGCCCCTCCCCCCTTCACCTTCTGCAAAACCATCGTTCTCATTATATTTTATTGATATCACTAATGAGAACTTAAGTCTTGGTAGCATTGTAAAACTCAAAGGCATGACCGACTCGTCGAGAATGCTAAAGAAATTCTGCCATTGCGTTCGCTTATGCAGCCCCGTCGTTTTTAGCACACAGAAAAAAGTACAACCGAAATGCGATGGAGTATTCTTTGTGAAAAGCTCATGAACATTCTTCATCAAGTTGCTATACATGTTTCCTAGGTGGCGATTTGATGACAGCGCACTGGAATTTTCACATTGGTGGCATCAGTTATCCATCTCGCCGCCATTGCAAAGAGAGTGGAGTATGAATAGGCAGTCATCACAGGCATTTCTTGGCAGTTCTGCCAAAATAATAGGTACAGAGTACTTGCTTACTCATCCATCGGTGCGATCAGGAACTTTATTTGTTATTGTTTTGCTTTGCCTATTTTTTTCAGTGAGACTGAGGCGCACCTATTAAAAGGATCATTTCTTTTAGTTTAACTTTTGTAATCATATCGTATGCGTTGTGCTTAGTGAATGTACAGGCAACAACACAACGCCAACTCGCGGGCGTCGTGTTCTTGTTTGGCGAGGCGATGTAGTTTGGCAATATTTTGATTCCACTGAAGGCTCTGTTTCGCTATTTGATTCATTTGTAATCTGGGCTGAATTCAGGACATCAATGTTATAGCTCACTTCTTGTAGCTCAGAGTTTTATAGAAGGAGCATTATCGGGCAGCTCTGCGTCAAGAGGGCACAGTTTCTATGCCAGGATCGAAAAAAGTGCAACTCTATAAAAGTACCACTACAACAAAAAGCGCGTATGGTTACAATGACGAAAACAGCAAAACTCACTTGGCTATACTTAGCTATAAAAAAAACAACACGTCCGGTTAGAGGTGGGTCGCAGCAGGCAGCAGCGACGGCGACATGGGCGGAGCATGTCACGCTCGACAACGACACCTAAAGAATGTGTTCCGTGCCACCAGGTGGCGCCTTAATAAATGACCCCCAATATCTAAATTGCTGTATAGCCGGCGGCACTCGTTTATTCTGGCTTTCTTTCTGGCTGCGAAACGCGCTTGTTAACTGACTCTGGCAAAATAAAAAAGAGAGTAGTTGAACATTGGCTTTGTCTTTCAGACATAGTCACAAAACAAGGCCTAAGAATATTCCCAAATATTTTGTTTCTGACATAGCTGACACCAGTGCAAAACACAGCTTATGCCGTAAATTGTGAGAACGAACTGGTTGGGTGGAATGAGTCCAAATATACTTGTTTCATACGAAGATCACCAGACAGCGTAGCAGCATCAAAGTTCATGTTAGATCAGACGTTCTTGTCATCAGCTGCAGTCCATCCATCATAGTGTCATAAGCTGCGACAAGGCTACACATAATATAATGAATGATGAAAATAATTATGCCAAGTATATCAACTGAAAACAAGTTATGTGGTCTAATACGATAAATCCTCCTTTTGCAAATTTTACACACGTCACTTCTTTCAGGTAGATGTGGTGCTTATACAAAGATATAGACTCAAAGATTACACGAGTTTTGATAACGAAACTTGATATATAGCATGCATGCCCATATAGTTTTCAGGGAATAAAAAGGCAGATCTCACGTACAGTGGGAATCGACGATATGCGAAGTACTGATGAGAAATGTTGATATGTCACTTTAAAATCAACACTGAGTTACGAGGTGGAGGTGCCGCACATGACTTCCGTGTCATGATTATCATGTTTGGATGTCTCGTTTACCTTCGTCTTCTATTCACGTCACGTGATGCCAAATTTAGTATATGTGGAACTAGCGAAACGGCCGCGAACGGATCATGAAGGGCCTAATATACACCAATGTAGTGTCGACGCGTGCGCAGGCTAGGCACAGAGACGCTATGTTGGCAAAACGCGAGCACCCTATAGTCTGACGCCAGGCGTGACCAGCGTCGCTTGGCGCGGCCCGACGGCTACCGGCGCGAACTCAAGGGTAGAGCAAGGGTAGAGCAAATTCAAGGGTAGAAAATTCAAGGGTAGAGCAAACATGACAATGTGTACCGAAAACATCCCGCCTCAAAGCACTGAGGGAATACACGCGTAGGTTTTGGATACGGGACATCGTGACAGGCGCCAACATAACAAAACATTGTGTAGAAAGTGCGTGTTTACCGCAAGAACGAAATGGTAAATCCTGTGCTGTACCCCCCTTTGTTATTTCAAAAAGAAAAAAGAAATCTATGCCGCGATGACAGATTGAAAGTCGAAGAAGCTCAAAAGGTGAGATGAATTTTCGAAGGCAAAACAATGCTTTAATGAAGAATATGACGCCACGGTGTCACCAGGAAAGAAAGAAAACGAAAAAAGGCATCATTGAAGAAGTTGCGATGAAAAATGTCGTGTTGAATGTCAAAGCATGCTTCGGTGACTCCGCCGTCTTATTTCAACAAGAAAGAAAAAAGAAAAAGAATTCACATAAGAAATAACTCGGGTATGTGAGCAAAGAAGTTGAGCAACCATGTGAAAGACGCGTGTAATAACAAAGCGTATTAGTCTTACAACACATCTGAAGAAAACATAGCGAAAACTGACGCGTGTGTAAGTGTGGTAGCGTAAATTAAATAGCGTTCGTTTCCGCTTATTAGTCGTCATGAGAAGCTCGCTTCTTTGTAAAAGCAGATATTTGTTATTGCTGTTTTCCGTTCATTCATCTTAAACGGGAATACAACCATAAGACGGCACAGAGAGAAGTTGAAGTTTTGTTATGGTGCCCCGGGCATTGCGACTCTATGTCTTCGACAAACAGCATTAAAAAATGTTATGCCTTAAGAACGTGATATTTACGAGCATGATAGTAATATCCCGGTATGCTACATATCACGGGGCAGCATTACAATTTATGCAATACTTATTCTGGCAAATCCACATGAACTTATCAGTTATGGAGCATTACTGCCGCAATGCTGACGCAACAGCGTTAAACAGCTCGTTTCTCGACGGTTCCGGTGCTGGTCTGGGCGGCGGTGTCTCTACTTGTGAGCAGAAAAGCAGCATTGGTCGTGAGCCAATCCACATCATTTTCAGTGTGCACCTCGATGCCGGTGTTCTCTGCACGATCGGCAATGTAAGCAGAAATACGTCTAACTAACCTTTGTGTCATGCGTCAGTTATGTCAACTGGCGCGTAACGCCCTTACCCTCCCAAGTACTGACCGAGCTTAATGCTGCTTAGCTTGAGGGATCAGACGAGAACTGGCGCATACAGTATGGTATGGCCGATGGCGCGCGCAATATCCTAAATACCTGGAAACATTGTATGCTTTGCATTGAGGCGGTTCAAGAGTCTTATTTACCGTCTTCTTGATGAAGAAACTAAGGCGGCTTTGGTGATGGAGAAGTGAGTAAACTAATCCTACACCATAGGGGGCATGCATGCTCGTTGAAAGGGTTGATGCTCCAGCACGCCTCGCAGAATGGCTGACGGCATGGTTGTCGAGGTACACAAGATTGGGGCGTCCGCACCTCACTGATTTCGGGAGCTCTAAGAATGCTGTTTTTCATATAGTAATATAGAGAAGCAGATGAACTAAATATATATTGAAGTAGTCAGTGAAGGATGTTAAAAGTGACACGGTGTTGAAAAAATTCTGGTATGTGAGCAAACACATATAAACAGTGATGGCAGAAATTTTAATGTCTGTATATTGGAGCGTTCTATCAAAAATATCTAATGTAGGTCCACAGCAGTTGTACCTACGATATTCATGCTTTATCGTGAGTTTTTCACATTTAGAAGTGAAGTTGATTAGTCATTTCAATCATGCAATACTAAACATATGGTAGCGCTGGAAAACGAATACTAATGTTCACAAAGGGGCAGGTTTTAAACAAAGGAAAAGATTCAGACACGAATATCAGAAAAGAAAACAGCCTTATGCAGCAATGCGAATTTTGACCCGTGTCTTTATATAAAATGCTAGAAGAAAAATAATGCCCAGTGAATGCTTTATGCAGCACCGGTTGTATAGCTCGTGGCGATAGCGCCCAAAAATAACCTCCCGAGGCAGAGCACAACAAAGAAGCATCATTTCTGTATTTTACGTAGTTTAATTTTCATTTCAAGCGCCCTTGTTTGCAGCACGTTTATGAAGGCAAGCAGAACGACATTGCAGCTCGACTCTATCTCGAAGGTGGTAATGCTTCTAAATTAGGCCGCACAGACAAATGAAACAGGGGATGGGCATCGGCCAATCGAAAACACACAGATAGGGTACGTGGCGTCCCAATGTTTACGAGGAAAAAGAGAGCAGCGGCGCGATATAACGTAAGATTTATAAGACAGTAAAACAACGCACCTTTGAGGTAGGCAATGAATGCCAAGAATCTCGCTTGCATAAACCACTTTCATGGTATATATCATGCACCCTGATGCACTCCGAAAACTAAGCACGCCGATAAGGACCGAAATCGCGCCAGAACAGGTGGTACGAGAAAAAGCCAGAAGGGGCTCAGACGTAAATGTTTAAGGCTGCTTTGGCTGAGGTGTTTTCGAGATAAAGCAGGCCACGGTTCGCACCGCCAACGCCTGCTCCCAGCTCGGTCGTCTGGTACTCTTCGCGGCTATATCCTGTCGAACACGCCTTGCCCCGTTGTTGACGCGAGTCTGCATTCCCTGACAAATAGCTTCGATGCGCTTAGTCCTGGGCCTGAGCTCGCTATCCGATAAGGCAATTCTGATGGATGGGTAGCACGCCGTTTTCGGCTCTCTTGGTATTGCGCCCTCTATAACCCATTACGGCCCAGCCCGCACAAACGTGTGGGTAAGCGAAAACAGTCACTGAACGGTACCTATTTCAGTTTCGGTTTCAGAGACCTCTGTCAGCAATGTCAATGTCCCGGAGAATATCTCATTTTCAGTAGTTCATCAATTTGACCACCAGAGGGCGAGGAATTTCTCAAAGAAGCATGGCGTCTCAACATGTGCGTCCACGCCGGCTCCCTCCAAAATGTAAGTCAGCATTTTTTCTTGATATTCGTATTTTTTTCCGAAAATCTTCTATAGCATAGCAATTTTAAGACGTCGGGAAACATGTAGCACTAAAAAATTTACTCGTTCTGATTGCGGGCGTTTTGTGGTCACGCGCGAAAAACCCACACGCACGTTTGTGCGGGCTGGGCGTTTGTTGTCGTGAAATGCGTCGCGGCACAGTGCTAGTTGGCGCCCTCGTGCGCTGTTGTGACAGCGCGGTATATCTTTTCATTCCGCAAAATTTTTGCGAATCGTATTGGCGGGTCCCCTATTCGTGTTTTAGAGTTTACTCATGCGTCAAGTTAGCGACACAATGTGACTTTGCGTGAATTATGAGTACAATTAGTGGACAAATTATGGATTCCGTGATTGCATGAAACAACAGCTGTACAGCTGTATCTGAAACAGTGAGGAACTACATTTAGCGTCGCATAGCTGTACAGTTGTCACATGTTATTTGTTTATTACCTTTCATGAATCACAGTGAGGATCAGAATTGTTTTGGTCAGGTTTCTGGTGCAATATTTCAACGCCATAGCTGTCATTTAACCTCGGCAACGAACTTTGTGTTGTTGTGATGCATAAATTTTGCACTGTTTTCACCTGCAGGAATTTTCAATCCCGAGGACGAAAATGATATGGAAGAAATTTTGAAGCTCCTGGATTCCTCTGACATCGAATTCAGTGACGACGACGACGACGAGCTAGCAGAAATTCAAAATCGTGAACCAAATCAACCCGGCGGTGATAGCAACAGTGACAATGATGAAGATATTGATCACTCTGTTCCCGCACCTTCTGCCTCAGGTGACCAGTCAACAACCCCTGCCAGCAACAATAGAGGTCGCACCTTTTGGATGAAGAAGCCCTTCCCCAAAAAGCCTGACCCGCCTGGAGCCATCGAAAGGGCCGATGTTTTGGTAGATGTCAAAAGTCCATTGAGCTACTTTTCAGAGTATTTTAGCGAGCAGTTTTTTGAAAATGCCGCTGAAAAGACCAATATGTACCACATGTCAAAGCATGGAAAAGCTCTGCAAGCGACCGCGCAAAAGGTAAAGCAGCTGTTCGGTATGCATTTAGTCATGGGCTGCATTCGATTTCCGCAGTTACACATGTATTGGAAAAGAGGGTACCATTTTGATCTCATCAGCAGCGTAATGACACGTGAAGAATTCAAGAAGTTACGGTCAAGTCTGCACTTTGTTGACACGGAAAAACCGCGAGAAGCAGACGATGTGAACAGGCTTTGGAAAGTTCAGCCAATAATTGATGCGGTTAGGACCCGATGCACGCAACTGGAGAGAGCTCCCCGTTGCTACTCAGTTGATGAGCAAATGATACCATTTACTGGTAGGTGTCCTCTCCGCCAATACGTGAAAGGAAAGCCCAGACCACTCGGGCTCAAAAATTTTGTTGTAACCACATCTGAGGGTTTAGTAATGGACTTCGAGATCTATCAAGGAAAGTCCACTCCCCTTGCTGAAACGTCACTTGGCTTGGGTCCAAACGCTGTGCTGAGACTAGTGCGCACATTGCCAGAGAAATCCTCGATATTTTTTGACAGGTACTTTACCACCATTCCTCTTCTGGACGAACTGCTGAAGAAAGGCATTGATGGTACGGGTACTATCATGGCGAACCGAATCCGTAGTGTCCGCTTCAGAAGCGACTCAGAAATGAAGCAAGGTGACCTTGACGAACTCACTCGAAACGATGAGAAAGTAGCTATTGTGAAGTGGAAAGACAGCAAGACGGTGCTACTGGCTTCTACTTGTGCCGGGGCCACAAATGTCGAACCTGTGAAGCGGTGGTCCAAAAAGGAGAAGAAGTACATCGATGTGCCCGCACCGGAAGTTGTCAGGCGCTACAATGCGAGCATGGGAGGTGTTGATACCTGTGATCAACTAATTGAATATTACAGAGTGGCAGTGAAAACTAAAAAGTGGACCTTGAAGGTCAGTTTGCACATGGTGGATCTTGCAATTGCCAACTGCTGGCTAGAATACAGGGACGCCTGTCGAAAAGATGCGGTGCTCAGACGCAACACAATGAGCCTCTTGGACTTTCGTCTTGCTGTCGCTGAGGCACTTTGCGCGTCGCCCAAACGCAAGAGACTCGAAAGCAACAACGAAAATGTGCAGCCAAATCATTCTACCGAGAGATCCCCTGGAGCTGCGAAGATTCCCGGCGTGGACAAACGTTTGGACTCGTATGACCACTGGCCATCAGTGGACAGCTTGTCGTCTGCACGTTGCTGCAGGCTTGCAGGGTGCACTTCTCGCACTCGGACGCGTTGTGAGAAATGCAACGTCTACTTGTGCCTTTCAAGTGACAAAAACTGTTTTAAAGTGTTCCACACACGGCACTAACAACGTACTTTCTGCTCTAAGTCCAGCAAATTTAGATGCATTCTTAACTGCGCGGTTCACATGAATAAAAGCCCAGCCCACACATATGTGCGGGTATGTGTTCTATGTCAAATGTGCCGATTTTTGTGTTCTTACTTTTCAAAACGCTATTAGTATACAGCAATAAGTAATATTGTTCGATAAAGTTACCAATTAGTCTTTTATATTTTTGTCGGGCAGGAAAGGGATACGGCTGTGGAGCATGATAGGTGCAGGTAGAGACAAGTTAGATGATATTACCTTTTTTGCCACTTGGTTGAAGACACTGCAAATTTCTTCCTGTTTGTTATATAAATATGGACGCTCTTATTTTTCACACGAAGAACAAAACAGCGTACCACTAGACATGCTAGCCGACATATGAACCAGATATATGCAAAAGAAGAATAGCAAGATTACAATCTTACAGTGTTAATAGTGGTACACACCTAAATGTTTTAAAAGAACATCAATGGTACTGTTCGTGTGGTGGACTTAAAAAACACTGAGTTATACGCTTGCAACGCAAAGTCGTTATATTAATGAACAGTGATTAAATCCTGCAAATGAAAATGTCCAATGAATGTTTTCGGATTCACATAAACAGGACTCGGTAACTATTCAGGACGTGTCATGAAAAGGAGCAGCAGTTTAACGCAACACTAAATAGAGTAAAAGATAATAAAAACGACGTGACCCTACGTGTAGCCGGATGGTTTAAGCTTTTTTTCCCTCCCACCAGCGTGCGTGCTTCACGCTTTATGATAGAATTGATCTCATTGCGCGGCTTGTGGACTTTCCAGAATAACAGGTGCCGGTGTGCGTCGAGCTGTCAGTCGCAAACCATTGAAAATGATATTTGCCCAGCCAGGTATATCATGGAGCCCGGCATTTACCTAGAATGCGCTTGTAAACCTGATCGAATGAGCGAGATGGCAGATCCTCGTGGCATTACGCAGGAGCCCGCGTGGTCAGTCGCAAACATTCATTTCTGCATGGCGTCTTGAACGTTAGGTGAAGACGCTGAAATGGTCCTGATAGAACAAGGGTTCATCTTCTAGCGAACGCCACCACAGGCATCTCCGGTGCTCAAGACAGTGATCGGCGTGAAAGATCTCCGATATCAACAAACCTCCGGACACAGCAGGTAACCTTGTAACCGGGAGTTCTTGGAATCATGTCACCGAATCGTGGGAGGTCTACGTCATCGTTGTGTGGCGCTTTTGTAAACTCTGCTGTGCACCTTGTCTATACTCAGCATGGAATGATACGTTCACGTGGTCTCCTCACTGGACATATCGGCTACGAGGCAGCTGGCGTAAACGACGGCGTAAGCCTGCTGTGCAAACGGTTCAAGGCGTCTACTCAAGGGCAATGGCAGTGTCGATACAACTGTGTCATTTCATGTGGTACCCCGTGCTGAGCTTCGTCGCTCGCGACGGCTTGCAACGGCCCATCAATAGAAGAATGATGATGAAGCCAGACAAACTGAAGGTGCTTTCTTTTCACTCCCCTTCTCGCAATCAGATCAGTTATGCAATACTGCGCTCATGAAGGCTCTCGCTATAACCAGTGACTAGCCGGAACAAAAAACAAAATTCGCTTTCGGTGTCTAGGAAGTGGTACGCCTGGCTCAAGCACATCACATGAAAAATTAACAAGCCCACTTGCGGGGCATAAGTTTGGTTGAATACGGCGCATTGGTGATGAATGTATGTTTAAATTCTGCAACATAAAATTATGTCTTCGTTCGTAAAGCTTGAAACATTCCTACTTCTTAAGCATGACCAATTAGAAGCATGTGTTTTCAAATCCAGCTTTAGGTTAGAATTTACAGTGAAGCGCTGATGGGCGCACTTTAAGAACATTACAGTTTTACACGTTAATAATTGATCGTGAAAGATATTTTCGCTTGGAAATTATACTTTGGGTGTGGTTAAAAACAACAGTTTGGCTTAAACAAGTTCTTGAAGTGAGATATTTTAGTAAAACGGTACGCCCTATAAGGATATAATTACCTGCATTTGGCCTAAAATTGCTTAAGATTAATAACACACCAGGTTTGTTAATACGGTCTGGAAAATAATTCTGCGTTGCGGAGTGGCAGTGAATACAATCACTCAAATAAATCTTGACCCTATAACGCTCATAGACATACGCGTACGTCATCAAACAACACGCTCAATATGATCAAAGACGTACACGCATGTCCCTTGTCATTTGTATATTTTAAAAAACGTTCCTTTTTCAGTAAATTTTCTTCCTCTGCATGTGCTATCTTATTACATAAATACATGAACATGTTTTCTTGCGCCGACGGACCTGCATCCTTATATTTCAGTAAAGTTGTGTGCCAGCTTATTTTAGTTTCGCACTCCGGTCACTTCCAATTTTTTGCGACCGCAAAGCTTATGTGTTTCTGGTTGAGAATGTTTCTAAAGGTGACTGATTTGTTGCCTTTTTGTTTGTTGGCCTGCGGTACGAAATTACACCTGACTCCGTGCAGGTGCTCACTGACACAAACGGTGCCGCTTTGGTTGTTCCTGTTTCGGGGGCTCACAAAAAGCGCTCGCCTCTTGCTGGCAATAAAGCGAACAATTACTGCTTGTATGTGACTTGTTCCAAGTTTGCAGCACACTAGTGGCGCAGGCCGTCGTATGCTGTCGTCGTCGTGTGCCGACGCTGGCGATATCACATATTTAGCATATCCAGCTTTGGCACACTGAGCATGCGCTCGTTCCAAAGTGAATTCCTCGAGTTATTCGAGCACCTTCGTGATGATATCGTCGCAGGCAAAACCAACGTATATTATCACCACATGTCAGATATTTTATGCACACTTGCGCCTTATGAAAGTCGTCAACCTTTAGCTCATCTTGTGCCTTAAATGTGGAGCACTTTATGGCCACATAATTGAGGCAAAGTCATGTGTAAAGTTTTTATAAACTTTAACAAGGCATGTTACACATAGACTATGCGACATCATGCATGAACGTATTGTCGTGGTGTATAGTGCGAACAAATGGTAGAAGCAACTTGTGACATCGGAACAGCGCATACAGTCCCACTACCCGCATGGACAGTATACGCAAACGCATGGGACATTATACGCAAACATATACAGTCCAACTACCCAGAATTTGCAAAACACCTTCATTGTTATTCCTTATTATGTATATACGCATGTCAATATTATATTTGCTGCTGCGTCGCTTGTTGATAGCAGAATAGGTTACACCTCGCTATTGTTGCGACAAATACACAAAAAATGTGGCGACGGGATGTCATTCACTGGCAACAGAGCTGGGCTATATTGTCACGGAAACGAAGAGATGTTGCATTGACGACGCTGTGGTTGTATTACCAGCTATCGAGCTTTCTTTGTTTGTTTGTTTGTTTGTATCCTCTGATCCATGGCTCGTACCCACTCTGGTGGATTGGCCAAGAGAACATGTAGTCTCATATGGACGATAACTGCATTATTGCTTACAACGAAAAAACAAACGTGGGGTGGGGGGGGAATTGTATAGTGAAGATCGAGCGAAAACAACCCTTCGTCTTCTTCGTCATGCAGGCACGCGCGTCGCCCCCTAGAATATCAATATGCATGCATGTAGCATAATCCCCGGCGGCAGAAGCACCGTCTCGGCGCATTTAAATGTCAACATCACTAGAAGAGTGGTAGGGCTTCACGCCGCGCAACATGTACAATATTGGTAGCCTGTTGGGCACATGAAGGCGACGGGGTCACAGGACCAATTTCATATCTCAAAGGAGTAACCACACGAAGGACTCGGTATGGACCTGTGTAGCGAGTAAGCAGCTTTTCTGACAAACCAACTTGACGGTTTGGAGACCAGAGCAGGACCAAAGAACCGGGGGGAAAGTTGATTGATTGATTTGTGTGGTTTAACGTCCCAAAACCACCATTTGATTATGAGAGACGCCGTAGTGGGGGGCTCCGGAAATTTTGAACACCTGGGGTTCTTTAACGTGCACCCAAATCTGAGGACACGGGCCTACAACATTTCCGCCTCCATCGGAAATGCAGCCGCCGCAGCCGGGAATCGAACGCGCGACCTTCGGGTCAGCAGCCGAGTACCTTAGCCACTAGACCACCACAGCGCGGGGCACCGGGCGGAAAGTGTACGTCGCGGTGTCGTTGGTCATACAAACGCCGTTGCTTCTCTTGCGAGGTCAGAAGGCGATTGCGGGTGATTTCGCGTGCGGGAGCGGCCCGAGTGATAGCGTCCTTGGCATATTCACTGGTCGGTGATGCAGGAGATGGTATGATGGTGTCTAGAGGCATTGTTGGTTCTCGGCCAAACAGCAGAAAAAATAGAGAGTAACCGGCAATGTCATGGCGCGAAAAATTATAGGCAAATTCGACGTACGGCACCGCAAGACCCCAGTCGGTCTGATTGGTGGAAACATACTTAGCGAGCATGTCTGTAAGAGTTCGATTTAGACGCTCCGTGAGTCCATTAGTTTGCGGATGGTATGACGTGGTCAGCTTGTGTCTCGTTTGACAGGACTGCAAGATTTCAGCTATGACCTTCGACAAAAAGGTGCGGCCATGGTCTGTAAGCAGCTGCCGTGGGGCTCCGTGTTTCAAAATCACGTCCTTGAGCAGGAAGTCGGCGACGTCTGTGGCGCAGCTTGTTGGAAGAGCTCGTGTAATGGCATAACGCGTAGCGTAGTCGGTGGCCACAGCTATCCACTTCTTACCCGAGGAAGACAAAAGAAAAGGACCAAGTAGGTCCAAGCCAATGCGGAAGAGTTGTTCTAACGGAATATCAAGAGGTTAAAGGCATCCAGCGGGAAGTGTCGGCCGGCAGTGTGGAATATGTCGAGAATAGCTGACAAACGCTGCAGGTTGGTCTCAAGTGTTGGGGAATATACAATGACATCATCAAGATAACAAAGACATGTAGACCATTTGAACACTTGTAGCAGAGAGTCCATCATGCGCTCGAACGGGGCTGGGGCGTTGCATAGGCCAAATGGCATAACCTTGAATTGATATAGGCCGTCTGGAGTTACAAACGCAGTCTTCTCTTGGTCTATTTTGTCGACATCAATCTGCCAGTAGCCGGAACGTAGATCTAATGAAGAAAAGTACCGGGCGCCTAAGAAACAATCGAGAGCGACATCGATGTGGGGTAAGGGGTGAACGTCCTTTTTCATTATTCTATTCAGATGGCAGTACTCCATGCAGAAGCGCCACGTGGCATCTTTATTTTTAACAAGCACAATGGGGGACGCCCAAGGGCTTGAACAGGGTTCAATGATTCTTTCGGCTAGCATCTTGGTGACTTTTTGTTTAAGTACTTTACGCTTTGTGGCAGACACCCAGTATGGCCGCCGATAAATGGGATGAGAATCAGCTGTGTTAATGCGGTGCTTCACGGGGGAAGTCTGGCCAAGAGGACGGCTGTCTATGTCGAATACGTCGTGGTATCAAGCCAGAAGGCGGCAAAGCGCAGCTGACTCCTAAGGTTTGAGGTCCGGGGCAATCATGGAGCATAAGGTAGCCTCGAGGCACGTGGCATCTTGCGAGGGACGTGGGTGATTGGGACATCCGTCTGCCGCAAAACAGGTGACGTGGTCATCAATTAGGGTCTTAGCGTGGCGGCCAATATTCCATGAAGTAGCACTTGTTTTATGGAACCAAAGTTGATAACAGGCAAATATGTTTGGTTAGAGGCCATGGTTACGACGGAGTGTGGGACAGTAATGTAGTGCGCCAGGAGAACATCAGCAATCGGTGTCACGAAATTATCACCGTCGAGCAGGGGAGAGGGTGTTGTGAATTCAACGAATGAGAGAACTTTAAATGGTATCTGGAAGAAATCAGTGGTGCACAGGCCGTTCGGGAGTTCAAGGAGAGAATCCGGGAGAAGATGAAGTTCTAGGCAGAGAGTACCGGTGGCACAATCGATCAGAGCAGAATGCGTCGATAGGAAGTCCATGCCGAAGATTAGGTCGGGAGGGCAATTTTCAAGCACCGTAAACAAAACGGGATACGGCGGCCGGCCATACTAACACGAGCAATACACATTCCAGTGATGGCCACAGTTCCAGAATCAGTGACACGGAGGGCTTTAGTCGTTGCAGGAGACTTTTTTGAGCAGGCGACACAGATGAGCACTCATTATGGACACTTGAGCTCCGGTATCAACTAACGCTTTCAAAGAAATACCGTCCATATACACCCCGATCAAGTTGGTATTAGTGGGGAGCGTCAACGGAGGTTTCGGATCAGTCGCAATAGATGCAGCACTACTTCCTGGAGCTGCATTATCTATTTTTCTGTCCGAGAGGAACCATAGTTAAATGGCGACGAATAGCGGCGTGGTAGGGCGATGGGGAATGGTGGCGTTGAGGTAACGGCGAACGAGTGGTAGAGCGGCTGATAGGGACGTCGGAAGAAGAGTACACATGACAGGGCAAATACCGACGGGAGTCCTCGTATGGGCGAGTAGAGAAAAATGGGCTCCAGTTTGAGGGCGTCCAAGTGCTGCGGCAGTAGCGGGAGATATGGCCAACTCGGTGGCAGCGGATGCAGATTGTTCTGTCGTCTGCAGTTCTGCATTCCGTCGGATTGCGGAATCGCGGAATAAATGTAAGTCATGGCGTGGTGCATTTATTGTCATTGGTCTTGGGGTGGGTCGGGAGGCAGAGCAGGCCACAGAAAACCGAGCTTTGCAATTTTCTTTCTCACTGCGGCTTTAATAACGGAGACCGCCGGAGGCGTTAGTGCAGCGCCATGGTCGAGCGGATGTGGAGGAAATTGTGCCGGACTTGCCGCCTCAAGCTCCCGTCGATATATACGTGTCACGCTGTCCTGCATGGGTGGTGCAGCACCGAGATCGGTGTAGGTTGATGTAACAGCAGTGTTTGGTAGGCGCGTAAACTGAGGCAGAACACGGCGGCTTTTGGCCATTTCGAAGCGGCGGTATTCTTTAAATCATATCTACGGTCGTGACGTTGGTATGCGCGAGCAAGTTGAAGGCGTCGTCCGCAGTGCCCTTGAGTACGTGGCCCGCTTTGTTACTCTCTGTCATTTGCTCGTCTACTTTCCGGCACAACGCGAGCACGTCCTGTATGTACGAGACATAAGACTCAGTTGAGGACTGCACACGAGTGGCCAGTTCTTTTCGCGCTTCCGTTTGGCGACCGGACTGGTTCCCAAAGATGTCGCGTAGTCGCTCCTTGAAGATATCCCAGCTGGTGAGCTCGGACTGCTGGGCGTCGAACCAAACACGTGGGGTGCCGTCCAAGTAAAATATTACGTTGGCGAGCATCATGGTAGGGTTCCATCGGTGTGACTGGCCAACACGCTCGATATATGGAGCCAGCAGTCAACGCAAAGCCTAGGTTGTGTGTAGAATGTACCGGGATCACGGGGATGTGGCATCGTCAGGTATGTAGTGGCTGGAGCTACAGATGGAGACGCTGACGGGTTGTTGTCATTGGTAGCCATGGCCGGAGACTGAACGGTGCGGCCACTGCGAAGCTTCGTGGTGAGGACGGGGAAGATTCCACCTCCAAGAAATATGTTATGGAAAAGAAGAGACGCCGTATCGACGAGGCTGCGAATTAGTTGTATTTGAAACCAGCGGTGATGACGTGACCAGTAGACCAGCGATCCAGTGGAGGCAACCCTTGGTCTCCCTCGTCAGGCACACACGCGCGTCGCCCCCTAGAATATCATTATGCATGCATGTAGCAATATTACCCTCTACAAGACAATTCACGCATCTAATTATCGAGTGATTTCGTACTATGTTCCACTGACACAGACCGCATACGCTTTTGGGGCTCATTCTTAGGAACTCCACTAAAGCCATCATTACTCAACTAACAAGAGCATTGAAGCTCAGTAATTGCCATTTACGCCTCCGTGCGCCTCAAAAAGGTACTGCCGGAGGCGATAGTGAAAGCTCGATGTTATTTTTTTTCGTAGGCCACCGACACGATGGATGCCCGCTAACGAACCACGACCTCCAGTGGCACGCTTCATCGGCGTAGGTAGCACCTAAGCTTCAAGCTTTAGTGGTAGAGTGATGTGATCTTAGTTTTTATTTCGATAACAATTATATAGACACTCTCGGCTGGATTTTGCCGCTGGTGCTCAGACACAGCGAAGTAACAAATGAGACACTTGTTCGCGAGCATCCGTACTTGTGAGTACGTTTAGAGCGTCATTTGTGCGCGAGAAACGCGGTGCACGTTTCGATCTGCTTTGCATACTGCGCCTGAGCTTTCAATTTGTTACTATCGCGTTCATTGCTTCGCCTTTGCGGAAAAGCTGTGACTTTTTTTTATGACTTCACTCACCGACTCCACCACCTTTGGGCTTGAGTGTTGTTAGCACCTCTATTTCAGCGGCCACGTGATAAGACTTGATGCTCCGCGAAACGGGTGGGCCACTGGTGGTATAGCTGAATACCTGCATTCAGGACTTCATTACTCTGCTATTCAGCACGTACTTTTTCTTCCAGTTTGGCCCGTGGATTTATATTTGCGCTGTTATAGTTCTATGGCACTGCTGCAACAATCAAGCATTCGGCCCCTTTGGCCGTTAGAGAATCTCATACGTTCCTAGTTTACTTCTGTTGAAATGATACACTGTATGTATTTAGCTGAATAAGGCGTATAAACGTTTGGTTTATAGGAGACATTAAGTGGGCTGTTATGTATAAATAGTTGTGTTAAACACCCCCCTTCCCCCTTCCCCTGGAAGGCATGCAACAAGGTTCACGAAAAAAAATCATTAAAAAAGTCATGATCTCCGTATCGCCAAGTATTATGTTCAATTTAAAGTCCATTTATATTTAAAAAATGTTACCTTGAAGTCTACGAAATATTTGGTGTGCAAGCTTCAAAGTGGACCACATTTTTACATTTATAACATTTGCACACATTTTTCGCACTTGTTCAATGCGTGAAGTGATGTTCGCGTAGAAGCATAAAACACTCAAATATGAAAGCTACTAAAAAGCTAAATATTTAGAGACCATACTGAAAACAGGCCACGTCTTTTCAACAATTCAATCGTGTAGTTCCTGGTACAAATGTTTCGTTCCATATTGGCACAAAAAGAAATAATATGACACCACATGCCTAAGCGTTTCATCGCCCATAAAAATCACGAAGCTTTGAACCGAAAGGAACGCCTCAGAGTCTGCTATTAGTCTATCCTAAAGCCCTGACAAGTATCTATAAAAGCCATTTATTTGCTGTTGCCCCTTCCATATTCTACTCATCAGGCGAAAGTGATTGGCGGAGTTTGTATGCAGGCGCTGGCTACACGATGAGTGCTGTCTAACAAATCTTAGCTGCCACTGAATTAAGCGTAGCTGCCTTTGGCATGGAAGCGATGCCCCCGCTTACGCATGGGTTGAGGGAGTGGACGAGCGATAGAACTCATGTCACCGAAGATGGAGTTGCTGCTTCCACCCATAAAAATTGTCAATGACACAACCTTTGATTGCGTGCGTTCTCGCAGTGTCCTGATCTTGGAACCGATGCCGATACTTTTAGTTGGTGGGAACGAGAGGGTGCCACAAGTTACTAGTACGAATACCTTATTACTCGTACTCTCAGATCACCATCTTCTCCAAACCTACTTCGCAAGCTTATCTACAACCCTAATTTCAAGCATAGCTACTTTAATTCAATGCCGTTCGAAATAAAATCATCAGAAAACGTTTATACTTTCAGCTCGCACAGCGAGAATTTTTTCGTTCATGAATTCATCAACTAATCTACGTTGTGTAGATAACTCTTAACAAATTTCAGCGTCTCTGTGCTAGCTTGATATTTGACAATTGCTTTTGTATAACTGACACCACTGAATAGTTGAATTTGCCTTCTATGCCTTTTTATTTTGCTTTGACATTTCAGTTTTATCACTTGCTTCTGATTATCTTCATGGTTTTTTCTGTAGTATTACCATTGCGTTGTGTATTTATAATTTTGTATTTGTTAATCAAGCTGGCCAATAATTGCACACAAGTTCGCATCTCTCACTATGTTTTTGTAATTACTACACTCATGTAGCAATAGGAGATCCCTCTGTCCGCTCCTTTGAAACTTTGAGACCTCGTGCTGCATTACTACAACCATGTAACTGAATTGAATTACTTAATAAACATGGCTTGACTTATCTTCTTCATGATGTACGGCTTTACTTCGCCAATGTGCCACAGCAATATTCTTGAGACGCCCAAAATACTCGGTGAAAATTGTTTGCGTAATAGTGGATATCATATAGAGGCTTCGTGACAACAGTAACCTCTTTTATAATTTTTATTTTTTCCTTTCTGAGAATTATGGTTTTTACCAAAGTCCAGACAACTGCATAATCACCGCACATTTTCAAGGTAGGTGCTGCATATACCTGCCACTGTAAAAGACTCGAAGTTGATCTAACTAAACATCTGTGACGTTTGGGAGATTTCGCACGTCAGTTCGCGATGATTCGCAAAATGCGCCTGTGCGCGGACCTGAGCTGCGTCTCGTGTGCTTCCGTTGAGACGTGATGGTAATCGACAGTGATAGAATACGCTTGATGCTGTACAAACTTTTTTTTCATTTCAATGCATTTTCGTGTTTGAAAAGGAAGACATGTGATTTCAAACGATGAGGTAGATTACCTCATTAAAAGGCTCAAAGTATAGGGAGCGTGTGATCAAAAAGTTTTCAGGCTTTTTTACTTCCTTATACTAGTAGCTTTCTGCAAACTTGAGCAACTCATTTCTGCAATGAGATGCGAATTTGGTGATAAGAGACGTTTCTCAGTTTACAGAGACTCAAGTTAGTATAGCGTGAGCGGTGCCGAAAAAAATGGCAGCATATCCACGGAGTGAATGATGGGGAGTGGGGCGAAGCATTCGTCCGTCCATTCGTTCTTGCTTCCGTCCGTTCCTGCGTACGTCTGTGTAACCGTCCATGCGTCCATCCACCCGTCCATGCGTGCGTCTGTTCTTGCGTACGTCCCTGCGTTCATCCATACATCCGCGCCTGCGTCAGTTCATGCGTCCATCCATGCATCTGTCTGTGTGTCCCTTCGTCCATCTATTCAGCACTCGAAGTACCACCATCTCGCATCTTTTCATCATATATTCTCCATATAGAAGCACCGCCATCCAGCAGACATTTCAAGGACTAAACGGGAGGTGGCTCGTGCACACTTTCTTACGGCTTCCGCTTCGGGTTTACTTCCCACCTTTAACCACCTCAAGTTCATGGTATATACTAGTTCACTGTATTCATGGCTACGCAGCCCAACGCTCGCTAAAGCTTTTTAAAACGAAGGAGGTTACACCCAGCGAGTATAACGTAGCAACCCTTTCTTGTCAGATCGTGCTCAATGTACAAGCCAATAGCTCCTAATGGGGATCGGAGCGTGCGCGTTACCTAAAGGCCGAATGCTCCTGTCTCTCATTCTCCCTTAGCAGCCATTAACATGTGCATTGAGCATTATCTTTTATTGTTCAACAACGCACAGAAGAAATCTCTCATCGGAACCACCTTGGAGGTCAAAATCTTAAGGGCCCCTTTTTCGGGTATGTGCCACTGGTGGTTACGTACTACGAGGGATGCACAAGCCACGCCATAAGGAGCTTCACCCCTAAAACACATTCACGAGGACGCGCATAGCGTGCTAACAGTCTCATTGTGAGTCGCCATCTTTCATCACTAGGTGTGAGATATCAAATGGTAGAAAGTTTTCAGTTTTAAAAACACAAAGCGTTTCTACCTGTAAGTTGATGCCCACGTTTGTTTTTCTTAATTTTTGCAATTTTGTGTTATCGCGTAATTCGCAAATACAAGCCGAATTACGTTTTTCGCTACTCTCTGTATAGGTTTAGACACAGGGCAAATGCTTCTCCTTTACGAGAAAGGAGCCAGAATAGCTCGCAAACACATGGAAGCTGTAATTTTCGCCAAGCCGTCATAGTGCAAGTGTCTGCGCTGTACGTGATTATAACCAGGACCGTGCAGTGAAATATATCCATCTGCCACGAAACGAACGAAACTGATATTGCGCAGATTTTTCATCTCAGTCGGTATCGCCGGGCGTAGGGGTACACTGGTCCTACGCGAACCTTGATTAGTCGCCCAATAGTGGCTTCAACCTAATTAAAAGTCCACTGGGCGTCCGGTAGGCTCAATTCTGGGTATCTTCATTCTAGAGCTTTCGCAGAGCAGCCAGTAACGCCCAGTATTTGACAGCCTGGTATTTCTAGCACTTCGTGACAACACGCAAAACGCCTCATTAGCGTTTTCACATGAAAATAAAGGAAACAATTTTTCAGGAGCCTTACTCTGGATTCTGCGGAAATACGTCTTCATGCAGTGAAGTTCCTTTTGCTACTTCCTTGCAGGTAGGCGTCCACGATCACTGATTCCTCTACTCCGCCACAGCGTGCGCATAACATTACACCCATCTCGCTGCTGCCAATTCTGACCCCACAAATTAATAAATGCGAAGTGTTTCATAGCGAACTTCAGTGACTTTGAGCGTATATATCTATCTATCTATCTATCTATCTATCTATCTATCTATCTATCTATCTATCTATCTAGCCAGCTAGCTAGCTATCAGCCTGCGACATTTAGTTCTCCTGGCCATTTCGATAATGGTATGTATATCAAACTTGGTATGGCATAACATGACTGTACGAAGAACATGTTGGACTAGTCGTAATCATGACATATTTGTCATGAATGTCATGATTTACAATTCAAGGTCCTGCCACTTTTGCAGTGATTTCGTTCACATGGCATATTGCAAAAATGGTATGGTATGACATTATTACATGGCAAACACAAGCGACATACCCTAACATGAAAATCATGATATGCGTGTCATCTAACAAGATGACTACATTCCACGCTCATGATGCTCTCGCGGCGGTTTCGCTAGCGTCATATATACCAAATTTGGTATTACAGATCGTGAATAGATGACGAAGGTATGTGACTGGTGCAAACAGGATAATCATGAGATGCCTGTCTTGTATCAACATGACTACATTCCGCACTCATGATGCGCTGGTGGCTGTTTCACTAGCTTCACTTATACCAAGTTTGTTATTACGAGACGTGAATGGTAGACGAAAGTGTGATATTAGTGCAAACCTGATATAAATGAGATACATGTCATTTAAGAACATGACGACATGCTACGCTCATGATGCACTCGCGGCCATTTCGCTAGCTTCACATGTACCAATTACGGCATTACACGACTCGAACGGACGACAAAGGTAAACGACGCACCCAAACATGATACTCATGATATGCGTGCCATGTAACAACGTGACTGCATGCCACACTCATGATGCGTTTGCGGTCGTTTCACTAGCTCTACATATGCCAAATTGGGTATTACGTGACGTTAATGGATGGCGAAGGTATGTGACTGGCGCAAACATGATAATCACGAGAATCGTGTCATGTGAGAACATGACTACACGCAACAGTCAAGACGTCAATACGTTTCCACGTGACGGGGTGTGCGTGCTCGCCGGTGTTCATTTCTTCGTGTCACACCGGCGTTTCCACGCTAGGCGCCGGTCCTGCCATATACTCGCAGGCACGCGCCGCGCTGCGTTGCTTTGACGCATGCGTGTTTCAGCGCATTCGGCGTCCCTCCGTCAAGAAAAGAGGGAGACGCAGTGGTGTCTGGGTAACGCATCGGCACGAAATGCAGCAAGTCGCATTGCGAGCCGGTTGCCATCGGGCTGCGCCGACGAACGTTGGTCGCGCCCATTGCATCTGACGTCAGGCTCGCGTTTTGCTAACGTAGCATCGCTGTGCCCAGGGGGAGACGCTCTAGGCGCCGACCAGTGCGGACGCGCGAAGATCGGCTCCTGCTTTCAAGAATGCTTTCCTGTGGTATTCACGAATTTGTGGCTGAGTTTTCAGTCCCATCGTGTGCCTAAGTTCTCAAGAAATCAGCAGATACCACCTTTGTGCAGGTGAGTGGACTTTTAAACCGTTTTAGATGCGGAGCATCTAATACTCGAGGCTTGTAGAGCGGCGCCGTCCGCAAGCTTCCTCCTCCTTCTTCCACCATCTGTGCATCCCTTCCTCCTCTACACACCGCGCGCGCTTCATTCCTCCACCATCTGTGCACCCTTCCTTCTCTACACACCGCGTGCGCTTCTCCTCTTCACGAACATTCGCTAGCTGTATAATGTAGCGCGCATGCGCCGTCACGCTTCGAGAACATCGGCAGCTGACGCGCGCGCATGCGCCGTCGCGCTTCGAGAACATCGGCAGCTGACGCGCGCTCATGCGCCGTTGCGCTTCTTCCCCTTCTCGAACATTCGACAGCTGACGCGCGCATGCACCGTCACCCACCATCTGTGCCGCGCGCGCTTCTCCCCTTCGAGAACATTCTACAATTCTCCTGATTCTCCAGTGGACGCGCATGATTCTCCAGTGGACGCGCAGTGGACGCGCCGTCGCGCTTCGAGAACATTCAACAGCTGACAGTGCATGCGCCGTCGCGCTGTATATATACTCAAGGTCGGCGCTCGCTCGCTCAGTTGCCGCTCGTCGGTTGGTTTGTACGGCGCGTCGACGTCCAAGGTCGCGGTGAAATGAATTCCAACGAATCCACAAACACAATGATGGACGTCCCTTCGACCAGCACCGCCCTTTCGCATACGTGTGTACGTGTTCACTCATTTAACACCCCCTCCTACAACCACGTTAATCAATTTAGCCATCGACCGAAGTAAGTCGCAATTAACCACCCCATTTCACAACCACGTTAACCAATTTAGCCATCGACCCAAGTAAGTCACACTTTAACACCCCATTAACCAATTATATGCTCCGCATCCTCCTCAGTGTTCTCCCGAGGGAAGCTGCGGGCAATCTTTTTTTGGGACATTTTTACACGGCAACGCCACCGGGGAATTTAAGCCTAACCAAGGAGGCGATTGTCCCCGATGCGCCGACCCGGCGCCAACGTGACTCAACGCTCTGCGCGTTCCAGGACCTGCAACTGAGAATGGAATACCAAGGAGATGGAGAGGACATCTCGCCAGAGGATTGCACGGAAGACGTGGGTTGGAAGGAAGGCGAAACGAGACGCTCAAGGAATAAGCAAGCCGAGGTTAGCGTTCCTGCTGCCAAGGGTTCGACCAAGGCTGGCGTTGCGAGAGATGCTCGAGCCAGTCGTAGTAGGTATGACACCAAGCATACAATCGTGCGAGTTGGACGCATGCCGCCACTACCCAAGGACTTCAGCAAAATCGTGCTACGACCACGTGGAGGATTACATGTCTCGAGAATTAGCACTGGAGCCGTGGCAGACGCGATAGTACTGGCGGCCGGCGTCAAAGAGGAGGAGGCCTTGCAGGACATCATCTGTTCCAACTTGCTGCAGAACATTATGGTGGCAAGTACTCCGGACCGAGACAGAGCTTCAACATACCTCAAAGTCAAGCCAATTGACATTGGAGGAGAAGTTTTCGAGGTTAGCGCGTA
This sequence comes from Rhipicephalus microplus, assembly GCF_043290135.1. Classification (NCBI taxonomy): domain Eukaryota; kingdom Metazoa; phylum Arthropoda; class Arachnida; order Ixodida; family Ixodidae; genus Rhipicephalus; species Rhipicephalus microplus. The sequence goes on along the minus strand of NW_027464598.1, from coordinate 6,363,807 downwards.
CGCCACAGCACCCCACGATACTTGTAAATGAGTGATTCGCGGGATCCCCGTAAGCGATACTCAGGACATTTTGACCCGAAAGATTGTGAACGTGAACAACCCGCTCGCGCTGCAGGCCAAGAGAATCAAGGACACCGGGACAATCATCATAGCGTTCGAAGGACACAAGGTGCCCAGATTCGTGAGATATGGACCTTCACTTTTGGAGTGCTTCCTTTACCGCAAGAACATCGATATTTGTTACTTCTGTGGAAAGCTGGGACATCGGTCTGACGTTTGTCCGAACCCAGCTGAAACCATCTGCAGAGGCTACGAGATCAAGAACCCAGATAGCCTGCACCAGTGCAAACCAAGATGCAGGCTGTGCGACGGTCACCAATCCACAGCAGACAAGGAGTGCAAGAACAGGTTCTTAGTGCCATACGTCGTCATACGCAGACGTTGGGAAAGATCGCGAGCAGCCGCAGAAGCCCGGGACGCATCAATCACATCGAGTCCAGACATCAACGACGAGCAACTTATTCCAGCCTACGGGACCCAGAGCATCCAGACTACACAAGAACAGGAAAGGTGGCCGTAGGCTCCAGGGGGAGGTCGCGTTCCAGAAGAGGTTCTAGACCCAAGGCCCACTCCCAATCACGGGGGCGCTCGAGTTCTCAAGGTCACCATCAGGGTCGAGATCAGCCTGGGCGGCACCCGAATGGCCAGCTGCCTGGCGTTCAGTTAGAGATCACGGCTTAACACCCGGGGAGGACGCCTGCAGTTACATCGAAAGGCAGCTGGGCTGAGTGAGTGCGCAACGGCACGGCAGAGGTGATGACAGGTAAGCTGCCAGAGCATGATAGAATTGCACAGCTAGAGCATTATAGAATTGCACAGCTAGAGCAAGAAAACGCGAGACTTACTAAATCGAATGAGAGGCTATCAGCTGAGTTAAAGGAAATAAAAATTCTTCTCACTAAGCTAACCAGCGCGCAGTCTTCACAGCCAATGCCTCAGCCAATTTATGTCCCTGTGGCTGAAAACGTGGGGGACTCGAGAACCACAAAAAAGAGGGCAGTCATGGCAGAACACGTGGAAGCCAACCAAACGACCTTGTCAGATATGAAAGAGGTCTTTGACATGCTCAGCAAAGTAGTAGCGAATCTTAGCGAGCAGATGGGTAGGCTACTATCAAGCGTGGCGGCACTGGAAGAGCATATGACTTTGCGCATTACAAAGGTCGAAGCATATCTGCACAACACAGCAAGGCCTCCTCATGCACCAAACTAACCCCTTCGGCCACCAATACTAGTGGTACCAAACCTGTCGACAGGTGCAGCATCAGGCTCTGGCCGCCCATGGAATAACCATGATGGCAGCGCTACGTGAAGCCTTTCGTATCTGGCAATGGAACTGTAGAGGTTACCTTAAAAAGAAGGCAACCCTACAGCAGTATATCAGGAGCAGCCAAGAAAAGCCTCGTATTATATTATTACAAGAGACCCTTTCACCGCAATCAACGTTGCCTGGATTCCTGCCTGTAATAGGGGATACTGAAGGGAGGGGAGTCTGCACCTTCGTATGCAACAAACTAACGCACGTAACCCACGAACTCAAGATAGAAGCAGGCCGGTAGGAACACGTCATGGTAGAGATCGTGCCAGGTACCAGCAACCTTCAGAGCATTTTTCATTCTTAATATATACAGCAGTCCAAAGGAACAAAAGCAAGGGTTCAAGACGGTTCTAAAGAAAGCTTTTAATATCGCCGGGGAATGTCCACTTGTCATAGCAAGTGATTTCAACGCCCCTCATCATACATGGGGTTATAAGTACAACACTGGCAAAGGAAATCGACTTTGGCAAAGTGCCAGTGAACTTGATCTCACCCTAATCACAGACCTCAGCCTACCAACAAGGCTTGGTACATCTTGCTGCAAGGATTCCACCCCGGACCTTACATTTGTAAGGAACATCAAGAAGGCCCAGTGGATGAACCTTGCTGTAGACCTAGGGAGTGACCACTGCATTCTAGCCACTACCTTCTCCGTGGAGTGTAAAAAGCAGAGAGAATTCCACTTCACAGACTGGGATAAGTTCAGGAAAATAAGGATGGAAAGGGAACAAGATGGCCACAGACAAGGCTTGGAGCAGTGGGTCAAACAGATTAAAGATGACATCAAATCCGTCTCCTCCACCATTACCACAGATTTTTCGGTTGAAAGAATGGATAGCCAGCTCGCTCATCTTCTTGAGGCAAAGCAAGCACTACTGAACCGTTGGAAGGGTCAGCGCCTGAACCGAAGACTGAGGAAGAAGATAGATGAGGTAAACAGATCAGTCGAGGAACATTGTCGCGCACTATCCAGGCAGCAATGGGACGAAATCTGCAACTCCGTCGATAGTCAGATCCGCCATGGCAAGGCATGGAATATGTTAAAGCATCTCCTCAACGAAAACACCACCAAAACAAATCAAAGCATGTTATCGCTCCAATTTTGCATAAAGAGATAGGGCGCACTACAGAACAGCAAGTTGGGCAGTGGCTCGTGCATAAGTACCTCCCAATCAAAAGAGGATTGGCAGCACCAAGTAGACAGTACCAGGGCACCCCAAATCCAGGTCTTGAGGGCGAGTTTAACATCGAGGAGATCAGAAGAGCCTTGCATGATCTCAACGGCAGGTCCGCCCCTGGCCCGGACGATATATCAAACAAGGCCCTTCGTAACCTTGATGACGATTCAATTGAAACCCTGAAGGATATGATCGATTCAGCATGGAAAGAAGGCAGGGTGCCAGAGCAGTGGAAGCTGGCATGCACGATCCTTATTCCTAAGCCAGGAAAGCCCCCTAACTTGGACAACATGAGGCCAATATCCTCGACATCATGTATCGGCAAGGTTGCAGAACATGCCATACTGCACAGGATAAACAAGTACTTGCAAGATAACGACATATATACACACAATATTGTTACGAGGTTGGTTGCTTCTGAGCGAGATGTATTTGCAGAGTAAAAACTACAGGCAAGAGACACAATGGCTGATTGGCCCAGTCGCGCGCCTGTCAGTCGCACCTCTTCCTTTTCTTCCTCTCCGTAGCAGGACCCCCGGGCGTTGGAGCGCCGTCTCGGCGAGAGTCCGGAGAAGTGCGACAGAAGTAGGGTTTCAAGCGCGAAACATGGACAATGTCAACTAGTGACGAACTTGGTGACGTATTGGAGTGCAATGGCGCTATCTCGTAGGTTACGTCGCTAACTTGACGTAAGACTAGGTAGGGTCCGGCGTATCGGGACAAAAGTTTTTCGGAGAGACCTACACGGCGACACGGTGACCAGAGGAGCACGTGGTCACCTGGGGCAAACGTTATATTTCGATGCCGGTGGTCGTAGCGGGCTTTTTGCATATCCTGTGACCTGGTGAGGCGAGACTGGGCAACTTGACGAGCCATGTGAGCCCGATCAATGGCTTCGCGCGCGTACTCGGAAGGAGATGGCACGAGAGGCAAGGTGGTTTCAAATGGCAATATGGGGTCGCGACCATATAAAAGATAAAAAGGCGAGAATCCCGCAGTGTCATGTCGAGAGGAGTTATATGCGAAGGTCACATAGGCCAACGTTGTATCCCAGTCTCGATGATCATCGGAGACGTACATCGAAAGCATCTCTGTGAGCGTGCGGTTGAGACGTTCAGTTAGGCCATTAGTTTGTGGGTGGTAGGCGGTAGATAGCTTATGGGCTGTAGCACACGATCGAAGGAGGTCATCGACAACTTTGGACAGGAAAGAGCGGCCGCGGTCCGTAAGCAGCTGTCGGGGTGCACCATGGTGTAAGATGACGTCATGAAGAAGAAAATCCGCGACGTCAGTGGCGCAACTGGTTGGCATGGCCTTTGTTATCGCGTAACGGGTCGCATAATCTGTGGCGACGGCAATCCATTTATTTCCTAGTGTCGTCGTCGGAAAAGGGCCAAGAAGGTCGAGTCCCACGCGATGAAATGGTTCAGAGGGGACTTCAATTGGGTGAAGATATCCAGCTGGCAGCAAAGAAGGTCTTTTCCGGCGCTGGCAGAGGTCGCAAGTGGCGACATATCGACGTACGCTGCGGTACAATCCAGGCCAGAAAAATCGACGTCGCACGCGGTCGTATGTGCGGGAAACGCCGAGGTGTCCCGCTGTTGGTGCGTCGTGAAGTTGTTGAAGTATGGCAGGCCGTAGATGACGAGGGATGACAAGCAGAAGCTCAGGGCCTTCAGTGGTGACGTTGCGGCGGTAGAGGATGCCGTCATGCAGCACGAACATACGGGATTCAGCGTCATGGCTGTCAGACTGGATGGCGTCGATGATAGTGCGCAATGACTCATCCCGTCGTTGTTCGATGCGCATATCGCTGACGTCTGTAAACGCCATTACTCTGCTCTCCAGGTCAGGCGCAACGGGATCAGGAGGATCTACCGGATATCGAGAAAGACAGTCTGCGTCCTTGTGCAAACGGCCAGACTTGTAGCTGACGCTAAACGAAAATTCCTGAAGCCTCAGAGCCCAGCGAGCCAGACGTCCAGTCGGGTCCTTCAGAGAAGTCAGCCAACAGAGGGCGTGGTGGTCCGTAACGACAGTGAAAATGCGACCATATAAATATGGCCGAAACTTGGCGACGGCCCAAACTAAAGCTAGACACTCTCTCTCGGTGATGGAATAATTCATCTCCTGGGGAGAAAGCAGGCGACTGGCGTAAGCTATCACGCACTGTCTACCGTGGTGCCGCTGAGCGAGAACTGCGCCGATACCGTGGCCACTGGCGTCGGTGCGAACCTCTGTGGCAGCAGAAGGATTAAAGTGGGCAAGTATGGGGGGCGTAGTTAGGTAGCCGATGAGAGCGGCGAACGCTTGAGCCTGCTCAGGGCCCCATGAGAATGTGGTATCCTTCTTCAGCAAATCTGTCAGTGGCCGGGCAACGTCAGCGAAGTTTTTCACAAAACGGCGAAAGTAGGAACATAAGCCGACGAAGCTACGGACGTCGGATGTAGAACGGGGCACTGGAAAGCTACGGACGACGCGGATCTTTTCGGGATCTGGTTGGACACCATCGGCGTTTACAATATGGCCCAGAATGGCAATCTGACGGTGACCAAATTGACACTTCTTGGAATTGAGTTGTAGCCCAGCTGTTCTGAAGACTGCGAGAATTGCAGCGAGACGGGTCAGGTGGCTATCGAAAGTAGATGAAAAGACTATCACATCGTCTAGGTAACAAAGACAAGTAGACCACTTGTAACCACGCAGGAGAGAGTCCATCATTCGTTCGAATGTGGCAGGGGCGTTACATAGTCCAAAAGGCATGACCTTAAACTGGTATAAACCATCTGGTGTAATGAAGGCCGTCTTCTCGCGGTCCATTTCATCGACAGAAATCTGCCAGTAGCCGGACCGGAGATCTATAGACGAGAAGTATGTAGCCCCGTGTAGGCAGTCCAACGCGTCATCGATGCGTGGTAGCGGGTACACGTCTTTTCGTGTGATCTTGTTTAGGTGGCGATAGTCAACGCAGAAGCGCCATGTACCATCTTTTTTCTTCACAAGGACGACAGGGGAGGCCCAAGGACTACTTGATGGTTCTATGACACCTTTGTTGAGCATTTTGTCCACTTCTGCTTGGATAACTCTACGCTCAGTGGGGGAGACACGATAGGGGCGTCGGCGAATAGGACTGGCGTCACCAGTATTTATACGGTGCTGAACAGTGGATGTTTGCCCTAGAGGTCTGTCGTCGAAAGAAAAAATGTCGGTATATGACGCGAGAAGGCGATGGATGTCATTGGCTTGCGCAGGGTTGAGGTCGGGTGCAATCATCTTCGAGAAACGATCTGGCCGAGAACAGGTGCTGTTCGCTACTGGAGACTGAAGTAAATCAATCTCGGTGGTGAGCGCTGCTATTTCGAATTCGTCAGCATTAGATACGCTGGCCAAGAACATGCCACGAGGAAGCACTTGAGGGCACAAGCTGAAATTGAGAAGTGGAAGCGAGGTACAATTGTCAGTAACAGTCACAAGCGTATGGGGAATGGCAATGTTGCGGCTCAAGAGGACGTCGGCGAGAGGAAGGAGGACATATTGACCATCGGGAACTTGGGGCTGTGCGGTCAAAACGACGAAGGTGGCTGCCTGAGCTGACAGCCGCACATCCTGAAGAGAGCACAGGCGCGGCGGGGCAGTGGGGGGGTCAGCGACTATCTGAGGCAACTCTAGCTGAAGAACGCCTGTAGCACAATCGATCAGAGCAGAATGATTCGACAAGAAGTCCAGGCCTAGGATAATGTCATAAGGGCAGTGGTCAATCACGGCTAAAATGACAGAAGTAGTGTGGTCCTTTATACGTAAGCGGGCAGTGCACAGACCGAGAACCATCGGCGTGCCGCCATCGGCCACACGGAGCATTTGTGCAGCCGCTGGTGTCAGAACTTTCTTTAAACGTGTGCGTAGGCTTGAACTCATGACCGAAATGCTTGCGCCGGTGTCGACAAGTGCTTGTACAGGTTCGCCGTCTACTTTAACGTCTATTACACTTCGTCTTTTGGAACGGAAAGAGGATTTGCTGCGGAAGTCGTCAATGCAGCACCACCTCCGGGGGCTGCATTTCTCAGTTTTCCGAGACAACGCGGCCGGAAGCCACGGGGGACGAGAAGCGCCGTGGCTGCGGCGAACGGGACGATGGGCGACGTGTTTGCGGCGATCGAGACTGGTGCCCACGTGGTGAAGGCGAGCGGCTGTACCAAGTGTTCCGAGAATGGTCAATGGCATTGGGCTCTTCGGCAGGTGGAAAGGTGCGGGCGGTATCGTCGAAACGGGTCATATTGGTCGTTGCGCGATGTGCCGAGGACCATGTGTTGCGGCAGTAACGGGCAATATGTCCAACGCGGTGGCAGTTGAAACATATAGGGCGGTCATCTGCAGTTCGCCACTCAGCCGGGTTGCGAGTACGTGGAGAAGACCGTCGGTCGGAGAAGGGCATCACGAAAGGGCGTTCGCTGACTCTAGGCGCGGTGACATGGCACACGGAATGCACTCCGATGTTTTCAAGCTCCCGGCGCACGATGGCTTGAACAAGAGGAACAGTAACAGGAGTGGCATCGGTACTGCGCGAATAGAACGCCGAGGGCGCCATAGCTTCCAGTTCACGACGAACAATGCGTGTAAGGTCTCCCGGCGGCGATGCACGTTGTGGTGTTGACTGGTCCTCGCAAGTAGATGTTGCAGCGGTGTTTGGGAGTCGAGCGAATGTTTGTAGAATGCGGCGACTTTTCACTTGCTCGAACTGACGACACTCTTTGATGATCGCGTCTACGGTGGAACAGCCCTTGCACATCAGGAGATTGAACGCGTCGTCGGCAATCCCTTTCAGAACATGTCCCACCTTGTCACCTTCTGTCATGTCGCTTTCGGCCTTTCGGCAGAGGGCCAGCACGTCTTGAATGTAAGCGAGGTATGACTCCGTAGGGGATTGGGCACGGCAGGCCAATTCCTTTTTGGCGGCGATCTTCCGACTGGCGGTTTTGCCAAACACCTCCCGCATCTTTGCTTTGCATTGGTCCCAGCTTGTGAGTTCTTCTTCATTGTTCTCATACCACACCTTGGCCGTGCCTCTCAAATAGAACAGCACATTAGCCAACTGAAGTGTGGGATCCCATCTGTTCGGCACACTCACTCGTTCAAACATGGCCAGCCAATCGTCAACGTCGACGCCATCGGTTCCGCAGAATGTACCGGGATCCTTGAGAGGCGTGAAAACGTACGGTTGCGACGCCATGTTCGTCGGAGACGCTGACGTTGACGCGGAGGGCTGAGCATTGGCCATGGCTGGAAGGGCGATGCGACGTCCGCTGCGGAGCTCCGTTGCCTGATGGTTACCCAGCACCTCTCACCAATATGTTACGAGGTTGGTTGCTTCTGAGCGAGATGTATTTGCAGAGTAAAAACTACAGGCAAGAGACACAATGGCTGATTGGCCCAGTCGCGCGCCTGTCAGTCGCACCTCTTCCTTTTCTTCCTCTCCGTAGCAATATGGTTGGATTCAGGGCAGGGCGATCCACACACGATGCATTGAAGCTTAGCAAACACCAGGTCATCGACAATGAAACCAGAGACGTGAGAGCCATTCTGTGCCTAGATCTAGAAAAAGCGTTTGACAACATCCACCACTCATTCATACTCGAAGCAATTTCCAAGCTTGATCTAGGGAAAGCCTTGCATGACTACGTATGGTCCTTTCTTACAGATCGGCAAGCCGTGATGAAGATTGCAGATATCGAGACCGCAGCAATTGAACTAGAAGCAAGGGGCACCCCGCAAGGGGCAGTGATTTCACAAATGCTGTTCAACTTTGCTATGATTGGACTGTCAAAGAAATTATCGAGCATTGAAGGATGGAAGCACAGCATCTACGCAGATTACATTACCATCTGGTGCACAGGTGGAAGCGAGGGGCAGATTTAGAGCGCTCTGCAAGAGGCGATTGACACCGTAGAAGAGTACCTTCGCCCTTCCGGGCTCAAGTGCTCCTCGAGTAAGTCAGAACTTTTGCTTTATCGGACTGAACGCCGGGGACCGAAGCCGAGGGGATGGAAGCCGTTAAACCAGATAGACATGCACCTCCGTACAAATCAAGGGGATGCCATCCAGACGGTCGACTCCATCAAAACTCTGGGCATGCTGATAGAGTCTACCGGCGCCAACAGCAAATATATAGCCAAGTTAACTTGGAAAACCGACAGTGTGGTGCACCTCATACGCAGAGTGGCCAACAAAAGAAATGGGATCCAGGAAGACAACTTCATTAGGTTGATGCATGCGTTTGTTCTAAGCCACTTCACGTACGAGGCAGCAATGCACAACTGGTCAAGAGCAGAGTCCGAGACACTGAATGTGCTCCTCAGGAAAGTTATCAAGAAGGTCCTGGGCCTACCCATGCATACCAGCACCGAGCGTCTGCTTGAGCTTGGCATACACAACACGCTCGAAGAAATAGCAGAAGCCCAAGGGAAAGCACAGTTTTCAAGGTTATCTACAACAAGGTCGGGGAGAATGATCCTGCAGGAGCTGGGCCAACACCCAGTAGTAGTCAGACGCAATCACAATGATATCCCTGACAACACCAGGGATACTATCACGGTATCTCCTATACCAAGAAACATGCATCCAGAACACAACGTCGGAAGAAGACTAGCGAAGGCCAGGACTATACTTCGTCAAGTCTCAAACGAGAAACGAGGGGTCGTATTTGTTGACGCGGCTTCCTACGCCAATGGGAAAGCGTTTGTGACAGTGGTGGTCGATGGGGCTGGCCATATCGTGAACTCAGCGACGGTCAGGACGAAAGACCCAATCATCGCGGAACAGGTGGCCATCGCCTTATCACTCAAGATCGACATTGAAGTCGTCTACAGTGATTCCATGGCGGCACTACGGGCGTTCGCCAAGGGGACGGTCTCTGAACAAACGCTGAGAGTACTGCTAGGCAAGAACATAACGCATCATCTTCTGAGTTGGTTCCCAGCTCACCTTGGACAAATCAACGATTCCCCTCCCAATCTCAATGAAGCAGCACACGAGGCGGCGCGAGAACTCTCCAACTGCGCCTCCCCGGGGATGCGTTCTACCGGTGAAGGGGATAACTGGGAAATTCTTACAACATATAACGAGCTCACTAAACATTTCTACCTGTCTAGAAGGATTTTCCCTCCACCTCACAAAAATCTAACCTGGCCCCAAGCACTTACATTAAGGCTTTTGCAAACGCGGATGTTCCCTATTTTGAAAATGTTACACATTATGTATCCTGACCTATACCCAAGTAATCTCTGTCCACATTGTGGGGAAATAGCTTCATTAGAACACATGCTCTGGCAGTGCACCGAATTCGCTCATTTATCGAACATCACCTCTGCCAGATGGGAGGAGGCAATCCGCAGCTCGTCCTTGGCAGATAAGCTCGGGGCTGTCCACCAAGCCCGCGAGGCGGCTGAGGAGCTTGGCATCTCAGTCCCCACGTGGGAGATGCCCGCAACACAGTGATCTGTGTTTTGGAGGACCAAATAAAAGTTTATCCAATCCAATTCAATCGCTGTGTCCAGCGTTCGTCAACGCTACGTAGGAGTATATTGGGCGCTTCATTATGCACTCTCTGCCGTTTTGCTAGCTCCAGATATACCAAATTTGGTGTTATGTGACGTAAATGGATGACGAAAAATATATGACTAGTGCAAACATGATGACCTTGACAAGTGTGTCACGTAGGAACATGACAACATACCAGGCCGATAGCGTGCTCATGGCCGTTTCGCTAGCTCCACATATACTCGTGGAGCTATCTCGTGACTTGAATAGATGACGAAGGTAAACGACACATCCAAACATGATAATCATTATGCGGAAGACATGTACGGCATCATTTACCTCCTACTCGTAACGTTGTGCTGATTTTAAAATGACAAATCAACCTTTCTCATTCGTGCTTCGCATATCATCGATTCCCAGAGTACGTGGGATCTGCCAATTTCTTTTTTCACATATTGGAATGCTCGGCCTTGAGTCCCATAGCTTGAAATAAACTGGAAGCTAGCCCTTTTGCCTTTTCTCATATTGTTGTAGTGAGTACAGAATAAAAGAATCATTTCTATAGAGAAACGCCACCAGCGCTAATCAGTATTGTTATAGGTGTGAATATTCTCGTCTTTTCAGGGGCGTTCCTTCAATTTCAAAAATAAAGAAATACGTGATTGGTCTCTTCACACGAAAATAGAAGAGTATTACTCGGAGTCTCTATTTAATCTGTGGCACCCTCATGAAACTTTGTTTGGTGTGGGATGTGTTGAATGAACAGACGAAGTGCTTCAGACAGACTGATCCGCTTTTTGATAGGAGGACCTATATTTTTCAAAGGCAAAAACAGGTCATCCTGACCAAACGTCGACCAGCCTGTCTGAGGCACCTTTTCTGTTCATTCTGGATATCTCGCTGTGTATTACCGTATGTCGGCGCCCATGTTGATTGTGGATTTCTGCTTGATGTGCAATTCACAGGCGTATCTTATTTTGCTTTGCGGTATTCCTTTTAGAAATGACTGTCGAGTTGTTGTTGTTGACGTTTTTGTTGAGTCTTCTTTGAATCAACTGAATTTCAATGACATGGCAAGGTGTCCGGACGTTGCTCAATATTTATACGTGTATAGAACAATATATAATAATATATACATATACGTAACAATATATACATATATACTCAATGGTTTTTGCACAGACGAGTGAAGGCTTAGATGGAAATGAAGAATATACTTAAAATGCCGTGCGTTTCCTTCCAGGCATTCACCCGTCTATGCCTAATGTCAAGCCGACTGGCCTACAAGTTAACAATGTTGTAATAAAATGTTTTTCGGTTGACTATATCAACGAAAAAGTTGTTCACAAAAATACGTTGACTTATCGTCGGGTGTTAAATGAGTACAAGTGTGTTTATGAGCGAGCATCACGAAGCCTGTAAAGTATTGAAACTTTTTTCCGGGGGAAACCACCCAAAGTAAGAAATGCATACCCCTGTAGAACAAATAATACAACCACCTTGTACGTATGCGGTCTTCTATTGCTTGAGTACTAGGTCTATGCGTTGGCACTGTCATTCATTGCATGAGCCTGTTTGTTCCAAATAGCTCTACCCGAACGACTCCCCACACGACTGTTCCAGTGGTAGCAATGCTATAGCTGACTTCTTGCTGCAGTAACGCAAACAACACAGTAAAAGTGTAACGTCTATGCACACAGCTGTGGCCGTGGTTGCACTGCCGCTGAATACACAAAGAAAGCTTGCCTGAGTAATTTCGAGGGTTGTATGAGCCAAAACCACAATAGGGTAATGAGGTACTCCACTGTAGAGGGCTCCAAATAGTTTAAACGCCTTCCACTACATCGCTCTTCACAGCTTGTGTTGCTTTCCGGACAATAACGTTGTAAACCAACCAACCAAACTTTCCCTTCGTGTAAAAGGGAGAACAAGTGTATTGGGATTTTCGAGTTCATAATTTCCGCACAGCCGAGTGTAGGTAGCAAACCAGATAGGGGTTCGGTTCACCTTTCAACTTTTTCTGCGTTCTTCTTAACATTATTAGCAGAAAAACAAGGACAGGCGATAAAACACCAGTTTACAAATCAGCGCCTACGAAAATTAAAGCTCAAACAGAACAAGTCGGGTGGCTTGGCAAAGTTTCTTGGCAATGTATCAAGCGATTACTGAAGCGTCTTTCATTTTCTTAATCTATATGAACATTTTGCGCCCTGTATATGTAACCATGCTCCATAAACAGAGAGCTCATTCACTCCAAGTGCTTGTTATTCTACGGGACCATATGTAAGATGGGTACGAGCATAGCATCAACGGCAGGAACGTTCAGACAGCTAAAAAGCTTCGGACAAATACCGCATGCTGAAATGATGGCAAAGAAAAGACGCGTAATGCTACTGAAGCAGTAGTGAACCCAAGCTAAATGCCGAACACACGCGGCTTTCTTGCCATCGCCCTCACAATAAGCATATTATGACAATTTTTTTCAGAATTTTCATTCCCGAATGACGAGCGCATGCCTGCAGGGCAATCAGCCTACTCTTTTCCGCGTTTCGTTCACTGACCGAAGTTGCTGTTGCCGTCGCAGTGTGACGGCCTGAAAATCTCTGCCACCACACACTGACGTCGACCCCATGTCTGCATTCGTGTATTCATATTCTGTCCAGCTGTCAGGCACATAAATATAATGGAATGTCGCTGGCCGGCGTGAGCCATCGTAAAGCAACGTGGACAGACATACTAAGCATTCGAATGAATGTATTGCAGGCAGCGCGCATTTGCTGATTCTAGTGCCGTCACTGCACTTGAGAGTGCGCCGAGTGGCCTGTATGAAGAGCGACTCAAGATAAATACATCGCTACAATCCTTTTCTCTTTTTTTTTGCAGCGAGAACACGTAATTTCTTTTAGTTGACTGCGCGAAGATCGGTAAAAATGGGTAATAGTGTCAGTCTGAGATGCTGTCCTTCTGAGTTCATTGAGTAAATGCAGGTTCCTTCTGCTGTTACAACTGTGAGGTTCGATGGTATCCCACCACTGCCACCACTGTATAAAGTCGGCTTCGATGGCCCAAGTATTCGGTACCTTACGGTGTGCACATATCTGGTCTGTTCAATATTATCTTTTAAGGCCCCATGGGTTCGACAAAAGGAACCTAATAAATTTCCAGACTTCTTGCCTCGTCACTTAAAATGAGGTCAAGTGAACCTTCGCTTGTGCGTACATCTACTTTTTTTTTCTTCTTTCTCTCTATAGCACTTCACAGGTGCCCTTTCTAACTTTCACAATTTTTTTTATGCCAGGAAGCAACAAGGACGGTCACGCGCTCATATAGAGGCGAAATTGAATTGTCAAAATGTTTAATGACAAGCGGCCTCAATAAAACTGAAGGCTGTCATAGCAGAAACGGCTCATCACCAACCAGCCTGATCGAGAGAGAACTGATTATTAGAAAATAGCGCATGAAAACAGGTATGTGCCCGCCTCACCTTAGATGACCGTACTTCTGCATGTACGCTGCGTTTTAAATACGCCGCCGCCACCACAACAATCTCCCATTCTCAATAAAGACCATTACAAAGGTGTACGTGTGAACGTTTTATTGCAGTGTGAACTGCTGCAAGCTACCCCTACATTGACATGTTATTTCAACTTGTTTCAGTGTGCTGTAACACTTTTTACTGATTGTTTATTATGGGGAACCCAAATTGTTCTTTTTTTCTCACTGCAGAACATATTGACATAGAACAGCCAAGGTGATATAGACCTGAACCTCTCTACAGCTAGACAGTTATAATAGAACAGAACAGAACTCTTCACTAAAAAAAAGCAGTGCTTTTTATTGTACGTTTCCCCCTGACGCAACACACTTCATGCGATTCTCCTGTGCACAGGGCCTCATGATTCACACAGTTGCCTTTCGAAGACTGAGTAAGTTGTGTTCTTACAATACGTGCTTCTGCGGGCAAAACTCCTTAGGTCAGCTCTCCATTTCCCAGAGGTGCACCACCAACACAAATCGTTGAAACTCAACGAACCACACCGCGCTACCAACGAAGCCGCATGGCGCCGACAGAAAAAATAGTGAACGAGTGCTCTTCCTGCGTGCGAAGACGAGCGTGCTCTACCGTGCGGGGCAGCATTTTGTATTTGCATCTTTTAGTGGCTATATTTCCTGTTGTCTTGATACTTCACCTTCTAACTTCGCATATAATTATGATCGCCGACTGTGGCTGCCCTGGTAGTCCAAATACCATTGACAGTGCGTGAACTCCAACCACTTTTCGTTACTACGTTTTGTCAGCGTGAGAACAGTGTTGAAAGCTCCTGTTCAGGCGTTCTTTTCCTCGCACTCAGTTTTGTAACACTGGCTTACTTTGATAATAAATACATCAAGGTGTTTTGCTTTCGCTTGCTTTTAGTCCACCTCAATTGACAAAAAGCAAGCAAACATCAAGAGTGGTGAACGGGTGGTGTCCTAGGGTTCTTTAAAAAGTTCCCAGTTGTCCATGCTACCTACTAGCTAATGTTCCAACAACCGGTGCGGCATAACATAAAGCTTCCCAACAGCGCGACGCAGAACTTTCCCTTTGAGTAGGGCATGCTTTGGATGCTAACCTCTAGCGGGTTCCCGTTGAGTGACGAACGCTGACGCTACCCCCGCAAGCTTTGCGTACGGTATTCTAAAACTCTCTAATGGCGTTGTTGTTTCGCAATCGAGATCGGTAATATCGCCTCACCACTCTGATACTGAGGGGTCTGAAATCAAACAGCTATTGATTCGAAAAGCATTGTTCAGACTACTGTCATATGTTGAGAAGGTCTTGCTGTTTTGTGTAATCTGTCTGCTAAACGTAAACGCAGCGGTGTGCCCTTAACTGCCGACGCGGGTCCGTCCAACTGAGTTCGCGACAGTTTGAACATGGACAGCGAACGCTACCATATAACACTACATGTAATCATCCAGCCCTGTGCGAGACACCAGCTAGGGCTGGTGGAAATATAAGCTGGTGCGCGGCGATGTTTCGACACCAGACGTGCAGCATCCGACGCCGCGACAATGACGTTTTAGGGGCGAAGCTCCTTGTTTAGAAAAAGTTTATTTACAGCATGTACAGAACACAAAGGCTTCATACCATTGCAGTATCAGGGCACATACACTTCGGCACATCTATATTTCACGACTAACATCACTACGTTACATTGAAGACATTTGCTCTAATATACATGATTATGTTGGCATACATTTACACAAAAATTCAATGTGATATCACGATACAAGGGTATAACGATACAATAGTTCCAAATGAAACGCAATTTGTAACAAATGAAATCATATATAACAACTCAACGGGCGCTGCTTAGCACCAAGTCGGTCGAAAAATGAGTTGTATCCTTTCGTGTTCCACCTTGACGAAAGAGCACGACCAATGCCGCAGAAACTCTTGCTCCCCGAGGAAGAAAAGCTCCTCGGAGAGGAACGCGAGGATCTCTCGTCTCATTCTCCCCAGTATCGGCCACAAGGCACGCCGGCGGCAATTGGCAGCTACGGCCTTACATCGGTTTCTCCAAAGGCTGAACAGCCCCGCAACTATTAAGAGAGCGGAGAAGCGGCTACGCGGAAATCGGCCGTTGGACGCGAAAGTTCGCACACCCTGTCCCCGAAAACCAGCATAAACCGCACGGCAAAAGAGGCGGGAAACCACACATTCAAACGTCGCATGTCGATTGGTCTCTCGTGGCATGTGCGTCGCTCGTAGTACGTAACCACCAGTGGCACATACCCGAAATAGGCATAACATTTGGCCTCCAAGGTGGTGCCGGTGAGAGATTTCTTCTGTGCGTTGTTTAACAATAAAAGATAGTGCTCAATGTACATGCCAATGGCTGCTAATGGAGAATGAGAGACAGGAGCATTCGGCTTTTAGTCAACGCGCACGCTGCGATCCCCATTAGCAGCCACTGGCATGTACATTGAGCACTATCAGACAAGAAAGGGTTGCTACATTATACTCGCGGGGTGTAACCTTTTTAGATTTAGAAAGGTTTAGCGAGCGTTGAGCCGCAGGGCCATGAATACAATGAACTAGTATATATGATGAATGAATTCGAGGTGGGTAAAGGGGGGAAGCAGATACGAAGCGCAAGCCGTAAGAAATTAAAAGCTGAATCCTCCTGTCTCTCATTTCACATTAGCAGCCACTGCCATGTACATTCAGCACTATCCGACAGCAAAAGGTTGTTACGTTATACTTGCTGGGCGTAACCTCCTTGGTTTTAGAAAGGTTTAGCGAGCATTGGGCCGCAGTGCCATGATTACAGTGAACTAGTATATACCATGAACTCAAGGTGGTTGAAGGTGGAAAGCAGACCCGAAGCGCAAGCCGTAAGAAAGTGTGCGTGTGCCACCTCTCGTTTAGTCCTTGGAATGTCCACTGAATGGCGGTGCTTCTATATGAGGAATATATGATAAAAAATGCGAGATGGTAGGACTTGGAGTGTTGAATAGATGGACGAACAGACACACAGACAGATGCATGGATGTACGCATGAACGGACGCAGGGGCGGATGCATGAACGAACGCAGGGACGGGCGCATGAACAGACGCATGGACGGTCACACAGACGGACGCATGGACGAACGAATGCTTCGCCCCACTCTCCATCATTCGCTCCGTGGATATGCTGCCATTTTTTTCAGTTTTATCTGATTGCGGTTGCCACTCACGCGTCCTGACTGGTTTTGCCTACGGGTGTGCATTAACGGAGATATAATTTGATGATGAAGAAAAATGACCCAAGGTGGGTAGTGGTAACTCTGTGGTTGCGCACGTCGAGTGGATTTATCACCCCACTCCATGCTTCTCTTTCGGCTTTGTTGTTCACTCCCTGTTCAAGAAAAACATTAAGGCTTCCGTTGGTGTTCCCTGAGACTGGGAGTGCTATTAGTGTTCCCCAAAACTGGAAAGATTTAGAATGCCTGCTCTAATGGGTACACACATATTGAGGCACGCTGCTGTGGAGAAAACCGTCCCCTCTATAAATGAACTCACCGTTCACGCAAGTACGAAATGTGTTGAGTGCAATGCTATCATATGTATCTCATATCACTCTTCACTTGAACCGTCGATATCGTACCAGTCTCATTTTTCGCACGGTTGATTTTTAATATATAAAAACCCGTGTTAAAGTGCTTGACCAGAAATGCGTGGGAAAGATGAGAGTGCAACTGAAAAAAATAAGCGCCATTGTGATGGCATCAAGCTTGTGGCGGCTGTCATTGGACGCGACTCAAATGGGACACAATCCCCGTTGCTCGTGACACTTTTCGGATTTAATTCTACCGACATTGCTTTTGCAACAGTTATGTTTCCTGAATTGAAAGGTCACAGGAAAAACACAATATAGGGGCATCTCACTTTCCAGTGTTATCGCTCGTGTTCACATTAGTTGCAGAAATTTCTGAATTTTCGAATAAATATTGCAGATGTGTACGTGTGGATAACCGCGTGCAAAAACCACGACGAGTAATAAATGCGTTATAGCGTGTGTGCGTGTGTGTGTGTGTGTGTGTGTGTGTGCATGCGTGTGCGTGTGTGTGTACGTGCGTGTGTGTGGGGGGGGGCTGTTAATTTTGACCAGTTTGAGTTCTTTAACGTGCATCGCAATACAAGAGTGTTTGTTACATTTCGTCCCCATCATCGAAATGCGGCTGTCTTGGACGGGAATCAAATCCGCACCCTCGAGCACGACAAAGCGTGACAAACATGAACTTTGCCATTGAATTCACATGAACTACTTCAACTATATGCCAGTCTGGACATATAAAACTGCCCGCAGTCCTCGAACTAAGAAAAGCTGTCCACTGCTAACTCACGCGTTATCCGAGATAAACAAACACGGACGAATCTCCTACGTGACCCTTTCTTTCGCAGCGCATGCGCCGACTACAGCCGGCCGCTTCTTGACTGCGCATTTGAATTACCCTCGAGGCGGCGCTTACTTCAATCGAACTTTTGGGAACATAGCGAACGCCACCTCGAGTGCTCTCACGTGATTGCGGGCGGTACATTCCTATTAGCGTCAACTTTACGGAGCATCGCTTCAAACGCGGCATGAAAGACGCGGTGGCTAGAGATATGAATGAGCACGTTAACGACTGTTCGTCTCAACCACCATGCACGACGTACGCACCGCTACGAAGCTTTTCACCAAGCTTCGTGTAGTGTGGACACCGGTAAATATTTTATTTGCTCATAGCTTCAGCCTTTCCTTTCAAGGTCTACTTTTTTCACGAGCGCCTAGCATATAGACACCATTTGGTTTTTGGAAAGCTCTTCTGCGCGTTTTTGAGCAAGTGTGCCTAAAGGTAATAAGCTATGTCTCACTATACGTCTGGTGAAATCTTGCGCAAACACCGTTGCTGCTGCCATTTCGCAATGTATTCCGGTTTACCTCTCTGCCTTTCTCCATACCATATATATATATCTATCTATTCAGTAATGATTTAGTTGGGGTTTGACGGCCCGAAACCACGTGACGTTGTGAGACGCCGTAGTCGAGAGCTCTGGAAATTTCGACCACCTTGTGTTCTTTAACATAAACCTAAAGACAAGTGCACGGGCCCTCCGTTGCTCTTAATCTAAATACGGCTGACATCCGATACCATGGCCTTCGGGTCAACATTACATCACCAGGGCCACTAGACCACCACTGAGAGAGATGCACCTAGCGAGCTATTTGGAAGTACTCATTCCCTCGTGACGGCAATATATAACAGTTTCTAACACGGTTCAATCAATGCGTTTGGCTAAAATACTTTACTGTCAGCATGAGACTGCAATGGTGATGCATGTATTAGCACAAGCAAGACGTACGAAAGAAATATCAAATAGGATACATGGCTAGTTGCGCACGTCACGTGATACAGCTTTTCGGCGCGTCTGTGCGCACTGAGTACGCATTGCGAGCCCGTCACTTCTTTAATAGTGGTCGTGGTGAAGACTCGTAAAAATTACCGATTTTCAGAGGCGAAGCGCCGAAATCTGCTGGTCTGGCCATGCATGTCTTTTTGTGACCGAATCGTAAACACCTAGTTGTATGACTCACTCATCAGGTGGCGCTAGTGTGAGTGACAGACAGACAGACGAGCGGACGCATAGAGGAACAGACCCCAGGTGGTCGAAACGTCCGGAGCTCTCTACTACGGCACATCTCACATAATCATATGGTGGTTTTGGGACGTTACGACCCACATATCAATCAATTCTTCCGAATGTATTGTATGAATGCTTGCGACAAAGTCTTGCTAGGCTGCTTCACTATAGCAATCGCAGATCTGCCAACACGCCTGACCTTGACAAATTTATCTTGTAGTTGGTGCTCATATTACGTACGTAGACTGTATGTAGGAGGACTTATAGCGTTGCCTCTATTCGACAAAGTATTTTTTTTTCTTCATGTTGCTACAAACTCAACTGCATTGTTCATTTCGGATCTTTGTTATTGCACACCACATTTTTAGATATAAGGTCGTACATGTTCTAATTTGTCAATGTAACGAATACGTTGTGGCATTTCATAATGACTCGATGAACGGGGGGAGGGGGGTTGACGCGCGTTTAACAACTTTCATTGAGCACGAAGCAGATGGTCGTTTTGTTTGGTAAGCAGGTCTTGCCTTTGCATCATATGCCGAGAAATCCAAGTTCCCCCCCCCCCACTTCCTTTTTTTTTGTCGAGTCCAAAGTTCTAAATACCACATGAAACAGGAGTGACCATACATGGCGTCCAAGCGTACGCAGCATATACAAAAAACATTGCGTAGTGACGGTAGCCTTATGCTTCGTCACAACCTCATAAGCCACCAATATTTGTGACGACGAAATGGCGTCATCGCATGACATTGTAGCTTTGTGACAGGTAGGCCGATCTAGCTTGTTGAAAAAGGGCAAGAAGTTCAACACAGTCGACTGATAAGCGAAATTAGAGGATGCCTTTAAACTTTCCGTCGTTTTAGAAAACGCGTAAGGAAGGAATCACGTAATCTTGATTTCTTTTTCTCTGCGAAGGTAACGTTTAATTTCAAATTTCTACCCTGTTTGCGCAAGTTCGGTGCTCGTAGCACGTTGAAAGGGCTTCCAAATTAATCGTGTAAGCTTTCCGGTGCTTCATCGCCTGGTGATCAATTCGAGGAGCGTGTCGTCTATACTTTCATGAAGTACTGTATACACCGCTCAAACAGAGCGCACGAAATAAGCCAGCAGCTCTGGGCATGGGAGTGTAACATACTGCCTTATTTGAGTTACCGTCAGAACACGAGCCCTATTGAGTACGACAAACAATGCGGCACGGCAGCACACAGCTTCTGTCAACACGCACCAATCTGTACGCCTTTAACGATACTTATCGATCCAGTCTTTCGGTCGTGATGAGATTTGAGGTAAACGCAGTAGGGAGGGCCAGCCTCTCGCAAACGCGGGTGCTTCGCAACTTCATGCTCACAAACAGGTGCGTACACACACAATGCCACTTTCTCGGCTCACGCCCTCTCTTTATATCAACGCACGGGTCGGCCACGACGTTTCAATTTTCGCATCACGTACAGTGTTATCATACAAAGTACACTTGTAAATGATTCAGAAAACAGCGAGTCTGCGTTTAGCATATGCAATGCATTCTTTTCGGGCGTGTAGATGTGCACGCTACGTTACAGTGGTGTGCGCATTGTTGCCTGACTGTTTCATTCTTGAAAACATTCATCTCGTCGAGGCGAACCACAAAGAAGGGGACGCGAAGAGTCTGTTTGCCTTTTGGATTGTGAACTGAGTAAGCTGTGTGAGTTCTTTGAGGGCAGGTAATTTCGGCGCGAGCGTTGTTCATTTGAAAGATGGTTGCAATTCGCTTCAATAAACTTTGGGTGTTAGAACAGGGCTGTTCTGTTCTGCACGAACTGTTCTGTTTGTGTCCTCCTCTTTACGCTTCGTCTCGTTCACGCTAAAGGTTTTGAAGAATTCCTCTGTTCCATTTCGCCAACCCCTCTATTTTTCTGGCTGCTTGCGCGCCTTGTCCCGACCAGCCGTTCGCGGCGTCTTTGTGTTTGCGCGTCGGTACTCCCAGCCAAGGTACATAGATGAATTAGGAATTTCCGTCACGGCAAGAATCTTTGAATGGGAGGCGCACGTGGCGTTCTCTGCTCTTTATCGTACCTACCACTCACATTCACAGCCAAGGGGGAAAAGAAAACTTGAACCAGCTGAGTCACACTATTTGTGTCAAACTTACATAATACACATGGGTACGCACACAGCCACTGATGAGTGCTGACTAACAAGGTCAACATGTGTGGAGGCAGGTAAGAAAAACCGTACAATCAAAAAACTTGGCGCGTTTACCACGCCACTGCTAATGCAAAAGTTCTGCCAAGTTCCCACCAGTTTTTAGCAGCGACACTATTCTAAGTGTACCTTTTAATGTGTGAGGGCTGTCATACATTCCAGATCATAGTGACATTTACTTAAAGAAAGTGGGTAAATTCCAAAAAGAATATGCGACGCTCCAGCCATTTCTCCCTGGGATGAGTGAAGAAAACGACGACAACGACGGAAGTGCGGGGCAAGGCACGTGTGATTTCGAGCCAAATGTGCGCGTGAGGTCAGCCAATCAGCTAATGACCTGTGGTGGCCCATAGAGGTGGCGCGCCACGATTCGGCCACGTGTGACCATTACGTGGCGGTAAGCTTTGTGGCTGGGGATGAGCCCAAGCAGCGGCAGACGGGAGACAGCGGGCCGAAGCGTCGGACGCAGGCAATCCAGGTTCCGGCCAGAGAACGCAGCTGTCCACGCTACTGCCGTCCAACTACCAGCTGGAGTGACGTTGCCGGCACGAGTACTGCATCTCGGGGCGCGGCCTGGCCTGCTGTTCTCTTCCTTGCCGAGGACATCGCGGGTCTCGGCGAGGCATCTCCGTGGACAGACGTTCGGCACAGCAACGTACGTGGCCTGGCTACTGGTCACGCTTGCGCCGAGCATCGCGTCTCGACGCAAGCTGTTCGCTGGACGGGCTGGCCATTCCCCGCATGGAGCATCGCGTCTCCGATGCGGGTTGACTGCTCCGTAGCCGCACCCATGCCATCAAGCGCCGGTGTCACCAGAGCGTCGCACATCGGCAAGGGACGAGCGAGACGTTCTGGCGGCCGAGACGCGGGCGTGTGTATGGAGGACCACGGAGCCGGACGAGGTTCAGAGTGGCCGAGGATCCAGGTGTCAGGGGAGTTCTGGCTGAATCGAGGATCGCCGAGCGGTGCCGAGCCGTACCGAGCGACGCGCCAGACTCGGACGTGGGCCGCGAGCTCGTGAGCTGCTGTGTGCACCCGAGGGTACCTGGCGGTGCCCTGGCCAAGAAGGAACGTGGGAAAAGGAGCTCGAGGGTTGAGGCCACGAAGGCAGACGAAGCGGTGTGCCGCTCGAGAGGACGAGTTCCTGGCAGCGTTCCTGAGCCGGACGTGGGACCCGTACGTGTCGGCCAGGTCGAGCTTCGGTGTGTCCGTTCGAGGTCGAGTCCGTCGACCTGTACAAGGTCCAAGGACGGGGCCTGCTGAACGGCTCCTGCCTGGGTGCAGTGGCCGGGAGCAGGTTCGTGGGCGAGGCCTACCGGGCGTGGTCCTCGTGAGCCGTGGCCTGACCCTGGACCTCAGGAGTTGCGACCCTGACTGCTGGGTTGGCCGCGACGTCCGACTAAACGGCGCTGCACACGGTAGCGCATCCGTGTGCCGTCAGCCGTTCCAGCCGTGCCACCTTTGCCCTCACGCACGTCGACGACCCCATCATGTCGGGACGACGGGGACCCAAACTGTGAGACAGCGGTTTCTTCTTACGAACCGAGAACTATACGCGCTGGACACTGAGCTAGTGTAGCCGCGATCTCTGCGCAGAATAATGGCGGTCTGACTCTCGAGCATGTTGCGTGATGCTTGGTGTATAGGGTTGGATATATAGTTTTATTTTTTCCTGTCACTTCCTTCTCTAGTGTACAATATAAAGCTTCATTTGTTCGCTTAAATTGTTCATGTTAATCCTTTTTCGTCCACTATAAACAAACATAGTGACGATCCGCCCTTAACCGTCACACTCCCCTTGGACACTACTACCACAACTCACCACTACGCCCACTACTACTCCCGCCACTCTTTCCTCCTCATTCCTTCTTCATTTACACGTCAACCCACTTCACTTACTCCATCGGCAGCACACTGTTTCGTCAGTGTTCGCGAAGCGTAGCTGGCTCAACTTTCTTTTTGTGTGCGCTTTGACATCAAAGCTCCTTAAGGTCAAGGTTCGTCCGTTGGTGGCGTTGGCGTGCGCCATAGGTGTTGCTCACGGTGAAGCTGATGACGTTGAAACTCAAGCGCATGCTGGGCACGCGTTCTGGTTTTGCCATCAGGGCACAGCACATGCTGGGTACGCCAAGACTATAACAATAGGGATGATGACAATTACGGGGAACGACTGGCTTGTGCAGTAGATGACAGCAAGCAAGCAACAACCACCAAGCGAACGAGCATAGACTTCATCTTTGCCAACTTCAGGTTAGACCTTATACCACAAAGCAGTAATTAACTGCCAAACACAACATACTGCCGTGCGCGTGTCTTACATTCACTTTTGTTTTGATTCAGTTGTCGCCCACAAGGCATGGGTCAAGAATGCTCAGCCCAACTGTGCCTCATTGTTCGAGAAGGTTCGCGATCATTGTAGATCGTTCTGTAACGATTGCCCGCAAGACGCGAACACTCGAGATTATCGCAGAGCTTGCGCGAAGACCATTGATAAGGCTGGAATATTTGACGACACGTGGATACATGCCGCTGCGCATCGCCGCTTGTCAGTTGATCAACAGCCGAAGCTTTAGAGGTTCGGCGCAATCAGTGCCAGCAGGACCCGGAAACATGGAACTAGTTTCGGTTTCAAGGAATGTGCACGCTCCTAGAGGTTGCCGGGCATCCTAAGATTCGGTTAAACAGAGTGAGGGTTATGTGAATGTTCGCATTTATTGGCTTTCACAAGTTTTCACAAATAAAAAAAATTGATACCCCTGTAAAAAACCTCTCATTTTGTTGGAGTGTTTATTTTTCCTTACTATGGTATTTTAAATCAGGCGAAGCCCAGGAAGTGGTTGACTTGAGTTTGTACCACTTGCCTCCTCTCCTTCTCGCCCCTCGGTCAGCGATATTTCAACTTAGATCGCACTCTGTTGTCTCGCTCGGTTGGCGCGCATGCCAACTACGAGAAAGACAGACAGCAAGTGGTGGCGGGCAGAGAATGAAAGCCGCAGATAGCTACGCCGAACGAGTGAACCACGCATTTGTCGAAGATGGCTTAATTGGGCAACACATGTTCTCTGCGGTGTACTAACCCGATGATTTCTAGTTAGGGAAAGGTTTCTCAGCGTTTCCTAAAGGCAACTGTTGAACACAAAACCTTGGACCCAATTTTTGAGCAAGTATTGATTTCATGAGTACATGAGTAAACCCATTTCTCTGCAAGCCTGACTGGACAGGCAGAAGTATGGTGTCGCTTGTTTAATTGGTGAAGACGCCAGCCTAGCTCCTGTCGGGAAAATGCGTTGATTGAAAGGCTCGAATTCGAGTTGGCTCGGCTACATAATTTTAGCTTCTTTTACTTTTGACGTGTAGTTTAAATGATTTCAAGTAATTATAGGCTGCTGCTTGCTCATAAAATTTTATAGGCGCTCTTTATTACTATGTGAGCCTTAACCTCTAATACTATCACTCAAATACATGTGATGAACTAGATGCTTCTAAATATTATATAGAGAAATGTCGGTGGAGCCAACGTTTTGACAAGTTAAGTTCGTCACGGCAATACCGTTGCCCTGACGAGGACAAGTCAACTTGCCGGAACACTGTTTCCAGCGACGTTCTTTCTTGAAAAACTAGTGATCGCATCAAGCTTCTCCGTGCCTCTGAACTTCAGTCTAGTTTGGTACGGAAGTTCTTTAGGAAAACTATGTACTCCGTCATAACAAACTTGATTGAGTCAAATACGACGTGTCCTATTCACGACCATCGATAATTTTTGCATTGACTATGATATTCTGGGTTCAATTTTCGCTTATTATGGACGTATCTTAGTTGTAAGTTAAAGCTGATTTTATAGATTGACGCTTTTACACTATGTGTATGTGTTTTTTTTATGTGAAAGGTGTAATAAAAGTTCATTTTATTTGTGCCGATTGAGTTTCGTCTTACACTGAGACATCAGTCAGCTTAACGTTCGCCTCTTCAGAGCACAAGAACAAAATTTGGAAGAAAAAGAATAACAAAATTTAACAAAAGATGGCATCGCACGAATGACAAGTGGGCCTGAAAAAAAAGGCGCGAGCGCATGCTGCTTGCATGCGAAGTGGGAAAGGAGAACTTCCCCCGCAACTCTTCTTCTCTTAATTTTTTATTCTTTCCCTCTATTTGGGAACGTCACCAGTAACGTCATAAAATTTTCTGTTCGTGATTTAATTCTTGTTGGATGCCGGGCAACCGCCAGTGGTAAAAGCGGTGCTGCCGTTGCGTATCAGCATGCGAGAGCGAATACATGGGAGGTATATAGAGTTTCCGCCTTCTGGTGCCAGTGTCAAGCTGTATTCTGAGCTTCCTTTTACGTGGCCACAAGTTATACCCATTACACAAATTAACCCAAACATCCAATCTGTTCCTTTTATCTGCGTCATGGCCCCGTGACCATGATGTCACGAGGTCAGATCAAACTGTTAATTTGGCCGAAACTATGGGTGTTAACCAAAAAGTAAGAGTACAGCAGCACATATAGCGGCGAACGGAGTGTTGGCCGCCGATAAATTGACAAGCGGCAAAGCGTGTCGGTATTAATATAAACACATCTGGCGTAGCATATACCTCCCTTATTGCTACTACTCACGCAAGCTATGGAATAATTTTTATTTTTCACGTCTTGCGCGCAATTTTGGCAGAATGATATAAAATAATCCCGAACCTTCTCGAAAAATGAGGTGCATTTTGCGCTGAGCATTCCTGACCCAGGCTTTATATGGTATAATCTCAAAGAATCGGGACATCTTGAGACCTTATCAAATAAAAAAAACGTGGTTGATCGCTCTGTCATAGCAATCGGTATAGGATAAAAGCGAAACGTGTCTGCGCACGGTAGTTCAGCGCTTATTGTGCATTGTTTCACCATATTCTTGAAGTAATGAATGTTAAAGAACCCCAGATGGTCGAAATTTCCGGAGTCCTTCACGATGGCGTCTCTCATAATCATATGGTGGTTTTCGGACGTTACACCCCACATATCAATAAAGTAATGAATGATATAGCGACAAATAGTATAGTGATGGGAAGAACTGCCAGCCGCTCGAAAGTTGCAGCACGTTCTTGAAGCAGAAGGGACACAGAAAAATAACGTACACAAGGCGAATCTAAAACTGTCACAGGTCGAAACTGAAAGTGATCTGCTAAAACACAAAGAAAGAACGCGGACGAACTCGCATGTATGCACAAGACTTCGTGCTTGAGCAGCTCTCAAATATGTGGGGACTCTTAAGTTATGTATGTGAATAACTTTTTTACCACTTGTCAACACCAGCTGGAGTCTGTAATGAATCGTTCTTTCAAACATGAAGACTTGTAGACTTCCTATTGGTTTACCACCATCTTCATTATTATCATCACCAGCCTGCCTGATGTGTACTGCCGAATGAATGCCTCCCCAATTATAAAAAATCACAGCATATCCACAAGGTGAATGATGACGCATGGGGCAAAGTGGATGTACGGACGGATGGTTGGACGCACAGACAGATGGACGCACGGACGGATGCATTGAAGCACGGACGGACTGATGGAAGCTTCGTCCCACTCACGATCTTTCACTCTGTGGATATGCCGTGACACCATTTTTATTGACATGCAATGCAACTGGCTACTACGACGACTATTATGACACGGTACCTACGACCCACGGCATAAGGGGGTTCGCCCCTGAATGTTATCATACTCTGTGCAAGCAGATTGCATTCATTCTCTACGATCTTCCCATTTTCGTCACTCCAGCTTACTTGACGGTGCGTATAAGGCTGCATTTCCTATTTTTTGGTACCTATAACACTATTCTTCTCGGTGAGTGCCCAGTCGTTGGTTCTGTACTGTCACTATTGCGGCACGATGACTGATGTTTTGTCGTTATCTTGGCGATAGTATATCACTTATTAATGAAACATTTTTATGATTGATTATGATATCAGGGTTTTATTGCCTCAAAACCAAAATATGATTATGAGGGATGCCTTAGTGGAGGGCGGCGAAAATCTCCCCCCTAAGTGTCCTTTAACATGCACTGACAGCGCACAGTACACGGGCCTTTGCCATTTTGGCTACATCAAAATGCGACTGCTCCGGCCGCGATCAAACGATCTTTGTGACCTTAGGGTCACCTGCGACCTTTCGGTCAGGAGCTGAGGACCGTAGCCACTGTTTTGACGAGGCGGACAAGAAAACAGTTGTAGAAAAGAGACGAAAACGCAAGTAAACAGACAAAGCATTGCCTTATTTTGCCTCCAATCATCGCCATATTGATTGCACTGTTTCCTAGCACTACTATATCTTGCAATGATCTTCAAGTACCGAGGGATCTGAGACGTTTACAATAGCACTATCGCGATGAAAACGGAGTAAAACAAGTACGCCTTTTAACGCAATGGGCCTGCTACTGAACATGAATACATGCCCACGCTCCATCTACACTGAAAAAACAGCATGGCATAGACCCACGGTTATTTATACGTAATTTTATTGTGTCGTTTCTTCATGTTCCATCATTCATTATGGTTGCTGTCCTTTAAAAGTGTAGATTGCGTAGGACGATGGGGCTGAAGTAACGTAAACAGCCGTAGCTTATATGATTGGCACACAATGGCTTGTAACCTTCAAGTTTGTTTCTACTTGTGTCCATGCCACCTGCACTTCTTTGAGCTTAAGCTCTCTAGAGATGGCACCCCATCGCCGATGCGAGGATTGCAGTGCTAACAACTGACCTGTTCTCCTTCCTAAATTTTGTACAGTTCTCATCACATATAAAAAAGCCAGCAAGCTGCGCTGCGCTGAGTTGGTCTCTAGAAGAAAACTGACCCCCCGCCCCCAAAAGCACGCTGTCAGTCTGTCTGCCCTTCTTGCCTAGCAGCGAAACTATGGGCACTGTTATTCGCGAAAAGAAAATTCAGCGAACACAGCGATAAAATTCCACAAAATGAAATTCAATGTACACAATCTAAAAAAATGGTTTTTATTCTATTTTAATGAGAAACTGAATACATACGCGTTCCTGTGTAAGAAAAGCTGCGTAAATACAACCCATTGCCCTGACTGCACCGTCGATAAAAGCACACTCGGCAGAAGAGAACAACTTTTCTTGTGCCAGCAAACCAGATGCCAATATCTGGTTAACCTCCCGGTCTTTCCTATCTCACTCTATCTATCTAGCTTCTCGTGCCAGCTTGAGTGTCAAAGAAGCAACAACAACAAAAGAAGACAAAGTGCGCCTGCTGCAGCTGACATCTCTTTCGACAACCAAGGAGGGTGCGTGAACACACATCACTTCCTCAGTCCGGTGGTTGCCCTGAATTGCTAAGTTGAAATATTTTCCCTTTAGTTTTCATTTTACGTTTGCTTTTCCGCTTTGGCAGCATTATTCGTCATCTTCCTCCGCTTGCACGTTTTTTTGTATATTTCTGTCGGTTAGGTTACCTAACTTTCCACTTACCTTTTTTTTTCACAGACGTCAATTTTTTTACTTTCTGATCCAAATGCTCCGTTTATGATGATGGTGATGTTCTGACAGAGTCACACAAATTTCTGCTACCCATACGCGCTCTTTTGGCTATTTGATATGATTGTCATATTTAGTGCGCCGGTCTTGAGTAGTGCGACCTATTGTATTTCTGTAGCACCTGCCTGTTTATTTTCAAAATTTAGTTGGTCTAGTCACAGCTAGCTAAACACGTTCGCAGTTACAAAAACATAAACAGAGATGTGCGCGAACGCTTGTGATAATGCCTATTTCACTCAGGGCATGATGTAACGCTGTCGAAAAATTCCTATGGTAGGAAACTTTTTTCTACGAAGAATAAGCTAATATTTCCAATATTGTGGACATTGTTAAATATGTATGTTCCTGGCAGTAAGACAATGTGAACAGGTGACGTTCCTGCTATTTGGAACTTGGAAAAATTTAGAAGGCAGGCAGTTACTACACTTTCTCTCATTCCATATTAACGAGTATAAAGAAATCTAAGCTAGATGGTTTTGCGTGCCAGAACCACGAATCGATTAAGACATACATAATAGTTAAATACATCGGAACAACTCTTAACCTGCTGATTGGATTACCTTGACTTTCGTGGGTAGTTAAGCCAGTGCCTTATTTATTAGCCACGTTGGGTTATCGCCGCTAATACATCATGTAAGTGCTAATGATAAGGCAACTGTTTCTACCAATTTCACTTGCCGAAGACACAATAGCAATTACATAATCGTCATCAATGAAAGTGTCTAAAGCTTACGTTTCTCTTCGCCTGCCAGACGTTTCATGTGGAACGTATTTCTTCACGCCTTTCACCGCACTCTAGAAAACTTTTTTTAGCCATCTGGTAATGAATTTAACCTTAATCAAAGACCTTTCCAAAAACGAGTCTTCCAACTTGTATACGAACTTGTTCTCACTCCAGAACATTCACTGTTTGCATTCAATGTGGTGAAAAAAAAGTGTTATTATTCAATGGGACCCATTACTCACAGTAATTGTGATTCGAGTCACTCTCACATCATAACGAAAGCCGCTTCCCCGTAAATACAGAAGGGCAAGATCGTAACAGCTGGCCATCAACACTGAAAACGTGCTCTGCAGCACAGTGTTTCGCAATATGGTACGGAAGAAGCCCTGTTTACTCTAACATGCAGTCGTCTTTTTTATATAGGTCAGAAAATCCCGAGCGAGAACAGCAAAAATGTTCGTGTGTGTGGCATACACGAAAAAAATAAATATAAAAGCATGAAAACATCCCCTCCTCCCCCACCGTTTCTCCTATTCAATCAATGATCGAAAGCTGAATATACCCCGCCAGATCACGTAAACGGAGCTCTTTCTGAAGGGCTCGAATGCTTTCGATATGAAATTCGTCGTCATTTATAACAAGTACCCGAAGAATATTCGATATGCTCGAATGAACACCACTCCAACAGGCCTCTCCCTCTTCCCCCCCCCCCCATTTCCTCTTTGCACTCATCGGAGCAACGTGATTGGCTTCCCGCAAGTGAGGCAAAAATCCGGGAAAAGGCGCGGAGATTGTGTCTGCGCAGCACAAGAAAGCCTGTGAAAGCATGGAGAATAGAAAAGCTAGAAGATGAGAAAATAGGCGGCAGTATATTTGTCCACATGCTCCAGCATGTTGCAATAGCTCTAAAATCGAGGATTCATTTCGTGTGGTTCAGATACACTATTCTATGGCTCAACTTATGCTTTTTACTGTGTTGCAGGTTCAACCAAACAAGTTGACAGGATTATATAGGTTTTATTTATTTTTTTAATTCTGTTGGTACCTCAAAAATCTCACTGAACACGCACCGCAACTAGCCAAGCCTCAATACGCTGTTTGTGCTTCAACAAGTTAATAAGTTTGGTTGGCGCGCCACCGTCGTGGCACTATAAGAAATATGATCGTGTGCGTGTGTAGGAAGCATCAAGGCGCACTACGCAATATAAATTTTGAATGTTTTCCGCTGACTCGATCTTCTCAAAAATGTCGCTTCGAGTTTGGCTGCTATAGAAAAAAATCCGTGCTTTACTTTATCTATGTCACACTGAAGCCCATCGGCAAGGAAACGAAGATTGAAAAAATGCCATTCGGGATATTTTAGGAATGCCAAGCGACCTCTTGAACGTCATTGCCAAATTTCATACAACTGGTGAAAAATTGCAGACGTTTCATTCTTGTATATTATTCGTCTCGAAGAGAGCGTGCCTGGATTTTAATCTATGATGCAGGTAACTCTTTTCATATTGAAAACGCGTACAAAAAAAGCAATATATTTTATGCAACGTCAAGTGCTACAACATTGTGGAGAAGAAAGGAAAGTTCAATAAGTGGAGCACTGTAGGTACTTAGAAAAGTGAGCTGACAAACGACGCACGTTTGCACGCACACACACACGTGCGCACACACGCACAGACAAAACACACAGGCACGCACGTACGCATGGACGTACACTGAATAAGGTTCAAAATTTTCTTTAATATGGGTGGGGCAAAAAAAGTATACGCTTCACGTTGCTGTTTGCTGTGCAATATAAGGGCCCAATTTTCAGCACTATATGCGAGGCATTCGAAACACGTACAGGTAGCGCAGCGGCAGTAAATACACTCCTGCAGACTTTTTTAAATTGATTTTCATCAAACCAGAGCACGCTAAATACTGGAGTATGGTAAATACAAGATGGGAACAATGGCAGGTAAGAAAGGTTGCATGGTACAAGTGTTTTTGACCTATACTTGCAAAGAAAACTTGACATTTAGAGTAGGAGCAACTTTGAAGAGAAACAATAGAAATCCAATGCATGTGTGCTTAGACGCCAATTAGTAGTTGAAATTGTGATCTCTATTTAAAATACACTGCCTCAACGTTCATCGAAAGTTTGATGCTTGAAATTGATAAAATGTTGATGCGGAGACTATTGTGGTCCCATTCTAAAGCGTGGAGCTGCTTCTGTCTATAACCTCTGTTAATTGATCGCATTATGGTATGGTTCACTTTTTTTATCAGCGAAAGTCCGGAGAAATTCTTGGAGGAAAATTATTGCCGATATGTATTGCGTAGGCACTGTTAAAACTATCATTTAGTGACCATAGCCGCAGAATATTTATGAATTTCACTTGGCGCATCCCATAATAATTCGTAAAATATTTTGACAAAATTCACCACCAATTAGCGCCTGCTTTTGGATCTCCCTTACTCACGACAATAAGGTTGTCTCCTTACCTGCGTCACCACTCTTTGTTCCATTTATGCTTAATTCACAAATTCGATGTTGTTTATGTTGTTAAGTGACCCGCTGTTGTTTGGCGACACGGTGGGTGCGTGCCGCGCACGGCTAGACATGACAATTTTTGTATCGCCGCTTTCGCACCGCTGCCGCTGTGGACAGCCGAAGGCGGTGCCAACGGGTGGAACACCGCGGTGGCGAGCTTTCCGCAATTGCAAACGCACCCTTTAGACGTTAGCTAAGGTCAAACAATGCCCGCGGCACACACTCGTTTGGGCGGCTATGGGGTCTATTTTGATGCCACTAAATTCAACGAATGGGAGACATCTGGATGTGGCGCCATCTCTCGGCGGCAGGAAAATCTGTCTACAATAACTGAATGGTAAATAATGATGATGATATCTGGCGTTTAACGTCTCAAAACTACCATATAATTACGAGAGACATCGTAGTGGAGGGTTTCGGAAATTTCGACCACCTGTGGGTTTTTTACGTGCACCCAAGTCTGAGCACACGGGCCTACAGCATTTCCGCATGCATCGAAAATGCAGCCGCCGCAGCCGGGATTCGATCCCGCGACCTGCGTGTTAGCGGCCGAGTACCTTAGCCACTGGACCACTGTGGCGGGGCTGCATGGTAAATAGGGTCGAAAAATTATATATACTGAAAAAAAAGCTAGTTATCAAAAACGACTCCTGGTTATGTGTAGCAGAGACCCACTGGTGCATTTGGTGAAGTGGCAGTATCGTTCTGCAAAGTGTGTGGCTTCCTAGGATAGTTAAGCACCGCCCATAAGAACACATGAGTTCCCATCGGTACATAATAAACGCTGTGAGAAGCCAGACAGTTTGCAGGGCGGCACTGAAACATTTGCAGACTGTTCAAGTAAGTATCTGCAGTATGAAACCTGCAGTCGTTTCTGATAACTTTTTCGTCAGGTACGATTTTTTTTCGCCTATTCCCTCTTCAGTTACGGCAGGACACCACTGATCCTGACGAGAGATGGCGCTCCATGCAAATGTCTCCAAAATCTGGTCGTGCAACACAGGAATAGCCGCATGAATGCTGCGCTCCAATATAAGAGGTTCCAGCCAGCACTGAACCCGCGTACTCCGAATAGTGTTCTACCACGATGCCACTCCAAGCTACTTCACTCAATAAAACCCTCTTAAAGAAGTCTTGAAAAAGCAATCGCGTCTATACTTCTAACATATAGCATAGAAGAAACGCAAAATCGCAGCAGACATCAAATGTGCGCTACGGTTCGAGTGAGTGCTTTGAAGGTTCAATATTTGTGGAAAGTTGAGGCTTAATTGATAGTTCATTATCGCGTACAACATCAATCAAGTCAAGCGGCATAGGTGAGCATACTGACTTGCGCACGCGTGGAGGAATATTGGCCTGTTACTAAAAGGAACACTCTTTACTAATGCGAGCACTGTCCAACTACACTTGTAGTGAACCTTTTTTGAAATTATAAACTGACTTGATACGGGCATGGAGGTTTTTTTTTCTCCCAGTGAAGCTGGGTTGTCCACTGACAAGCGGAGCTTGGCAAGAAGGCAGTGCAAGCAAGTCCTGATTACACTATCACATTCGACTCTTGACGGTCACGCTTGAACGTCTCCATGTCTATTCAGTCTGAAACGACAGATTTTATCCGTCATTTGTCTCTAGTGAACACCAGCCAAGCCAAAGGTTGTGCGCTTTGAGCGATGTAACGTTGCTTACCCAATGACGAGGTGTCACTGAACAGCTCATCTGTAGCGAACTCTTCTTTGCTCTTCAACGTAAATGAGACAGAAATAATTTACCGGAAAGCGTTTCGAAAAAGTAACTTTCAAAAAATAATAATTTCATTTCAACAGTACATTTCCTTGTTGAGCTGTTTCGAAGAGTTTATTTACGCTATGTGTAGAAAATATAGGTTTCATATCACTCCAGTAAAAAGGGCGCCTGCACTTCAGCACATCTATGTGCCACGGGAAACATCACAACGCTGTAGTAAAAACATCATTGCTTTATTATACATGACAATGTTAACATACATGTGCACAAGAACTCGAAGTGATACCACATGATACAATGTTATAATGATACAAGAGATGCATGAACTACAATTGGTTGCAATTTAAAACATGAATACCGACTCAACGGCACTGCTTAGCGCCACGTCCCCGCAGGGGCGCCTGCGCAAGTAGGCGTTTGGTGTGTAGCGACACCACGGACCCGAGCTAACGGGGGAGTTTTGAGTCCCTCACACGCCTAGCCGTGCGTGGCTTTGCCGTGTCCGGGGAAAAGGGGATCCTGAGGGCTGAGCCGACACTGGGTGCTTGGACCTTTAAGGCCCCCCGGCAGAGGCAACACATCCCTTTGGCCCTGGCTTCACGTAGACGGCACCCCTGGATTGACCCGCCTGAGGGGAATCGGCAGTCTCCTTTTC
Organism: Rhipicephalus microplus; assembly: GCF_043290135.1. Classification (NCBI taxonomy): domain Eukaryota; kingdom Metazoa; phylum Arthropoda; class Arachnida; order Ixodida; family Ixodidae; genus Rhipicephalus; species Rhipicephalus microplus. The sequence continues at coordinate 6,329,198 of NW_027464598.1, read as the reverse complement.
CTGTCTCCCCCTCACATCTTCGTCTTTTCTCTTACTTCAAATCTTTCCTGTCCTCTACTCTTTTCCGTTGACTTCCGTGTTTCCTGGCGGCAAGGGTTAACCCTGTGTGGCTATCCTACCTTGGATACACCCTATTCGGTTATAGTGGTGGTGTACAGCTGGCGTCTGCAGGTCCTGTGGTTACAGACCCTGCAGCGTCCCCTTGTAGTACTTCATGGTGGGTGGCTGGCGCCGCTGCCGAAAATAAACTTCTTCTTATGGCTTGTTCCTTCCCCCCACTTCCTGATCGCCCTCAGAAAAGAGGGCGCACCGATGAAGTATTCCAATTTTTTGGTCACCAGAGAGTATCCTTGCCCCGATTCCACGTTATCCACGCTGACACACCCGGCAAACCAGTGAGAACAATTTCACCTTTTCTTGTTTAGAAGTCTTTGACAGAAATCTTTGGCCCAGGATATAAAGCATCGAGAATGGCAAGTGGTGACCTCCTGTTGAAGCTCCGCGACCAGAAACAATATGAGAAACTGCCTAATCTAGTGAAATTTGGAGATACCAAAACCACAGTAACCCCACACCAAACAATGAACACCACCCGTGGTGTTGTTTCAGATGATGACCTGTTAAGGCTGACTGAGGCTGAACTCCTGGAGGGTTTCAGCGAACAGAATGTCATCAACGTGAAACGAATTAGGATGAGACGTGATGGCAAAGAAGTCCAGACTAAGCACCTAATACTTACGTTTAATTCAAGTGTACTGCCCGATTCCGTTGAGGCTGGGTACATCAAGCTTCGAGTGAGGCCTTATATTTCAAACCCTGTACGGTGTTTCAAATGCCAGCGGTTCGGCCACAGTTCGCAGAACTGCCGAGGCCGTCTAAATTGCGCAAAATGCAGTGCTGAAGACCACACATCTGATGCCTGTGAAAACTCTCCTCACTGTGCGAACTGTAATGAGGAGCATGCCGCATACTCACGGTCATGCCCATGCTGGAAAAAAGAAAAGGATATTATCACAATTAAAGTAAAACAAAACATTTCATTCAGGGAGGCACGAAGGCAGGTGTCCTGCCTACCAGAAACCAGCTTTGCCGAAGTGGCGCGTCAGGGGGCAGCGCCACGACGGCCCCCGGCGCCTGTGTGGCACACGCGTAGTGAGCCAGCGGTGACACCATCCGCCCCCTCGGCGGTTGCAGCAAGTGCTGCTCCGCCATCCAAGAAAGACCCACCAACCTCCGGGCTGGGGGCCGCAAAGGTCTCGTCCTTTGAGGCGAGGCCCTCAAAACAAATGCAGCGCTCGCAAGAGCGTGTGTCCAGCGCCTCGTAGGAGGCAATGGACACAACACCGAGCGTGAGGGCGCAGCCAGCGCCTAAGGATTGGCGCGACTCTGTCGACCGATCCAAAAAAAAAAAATCTCGTGTCACGGCCCCTGGAAAGGGCCCGTGAGCTTACTTTCCATCCTTGAGCCCACAACACAAAACACATCTAAAACGGACACACAAATACTACAGTGGAATGCCAGAGGCCTATTTAATAACATAGATGATATCAAAGACTTGCTTAATGACTATCAGCCAAAAATGTTCTGTGTTCAAGAAACTCATTTAAAGTCGACTCATGTGAATTTCTTAAATCAATATGTGGTTTTTCGTAAAGATCGAAATGGTGCAATTTCTCTTCTGGAGGTGTGGCCATCATTGCACAAAGAAGCGTAGCATGCCAGCACATTGTGCTACAAAGCTCTCTTGAGGTTGTGGCTGTTCGCGCTATTCTATTCAATCGTCTTATATCTGTCTGCTCGATCTGCATAGCCCCTGACGAACCATTCAATAAAACAGAGTTCGAAAAGCTTATTGATCAGCTTCCAGAACCATATGTGTTAATTGGAGATCTTAATGCTCACAGTTTGCTATGGGGTGATATCAAATGTGATGCGAGAGTTCGTGCAATAGAAAACTTTCTTCTCGCATCTGGAGCCTGTCTGCTCAATAAGGCAGAGCCAACATACTTCAGTACCACACACAATACATATTCATGCATAGATTTACCCATTGGGCCACCGTCACTCCTACCTTACTTAGATTAGTAAGTGACCTTTTTCCATATGGAAGTGACCTTTTTCCAACTCTTTTAGTAACAAAACAACGGGATGACCAGCCGTCTTATCCCAAAAAGTGGAACTTTTATGTTGCAAACTGCGTGAAATTCAGAGAGCTATGTACACTACACCTCGAAGAGGTAGACCATTTGGAAGTAGAAGAGATGGCCAACTATATTTCTGAATATGTTCTTACTTGTGCAAAAAAGTGCATACCGCAGTCCAGGAATGATAAGGTTAACACAAAGCCATGGTGGAATCGGAAGTGTGAAATTGCTAAAAAACGGCAAAACAAAGCATGGAGGGTTTTTTTCTCGCTACCCAACAGCAGAAAACTTGATAACCTTTAAAATTTGCAAAGCGAATGGCAGGCGTGTTCGCCGTATAGCCAAACGGGAAAGCTGGACACGCTATATATCCTCAATAAACTCCTACACAGACGTCAGCAAGGTTTATATTAGGGTGCATAAACTTAAAAGACAAGGCCCCAATCCCTTCTCTTTGGTGAATGACTGCGGTGATACAATAGAAGAACAGGCAAACGCTCTTGGCGAACACTTCGAGAAAATGTCAAGGTCCGAAAACTATACCACTAAGTTCTTACGCCACAAAAGCATAGCTGAAAGTGTACCTCTGTGCCGGAACAAGGCTGTATCAGACGGATACAATAAAGCACTAACACTATATGAACTGAAGCTCGCCCTTGGTTGCTGTGGAAGTTCTGCTCCTGGTTCTGATATAATTACTTATGAAATGATCAGAAATCTCCCTGATGAAACCCTGAACTAACTTTTAGCACTTTACAACAAGATTTTCAATACCGGCAAAATACCCTCTGTTTGGAAAGAGGCAATAGTACTACCAATCCTTAAACAGGGCAAAGATCCCTCATCGGTAAATAGTTACAGGCCTATCGCCCTCACAAGCTGCCTACTCAAAGTGTTTGAAAAAATGATTAACCGCCGCTTGGTCTACTACTTGGAATACAACGGCATATTGGACCCGTGCCAGTCTGGTTTCCGTACAGCTAGATCCACAACCGACAATCTTGTCCTCCTCGAGTCGTATATACGTGACGCGTTTGTACACAAGCAATACTGTCTGTCTGTTTTCTTCGATCTTGAGAAGGGATATGATACTGCCTGGCGATATGGAATCTTGCAAGATCTACTGTCTTTCGGAATATGTGGCAGGCTGATTACCATCTTAAAAGATTACCTGTCTGAAAGGAAGTTCCGTGTAAGAATAGGTACTGTGTTATTGCGCACATTTCTTCAAGAAAATGGAGTGCTGCAGAGAGGAGTATTAAGCTGCACACTATTTATAGTTAAAATGAACTCTCTTCGCTCTGTTATTCCATCTGCGATATCGTACTCTGTATACGTGGACGTACTCTGTATACGTGAGAGCAGCGATGGCGTAGTGGTTAGAGCATCCGCCTCGTATGCAAGAGGTCCGTGGTTCAAATCCCGGTACCGCGCAGTTCCCAACCGGATTAAAAAAAAAATCCGCGTATTGATGGAACTGCATTAGGAGGCCTGGGGTGCGGCCTCACCGGCAAACACCGCCGAGAACGCACTCCCTCACCAGAGAAGGATTGGCCACCCTGGTGCAGTATCTGGCCACTACCTCCCACATGCTTACGTCAAATAACTCACGGCCCTCAGTCCCCAGCAGCTGCGAAGCAACTGACCACGGCGGCGGTCAGATCTGCAACGCAGCAGAGGGTGCTAAGAATCTCTGGATCCGGACAGGCCGCCATTGGAACCTGAACTTGGCAACGTTTAACGCTAGAACCTTATCTAGTGAGGGAAGTCTAGCTCTACTATTCGAGGAGCTAGAGGGTGTTAAATGGGATATAATAGGGCTCAGTGAGGTTAGGAGGACAGATGAGGCCTATACGGTGCTACAGAATGGGCACGTCCTTTGCTACAGGGGCTTTGCAGACAGAAGAGAACTGGGAGTGGGGTTCCTAATTCACAGAAACATAGCTGGCAACATAGAGGAATACTATAGCATTAATGAAAGGGTGGCAGGTATCGTAATTAAACTGAATAAAAGATACAAAATGAAGGTAGTACAGGCTTACGCGCCTACATCCAGCCATGATGACGCTTCAGTTGAAAGCTTCTATGAAGACGTGGAATCGGCAATGAGTAAGGTAAATACACAGTATACTATGGTGATGGGCGACTTTAATGCAAAGGTAGGGAAGAAGCAGGCTGGAGACCAGGCAGTAGGAGATTATGGCATCGGTACTAGAAACGCCAGAGGAGAGCTACTAGTAGAATTCGCAGAACGCAATAATTTACGGATTTTGAATACCTTCTACCGAAAACGAGAAAACCGCAAGTGGACATGGAGGAGCCCTAATGGCGAAAATAAGAACGAAATAGACTTTATAATGAGTGCACACCCTGGAATCGTTAAGGATGTGGAAGTGATTGGCAAGGTACGATGCAGTGACCATAGAATGGTACGGTCTCGAATTCGCCTAGACTTGAAGAAGGAACGACAGAAACTGATACGCAAGAAGCCAATCAATCAGCTAGCACTGAGAGGGAAAGTACAGGAATTCAGAGTGTCGCTGCAGAACAGGTATTCGGCTCTTAGTGAGGAAACCAACCTTAGCGTAGATACAATGAATGATAATCTGACGAGTATCATTACGGAGTGTGCAGTGGAAGTTGGAGGCCGGGTAGTTAGACAGGACACTGGCAAGCTTTCCCAAGAAACGAAGAACCTAATTAAGAAGCGTCAAATCATGAAAGTGTCAAGTACAACAGACAAAATAGAACTGGCAGAGCTTTCGAAGTTGATTAATAGACGTAAGGTATGCGATGTAAGAAGGTATAACATGGAGAGAATTGAACACGCTCTGAAAAACGGAGGAAGTGTCAAAGCATTCAAGAGGAAACTTGGGATAGGCAAAAGTCGGATGTATGCACTAAGGGACAAAGAAGGCAAAATAACTACCAATATGGATAGGATAGTTAAAATAGCGGAGGAGTTTTACAAAGATCTGTACAGTAGCCGAGACAACCACGACCTTAATACTATAAGAACTAGCAGTAACCCAGATTACACCCCACCAGTAATGATAGAAGAAGTCAGAAAAGCTTTGGAGAGCATGCAAAGGGGCAAAGCTGCTGGTGAGGATCAGGTAACATCAGATTTGCTGAAAGATGGAGGACAGATTGTGTTAGAAAAACTAGCCACCCTGTTTACGAGGTGTCTCCTGGCGGGAAGAGTACCAGAGTCTTGGAAGAACGCTAACATCATCTTAATACATAAGAAAGGAGATGACAAGGACTTGAAGAATTACAGGCCGATCAGCTTGCTCTCTGTAGTATACAAGCTATTTACAAAGGTGATTGCTAACAGAGTAAAGAAAACATTAGAATTCAATCAACCAAAGGAACAAGCAGGATTTCGAACAGGCTACTCAACAATTGACCACATTCATACTATCAATCAGGTAATAGAGAAATGCTCAGAGTATAACCAACCACTATACATAGCCTTCATAGATTACGAGAAGGCGTTTGATTCAGTAGAAATATCAGCCGTCATGCAAACACTGCGGAATCAGGGCGTAGATGAAGTATATATAAACATTCTGGAAGAAATCTACAGGGGATCAACTGCTACCATAGTGCTTCATAAAGAAAGCAACAGAATACCAATCAAGAAGGGTGTAAGGCAGGGGGACACAATTTCCCCAATGCTATTTACCGCGTGCTTACACGAGGTTTTCAGAAGCCTAGAATGGGAGCAGTTAGGGATAAGAGTCAATGGAGAATACCTTAGTAACCTGCGCTTCGCCGATGACATTGCATTGCTAAGTAACTCGGGGGACGAATTGCAACTCATGATTACGGAGTTAGACAAGGAGAGCAGAAAGGTGGGTCTTAAAATTAATCTGCAGAAAACGAAAGTAATGTACAACAACCTCGGCAAGGAGCAGCGCTTCGAGATAGGTAATAGTGCACTTGAAGTTGTAAAAGACTATGTCTACTTAGGGCAGGTAATAACCGCAGAGTCGAACCACGAGATTGAAGTAACTAGAAGAATAAGAATGGGGTGGAGCACATTCGGCAAGCACTCTCAAATTATGACAGGTAGATTGCCACTATCCCTCAAGAGGAAGGTATATAACAGCTGTATCTTGCCGGTACTTAGCTACGGAGCAGAAACCTGGAGACTTACAAAGAGGGTTCAGCTTAAATTGAGGACGACGCAGCGAGCAATGGAAAGAAAAATGGTAGGTGTAACCTTAAGAGACAAGAAGAGAGCAGAGTGGATTAGGGAACAAACGGGGGTTAAGGATATCATAGCTGAAATCAAGATGAAGAAATGGACATGGGCAGGGCATGTAGCGCGTAGACAGGATAACCGCTGGTCACTAAGGGTAACTGACTGGATTCCCGGAGAAGGGAAGCGGGCTAGAGGGAGACAGAAGGTTAGGTGGGCAGATGAGATTAAGAAGTTTGCGGGTATAAATTGGCAGCAGCAAGCACAGGACCGGGTTAACTGGCGGAACATGGGAGAGGCCTTTGTCCTGCAGTGGACGTAGTCAGGCTGATGATGATGATGATACGTGGACGACATTCAAATTAGTTTCAAATCAATAAATTGACTGTATGCGAACGCCACATGCAGTTAGGTGTTAACCGACTTGCAAAATGGGCTGACGAGAATGGTTTTGAAGTTTAACACTGACAAGACTACTAGTGTGCTGTTCTCAAGACGACGAGGTGTGCATCCTGACCCCTGCATACTAATGAATGGACAAAACATAGTCATCGCGAACGAACAAAATTCCTCGGTGTAATTTTTTTATTCCAAACTCACCTTTCTCCAGCACATAAAACAGCTGAAGTTAAAATGTCTCAAGACCATGAACCTTTTAAAGATTTTATCGCATCAGTCGTGGGGGACAGACAGGCACTGTCTCATATCTCTGTTTCGAAGCCTGGTTCTGTCACGCATAGACTATGGATGCATAGTATATGAATCAGCTTCAAGGACAGCACTGAAAATGTTGGACCCTGTATACCACCTAGGTATCCGGCTGGCACTTGGTGCCTTCCGTACCAGCCCTATTCAAAGCCTTTATGCAGAGTCATATCAGTGGCCACTAGACTATCAGCGCACATATCTAGGAGTCAACTATGCAGTTAAAATCATGTCTCTGCAGCAGCACCCATGCAAAACACTTATGAACGATGTGTCTACTACCCAGTTATACCTAAACCGTCCTTCTATCGCCCCACAGTTTCCATTGGCAATAAGACCTGCAGTAGAAAAATTTGCAATTTTTTTTCAATGACTTGGAGGAAAGTGACCATGCCGGACACATCCCTTCCTGGCAGCAATGTCCAGTCACTTGTGACTGGTCTTTCAAAGACATCATAAAAAAATTGTCCAAGTGCACTTATTGAGCAACATTTCTTGGCCCTTGAACACAAATACCGTTCAACCGCGTTCTTCTCTAATGGCTCAAAGTCTCAAACATCTGTATCTTGCGCAGCCTATGGACAAAAGTTCTCGGACACCAGAACCATGCATACACATACCAGCATTTTCACAGCGGAAGCTTATGGTATTCTGTTTATTATACAACACATTAAACAACACAAGATACAAAAGTCTATAGTGTACACAGATTTTTTAAGTGTTGTCAGGGCCCTGTCTTGTGGCAAGTACAACAAGAACCCTACTCTCAACAAGCTGCTTCACGAAATCTAGGCAGCCTACAACCAAAAGATTTATATTGTTATTTGCTGGGTTCCAGGTCATACTGGAATTGCGGGCAATGAAATAGTGGACAAGAATGCACGAGAAGCCGCTGGTCGGCCAACCATAGATATAATCTCTGTTCCGGGTGTAGATCTAAAACCTGTTGTACGTAGAGGTCTACGCAACCACTGGCAAGCTGAATGGGACAGAGAAGTCGACAACAAACTCCACCTTGTAAAACCCCAGCTGAGAAAAGTTATCCCCCCAAAACTCAACAGGTTCGCCGAAGTCACTCTAACACGGCTCAGAATAGGCCAAACTTATGCCACACATAAACACCTTTTGACAGGCACTGATCCACCTACATGTATACACTGTGGAGAGAGTCTAACCATTGTGCATGTCCTCATACAATGTCCTGTGCTTCACCAAGCACGACTGACCCATTTCAGGGAGCTCTATCAATATCATATCCCACTTCATCCAGCGCTGTTTTTATCACTTGATGCAGTGGCTGACCTTAAGAGACTTCTTCATTATCTTGGGAAAGTGAAATTTTTAACAATGATATCATTCCATCCTAGGCACCAGACTGCGCCTCAAGTGTGAGGTACCGCCTGATGCATAAAAGGTATGTCTGAGCCTTCGCAGTTCTTGCTCAGGCAAGGACTTCAGCTGCGAGGGTCTTGGGCCTTGCAGACTAATTTATCAGCACAGACTTCAGCCAAAAAAATGATTTTTTTAGCAAAGTGACATTCTTTCTAAATGCACTGTGTTTTAAATGGTTCGTAGATATTTGTTTTAATTTTTAATCATGTTTTAACCATTTGTTTCAATTTTTAAACTAATAACCGAAATGAAACAACACTTGTACTGGCGCTCTTTGGCCTTAGATGCCCTTGCGCCAATACAACTTAACGCTTAGCGCCACGTTAGTCGAGAAATGAGTTGTATATATATTCTTTTCTGTTCAACTTTGACGAAAGCGCACGACCAATGCTTCAGAAACAAGTGCTTCCCGAGGGAAAAAAAGCTCCTCAGAGAGGAATGCGAGGATCTCTCGTCTGATTCTCTCCAGGATCGGCCACAAAGCACGCCGGTGGTAATTCACAGCTACGGCTTCACATCGGTTTCTCCAAAGGCTGAACAGCCCCACAACTATCAAGAGAGCCGAGAAGCACCGGCACGGAAATGAGCCGTTAGACACGAATGTTCGCACACTCTGTCCCCGGAACCCAGCGTGGAGCGGACACCAAAAAAGCGAGAGACCTCACATTATATCGGCACATGTTGATTGGTCTCAATCCTGACGCAGTTGGACAAAGTGGAAGTGCGAACCACCTGCCATCGCTGCAACCAATCTCGAGTGTCAAGCAAGCCCTGCTCAGCCGCCAGATAAAGTCCCGGGGATGTCCTGACAACACTGCTGCAGTTATTGGTTTCCAAGCGCGGTTCATTATACATTCACGACGCTGGGGCACCAAGGACCCTACAACGGCGGTCACTGTGTCCGCGCCTTCAGATTCGGCCATCTCTACCTCTGGGCACGTAGGCTCCAAACGTCGGTGAAATTCCAGAAGGGTTCGATACAAAAATGATAATTCAATTTCTTAGGGATCATAGTTGATTTGACTAAACGGCAAGAAGACACGTAATATTAGCCCCAGATTATAGTGATTCAGTGTCTTAGCAGGCGTACCATCATTGTTTAGTGTTCGCAATAAAGTACGGAGGCGCAAGGTAAAAGCCGTGTCAGAAACATCAGGGAATGCAAAACCGCCTTGATCTTTTGGTTGAGCTAGCGCCGGATGAGATACGAATTCTGTGCCAACACCCGAAAAATGGCCTGGTGCATTTCTGGACTTTCCTGGAGACGTAGAGCGGTGGTTTAGCAGAATGACAAAGGTACCAAAATTTTCTCAGGTAAATCTTTTGAGATAATTATCGGCGTTCCAAAAGAGGGAAGTCGAAGTGTCTGGCCACTTTTTTGTCATTTCGAAGAATTTGTACAACAGATGGATGACCAGATGCTGTCATGTACACCAAACGAAGTGAAAGCGACGCTCAGTATTGTAATGTTGGTAGACCACTACAAACACGACATGATGTGTATACGACCATTGGGGTTGCCAATAAAGAAATACTGGCTTGTAGGGAAGTTTAACCATGCGCTGGAGGGAATGCCGAAATGATGGAAAGTATTACGAGCACGCTGCAGCAACTGTTCCTTATGTACATATAGAGCAATATCATTTGCATATGCAGTGATCTGTACTTTTTTGACACCAGGTAGGGTGTCAAAAAAGTACCCACACATGCGTGACCCACACATGCCTTGAATGTGTGGGTCACGCTCAACGGCCCTGAAGAAGGGTTCAAATGCAAGGATAAGTAAAACTGGGGATAAGGGACACCCTTGACGAACCCCACGCGTGACTTGAAAGGGGCGACTCTCACGATAATCTACGTAAAGGGTACTTTCTGAATCAGTGTACATCTCGTGAATAAGGTCAATGAAATTATCCAGGAATCCGACTGCATATAAAACATTTAATAAGTAGCAATGTTGCGTGAAATCAAAAGCCTTCTCCTGATCTAAGGAAACCAACAGTCCTTGCGCACATCAGCTAGTGGCGTACTGTATAATGGCACGCGTTAACCCCGTATGAGTGTGTCCTTTTCGGCTCAGAATGACGCGGAACTGGCGGGAAACTATTATTGATACAAGAGACGAACTGATTCGGCGCACCAGAATGTTGGTCAAGAGATTGTAATCTACATTAACCAGGGGCGCCAATCTTCTAGTCGCGTGAACATATGGTCTCCCTTGGGGACTAGTGTAATACGGCCTCAGTGGAAAGAGCTTAGAAGGATAACATCTCAAAAACACTTGCGAATGACGTGTGACATATATGGACCTGAAATTCTGCAGAGAGTCCATCAGGCCCGGGGGCCCTGGTCCTTTTTGATTGCGTCTAATGCACTCCTTATTTCGTCATCGCATACCGGTGACAGAAAAACGTTATATGACAGGTTGGAATTATGTGGTGAGTCTTTCAGCGGCGTATATATGCGAATAAAAAGATCCTGGGTAACTAACCCTTTGACTCAGTGTTGATTGAACACCTGAAAGTCGCGCGTACCACAACCACCACCACTACCACCACCACTACCACCACCAAAACCACCCCCACCAAAACCACCACCACCACCGCCACCAACACCGCTTCCATATCACCGCTTCCACCACTTCCATTTCATTGTTATCATTTTTGCGCCGGGCATTTGTGTTCGTCGTCCCTTCACGTCAAGTGATACCAAATTCGGTATATGTGAAGCTGTCGTGAAATGGCCGTGAACGTGCTAAGAGCTTAACATGTAGTCATGTTTTACATGGCACGCATATCGTGCTTATCAGATTTAGACATATCATTTATACTGTCGTCTATTCACGTCACGTGACACAAAATTAGGTATATGTTGAGCTGGCGAAACGGCCGCTAGCGCGCTATGAGCCTAGCACGTAGTCATGTTTTGCAAGAAACGAATGCCATGACTATCATGTTTGGACTTCATTCATTCGTGTCACATAATACCAATTTCAATATATGTGATGCTAGCGAAACGACCGTAAGTGCATCTCATGCGTGGTATGTTGTCATCTCTGTATATGACACGCGTGTCATATTCACCATATTTAGACCAGTCATATACCTTCGTCATCTATTGACATCACGAAACACCACATTTGGTATATGTGAAGGAAGCGAAACGACCGTGAGCGCACTATGAGCGTAGCGTATAGTAATATTTTGCATGACACGCATCTCATGATCATCATGCTCGGACGTGTAATTTACCTTCGTCATCTATTCACGTCCCGTAATGCGAGATTTAGTATATGCGAAGCTAGCGAAACGGCTGCGAGCGCATCATGAGTGTTGCATGTAGTCATGTTTTTGCATGACACTCATGTCATATTTTCATGTTATGGTTTCTCTTGTGTTCCCCATGCAGTCATGTTATACCATACCAGATTCGCAACATGTCATGTGAACCAAACCACCGCAAGAGCAGCAAGATCATTAAATGTAAATCATGACTTTCATGACATGGATATTATGATCTTCGTGTTATAACTAGTTACGTATGCTTTTCATACAGTCATGTTATGCCATATCAAGTTTGGTATCGATACCATTATCGAAACGGCCAGAACAGCTAAAAGTCGTAGGTGGATAGATATATAGATAGATAGATAGATAGATAGATAGATAGATAGATAGATACGTTCAAAGCCGCCGAAGTTTGCTAAGAAATGCTTGGCATTTATTAATCAACACCGAACTCGTGCTTGAAAGTGAGTACATCGGAGAGCTTCAAAAATCAGAGCTTATCCACAAAGTGAAAACAAGGAATTCCTTTATTGTTGACCCTCTTCCACGAAACATCCATCCCCAACACAATAAAGGTCGTAGGTTGGCGAGGGCTAGGGCTTTCATAAAGAACCTCTCCGGAACAGAGACATTTGTGGACGCGGCGCGCCACGCCGGCGGCAGCAAGTTTTCCGTGGCAGTCGTCAATGACAGGGGAGAACTTGTCTCGGCAGCTTCAGTGAAGACCTCCTTGGTCGATGTAGCAGAACAGGCTGCTGTAGCGCTGGCATTACTGGACACGAAACGCACCACGGTGTACACCGATTCCCGAGCGGCCGTTAGGGCGTTCGCATCGGGATTGATAGCCACAGAGGCAGCCAGAATTCTCCACAGCAAACCCCCCTCAGACGTTATTCATCACATAGTCTGGTTTCCCGCTCACATGGGACCAGACGTACTGCCGGGTCACCTGAACCCAAACGAGATAGCCCACGACTGTGCGCGAGGTTTTACAAGCCGCGACGGGGTGGTCTCTCGGGTGAGTTCGGGAGAGCTCGTCCACAGTGATCCTCTCGTTACTTTTCACGAGATAACATCTCATTACAGAGGAGAGCGACAGACTTTTCCCTTTCCCCATCATAAGCTCCACAGATCACAAGCAAGCACGCTCCGCATGCTCCAGACGGGGTCTTACCCCTCTAGGGGCTTTCTGAGCATGCTTCATCCGGATATTGATCCACTTTGCCCAGATTGTGGTGAATTTTGCTCTTTGAGTCACATGCTCTGGCAGTGCCCTGCGTTACAGGATTTTAAAACAGAAGAAGACTGGACGACGGCAATCACAGACCCCAGACAAGACGTCCAGCTTCAGGCTGTCCAGAGGGCCCGTGAACGAGCGGAGATGCATGGCCTCTCTGTTCCGACATGGGACTAGCCAACGGCTGGGTGGGGACCTACATAGTTGGCCCGCTGCCTTGCCTCTCAGGACCAAATAAAGTTGTTTGTCATGTCATGTGTCCACGGAGTGGATGATGATGTGTGGGGGCAAGCATCCGTCCGTCTGTTCGCTCTCGCTTCTGTCCATCCATACGTCCGTCCGTGCGCACACAGCCGGACTAAAGGACCGACACGCGCGCACTCATTAGAATTCAGGAGCAAACCTACGCACGGTAATTATGAATAAATATATACTGTTTCTGATGAAATAACCTATGAAGACGAGTATCGGTGACTCAATCACCAATTAAATTTGTCTTAAATGGAATGCTTACTAAAAAATTGGTAGGTCCCACGTACAGTGGGAATCAATGATATGCAAAGCACAAATGAGAAATATTGATACGTCACTCTAAAATCAGCCCAACGTTATGAGTTGGAGGTAAATTATTCCGTACATGACTTCCGTATCATGATTATTACGTTTGGATGTGTCGTTTACCTTCATCACCCATTGACGTCACGTGGTACCGCATTTAGTATATGCGGAGCTAGCGAAACGCCCACGAGCACGTTATGAGCATGGTATGTTGTCATGCCCTTACATGACATGCGTGTCAGGATTTTCACGTTTGCACCAGTCAGATATTTTGTCATCCATTGACGTCACGTTACACCAAATTTGGTATATATGGACCTAGCAAGGTGTCCGCAGGCGCATCATCAAGGGCCCAATATACTCCAATAGAGCGTTGACGCGCGCGCACGCTAGGCACAGCGACGCAACCTTATAAAAACGCGAGCACTCTATAGTCTGACGCAAGGCGCGACCAGCGTCCGTCGGCGTGGCCCGACGGCAACAGGTGCGAATTGGGACATGCTGCATTTCGCATCGATACGTTATCAAGACAAGATTGCTTCTCTCATAGTTTCCTAAAGTTAACTAGAGCGGGCTCTGTCGCTGCGATCATTCAGAGATCATGGGAATGATAGGCAGTACACACATTTTCCTAGTTTTCGCACTTGCGGGCGGCGAATCGTACTTGAGGCTTTGTTTATTGCTGTATTTCGGTTTTGTTTTGAAAGATTCAACCTTTTTGAACTTCTTTAACCAGTTTGGAAAGGTAAGTCTAATATAATAGGGTGATGAAGCGCAACCGCTGGACATTTGCTGCTTTTTGTTTCGTGAGAAAACAGCTTCAAGCCGCACGAACACACACGGAGTCAAAAGCAGGTCGCAGGGCAAAAGTATTATGATTAGACAAATGTGTGTACTACGCATCATTCCCATGCTTACTGAAGCGCCGTGTGTTGCAGCTCCCGTAGACACTAGAGTTTCTTCCAGTGTATATTAGGAAACTCTATGGCGTCTCCATCTTTTCGTGACGGAGGGACGCCGGACGCGCTGAAACGCGCATGCGCCAAAGCAACGCAACGCGGCGCGCACCTGCGAGCACATGGCAGGACGAGCGCCTGGTGTGGCAAGGCCGGCGTGACGCGACGAAATGAATGCCGGCGTGTGCGCGCACGGCATCTTGTCGAATTGTATTGGTGCCTTGACTGTGGCATGTGGTCATGCTCTCACATTACACGCATCTCATGATTATCATGTTTGCACCAGTCACATATCTTCGTAATCTATTGACGTCACGTAATAGTAAATTTGGCATATGGGAAGCTAACAAAACGGCCGCGAGTGCATCATGAGTGTGGCATGTAGTCATGTTGTTACATGACACGCATGTCATGATTATCATGTTTGGATGTCTTATTTACCGATGTCGTCCGTTCACGTCGCGTAATACCGAGTTTGGCACATGTGAAGCTAGCGAAACGGCTGCGAGTGCATCATGTACGTGGCATGTAGTCATGTTGTTACATGACACGCATGTCATTATTTTCATTTTAGGGCCTGTCGCTTGTGATCGGAATCACGCCATACCATACCAGTTTTTCAACATGCCATGTTGACGAAACCACCGCAAGAGCTGCAGAAGCATGAATTGTAAATCATGACATTCATGACATACATATCATGATTTTTATGTTATGACTAGGCATATGTGTTCTTCATACAGTCATGTTATGCCATACGAAGTTTGGTATTGATATTATTATCGAAACGGCCAGGAGGGCTTAAAGTCGTCGGCGGCTAGATAGATAAATAGATAGATAGATAGATAGATAGATAGATAGGTAGATACAGATAGATAGATAGATAGATAGATAGATAGATAGATAGATGGGTACAGATAGATAGATAGATAGATAGATAGAGAGATAGATAGATAGAAAGGTATAGATAGATAAATCAATAGATAGATGGATAGATAGATGGATAGATAGATGGATAGAAGGATAGATAGATAGATGGAGAGATGGATGGATAGATAGATGTATAGATATAAGGATAGATACGCTCAGTCACCGAAGTTGGCTAAAAAATGCTTCGCATTTAAAACATTACTCCCCCTCACAGCATCACCCCGTGCATTTGCGCTTAACCATGTTCACCCTCGAGGAAATGCTCGGGAGTTTTTTGGCCTTTGGCCGGAGCTAGCATTGACGAAACCTCAGCCTTGTTCTAGGACAGCTTTCCTGGCAGAAGTAGCGAGAAGTTCTTGGATGCCACCTCAGAGTTCGACTGTCGGATGGTGCAAGCAACGGTGGCATGTGGCTCACCGCCGCGGAGGCACGGCAGCGAACAGCCTTCACGTCATGATCATAGACGCCGTGCCATTAATAAATGGGGGCTGTGCAGTTCCTACGGAAATTCTCACAGTCACCATTTCGGTGGCACACCCGTTGTATTACTTTGTAGTCACAGGTAACACGGTTTGGCTCAGGTTATGAGGTCTTCATTTCCATACGAATGTGTTGCGTTCCAGTCGTCATGGTCAGGCGCGACCCTCTCAGTCCTCTGCGGATGTGCAGCACCCCCCCCCCGCAGGGGGGGACAATGCTTCTACGAGGACTTCACTGGGGATGCGTCCCGGCAGGAACAAGGTGGTAACCTGAGGTCTAAGGAGTACGATGGCGACGCTCTCTTTTGGGATGATGAGTTTCGACGCATCCACGATTTGGGCCTGCGCGGCCTCACTATTGCAGTAAAATTACAGATAAACATACTTACATATAGTAAGTTTCTCCATGGTAAGATTGTAGTTCCGGCCTCCAGAGTACTGAACGCAGTATACTTCTTGGATGTTTGGAACAACCATCCGACGATTTGAGTACGATGTACTCTACTATAGGAGACCAGAACGCCGTCGCAGCTTGATCATCATTGTGGTACTGTGTGTTTAGAAAATGTAGTTAACGATTTAGCGTACTAGGTACTGTACTATGAAGAGCATAAAGCCATCCCGTATGCAAGCTGGCAGTACCGAAAAAAGTTCTCTACTTGCGCTGTAGTATACTGAACACGAAACCTACGTGTGTTTAGAAAAAGTGGGTAACGTGTATTTAGAAAAAGTGGGTAACGATTCAGAGTACTAGGTACTCTACTATGGGAGAGCGTAAAACTGTCCCGTAACGTGTTTACAAAAAAGTGGTTAAGGATTTCGAGTACTTAATACTCGACTATGGGAGAGCATAAAGCCGTCCCGTGGACCTCATGAGAAAGCGCTTTCCCGTAACGTGTTTAGAAAAAATATTTAACAATTTCGAGTACTTAGTACTCAACGATGGGAGAGCACTGAGCCGTCCACGTACCCGCTGTAAAGTGCTTGAAGCAATGTGCGACTTATTCATATGCAAAGTGCGACTTACTTATTTTACGTGACCGCTGCTGGCACGCTAGTTTTCTGTATAAAACTTTTTCACCGTAATGGCAATGCTTTTCAGCATGGCGGCATTCAAACGGTCTGGCTGGCCAAATGTGTTCATACTTTACGTCTTTTATCTCATATCTACACTATCTAAAACAGATAACGCCATATTTTTTTTCCTCGAATGTAATTGTCCAGCCTTCACGAGGGCACCTCGTAAAGGGGTGGAACATTTCGAACCACCTGACTTCACCAGCACTTGTAAAAGCACAGCTGTGTAGTCTCTAACTGACTATCCATCTCTTTCTTACTCCTCCTTCTTTTTTTATCTCTGTCCTTCCTATTATTCAACCTTCCATTCCCCCCCCCCCCCCCCCCAAAGTGCTGGGTAGCCAAATGAGCCAAGCTCGGTTAACCTCCCTGTATTTCCTCGCTATTTCTCTCTCTCTCGTGGTCCGTTGCCAAAGCTGTGTTCACATGCCGGACGGTATCACGATTTGATCACAGTGTTCACGTACTACGTCTTCATACGGCACCCGTTTCTGTCCTCCTCCGGTCCGCGAGCAGCGATTCGTGAAATGGCGAAGCCCTAAATCATAGTTGGAGTCATCTTGGGTTTTCGGTGAAAGATATAAAACTCCTAGCGGCGAAACGCCTTCAGCTGGAAACCACGATTCTTTTCCAATTCAGTAAAGGTCGCTTGTACTGTACTTGTACTGCTCGGGATCACTGGCGAGTATTGTGAATAAGAACCGTACTGTCGAGTGTACTTGGCAACGACTTTTTTTGCCATTGAAAGGAAAGCTACAGGGGCAATGCTTCTGCACATATAGCCGTGCGAGATGGGATTGGATTGAATAAACTTTTATTTGGTCCTCCAAAACACAGATCACTGTGTTGCGGGCAGCTCCCACGTGGGGACTGATATGCCAAGCTCCTCAGCCGCCTCGCGGGCTTGGTGGACAGCCCAGAGCTGATCTGCGAAGGATGAGCTGCGGATTGGCGCCTCCCATCTGGCAGAGGTGAGCCGTGCAAGAACTATAGTTCGAATTGGCAGACGACTCGTAACGGGTTGCAAAGTGACGGGGACGCACCATCAGCGTTTCATGTAGACGCAAACGCTGTCTAGCATTTGAGCCATATCTCCTAGAAGGAGGCGTTGATTTGAAGTACACGTAAAAAAGCGGGACTCGCTTGTTCTAGATCGCTTTATAGCTAAGTAGATACAACGGTCTTGCTGGTATCTGCTGCGTCCTGCCTTAAATAGTTTCACGTAGAAAAAAAATTGGCAGATCCCACGTACAGTGGGAATCCATGATATGCGAAGCACAAATGAGGAAGGTTTATATGTCAGTTAAAAATCAAAACAACGTTACGAGTCGGTGGGAATTCATGCCATACATGACTTCCGTATCATGATTATCATGTTTGGATGTGTCGTTTACCTTCGACGTCTATTCTAGTAAGGTGATACCAAATTTAGTATAAGTGGAGATAGCGAAACGACCACGAGCACGCTGTGAACGTAGTATGTTGTCATGTTTTACATGACACGCATATCACGATTATCATGTTCGGACATATCATTTACCTTCGCTGTCTATTGACGTCATGGAATAACAATTTGGTATAAGTAAAGCTAGCGAAACGACCGCTTGCGCATCATGAGCGTGGCATGCGGTCATGTTGTTACATGACACGCATGTCATGATTATCATGTTTGGACCAGTCACATACCTTTGTCGTCCGGTCTGGTCTTGTAATACCAAACTTGGAATATGTGAAGCTAGCCCGGCGCCAACTGGTGCGAAATGGGGCATGCTGCATTTCGCGCAAGCCACGTTACCAAGAATGCACCGCGTCTGCCTACCTTCGTGACGAAGGGACGCCGGGCATGCGAGTATATACCAGGCATATCGGCGCCTGGCGTGGCATCGCCGGCATGACACGGCGAAACGAACGCTGGAGCACACGCGCACCGTGTCACGTCTAAGTGTATCTGCACCTTGAGTGTGGCATGTAGTCATGCTCTTACGTGACACGCGTCTCATAATTATCATGTTTAAACCAGTTCCATACCTTCGTCATCCATTCACGTGACGTAATACCAAATCTGGCATAAATGAATCTAGTGAAACGGCCCCGAGCGCATCATGAGTGCGGCATGTAGTCTGGTTTTTACATGATACGCATGTTATGATTATCATGTTTAAACAAGTCATTTACATATGTCATCCATTCACGTCCCTTAATACCAAATTTGGTGTATGTGAAGCTAGCGTAACGGCTGCGAGGGCATTATGAATGTCGCTTGTCGTCATAATGTTACATGACACGCAACTCACGACTATCATGTTTGCACCAGTCACATACCTTTGTCATCCGTTCGCATCACATAACGCCAAATTTGGTATATATGAAGTTGGCGAGACGGCTGCGAGCGCATCATGAGCGTGGCGTGTAGTCATGACTCATGACTTACATGACATGCATGTCAAGATTTGCACGTTAGGGTCTGTCGCGTGTTCGTCATGCAATGATATCGTACCATACCAGTTTTGCAATATGTTATGTGAACGACAACACCGCAAGTGCACCAGGACCAAGAAATGCAAATAATGTCATTCATGACATACCCGTCATAACTTTCACGTTATAACTAGCCGAATGTGCTCACCGTATAGTAATGTTATGCCATACCAAGTTTGGTATCGATACAATTATTCAAACTGCCAGGAGAGCTAAAAGTCGTAGGCGGCTAGATAGATAGATACGCTCAAAGTCACAGAAGTTGACTAAGACATGCTTTGCATTTAAAAAATAATTGGCAAATCCCACGTACAGTGGAAATCTATGATATGCAAACCACGAATGAGGAAGCTTGCTATGTTGTTTTAAAATGAGCATAACGTTACGAGGTGGAGGTAAATTATGCCGTACCTTACTTCCTTGTCATCATGTTTGAACGTGTCATTTACCTTCGTCATCTATTCACGTCACCTGATACTAAAATTGGTATATGTAGAGCTAGTGAAACGGCCACAGGCGCATTATCAATGGCCCAGTACACTTCGACGGAACGTTGACGCGCGTGCACGCTGTGCACAGCAACGCTACGCTAGTAACGCGAACACTCTATAGTCTGACTGACGCCAGGTGCGGCCGGTGCAACCAGCATTCGTTGGTGCGGCCAGGCGGCAACCGGCACGAAATGCGACACAGTAGATTTCGCAACGATGACGATACCCAGACAGCATTGCGTCTGCCTCTCTTCGTGACGGATAAACGCCCGCCATGATCGCACGCCCATGCGTCTCAGCAACTCAGCGCGACGCACGCCTGCTAGCATCTGGCAGGCAGATCGGCATCTGGCGTGGCGTCGCCGTCGTGACGCAACGAAACGAACGCCGGTGCGCACGTGCTCCTGGTCCCGTCAAAGTGTATTGGTGCCTTGAGTGAGGCATGAAGTCTTGTTCTTACATGACACGCATGTCATGATTATCATGTTCGCCCCAGTCACATACCTTCGTCACTCATTCCCGTCATGTATTACCCAACTTCGTATATTCGAAGCTAGGGAAACCGCCGTGAGCACATCATCTTGGCATGTAGTCATGTCGTTACATAACACGCACTTGATGATTATCATGTTTGCACCAGTGACACACCTTCGTCATCTATTCGCGTCTTGTAATACCTAATTTGGCATAAGTGAAGCCAGCGAAACGGTCGCGAGTGCATCATCAGTGTGGCATGTAGTCAGTCACCCTATTACATGACATGCGTGTCTTTATTATTATGTTTGGATGTGTCATTTACCTATGTCCTCCATTCACGTTGCGTATTACCAAGTTTAGTACATCAGAAGCTCGCGAAACGGCCGCGTGGGTGGGTGGGTTGGGTGGATACGTTTAAAGTGGCCGAAGCTTGCTAAGAAATGCTTTGCAATTAAAATGCATGTTGCGCTTTGGACTTGTTTGACTCGTACTCACGAAACGTTTCTTCAACTGAACTCTCTCGATTTTTGACTCATGGTACTACTACTCAGCGGCACTCCCTCAGACTCAGACTCACAGCTCGATCTGAGTCGGTGTGAGTCTGAGTGAGTCAACTCATGAGGGAGTTCGCCGACTTATGGGCGCGAAGGATATACATGCTACTGATGTCCACGTTAAACATCTGGCTGAGCCCTCTTCAAAAGAAAGAAAAAAAACTCGATAGTAGTCTTGCATGCTTCCTGTTTTTTGCTTGACCTTTATTTCTCTCTCTCTCTGTCTTGTATATATATTGTTATGAGGCAATGTCCTACTAAAGCGGTTAGGTAGGCGCCGAGAAAGACGACGTGATTTCGCTGTAGGACTCAGCTCTTGTTCTCCATCTTGGCTTGCGCGTTGGAGCTGTGTAAATATATCTTCAAACGCCTAGTTTTCAATTCAATTCAATTGAATTCCATTTTATTTCATCCCAAGGATGAGGGCACGCTCGGGAGAAAAGTAATGGTTTGTCACTTGAGGAGAACCCGAGCCTCCCTAATACATGCCAAGCAACGTGGAAATGGGTGAAGAAACATAGGCCATGAACATATAGGCAATGAACTTAGGCCATGAGATATTTGGCGCAGTACAAGTCGGAAGATGCACGTACAGTAGTGCTATGTACAGAGACTAATATGCGTAAAAAGTTTCTCTCAGCACAAATTCCCAATTACAATGCAAAATATGACAGAATACAAAATACTATATATATGACGACAATGCTATGCACAGAAATTGCGCGTACACACATACACATACACATACATACATATATATATATATATATATATATATATATGTATGTGATGTATGAAGCGATGGTCGGTAGAGGCAGAGAAGGAAGAAGTGAGAGATAGAATAAACATGGGGTATGAGCCAGGCCACGTCTCCCATTCATCATAGCGTCACACGAGTCGACAGGATGAAGACCTGGCCACCACTCATCAACCTCACATCATTCACGAAGCCACCTGCAGTACGCCTCCACTGAATATCAACCACAGAAGAGGTGATCTCAGGCGCATTCAGTTACCGGCACCATGACAGAACCATCGACTGAGCTCGACATCCCCAAGTACACCGGATCAGCGGACGATGGACCCGTACAGGACTGGTTCAACCTATTCGAGGTCCACGCCGCCGCTGCATCCTGGTCGGAACGGGAGATGATCATCAACTTCACTGACTACATCTCCGGTGAGGCATTCAAGTTTTACCTGACACACATATTTGAAAACGACGAATCATGGCAAAAGATCAGGGAAGAGATGATTACCCGTTTCAAAGACTACGATGAAGACATGTTCATACCTCATCAGCGGAAGGCTTTTCAACTGACCCATCACAGTTACGCGAAGTCTTCCCACAGTAAGCCTATTTTCCAAACGAGATCTCAGAGAAAATATACCACCATTGCACCATCATATGACTCTTCCGAAAAAAACGTCACGCATTCGTACACCGACTGGTAACGTGCACGTTGCAACAGACAAGGTAAAGCGTCCGTATACCGAAAGGAATCTAGAAAATTTCGCCAAAAAACTGAACCTAAACCCGCCTTTTTCAAGTGCAATGAAATCGGCATTTTCAACGTGTTCACTGCAGCACAACACTTCAGATTTTACAGAACCACCCAAATGCCTTGATGCATCGTGTCACACACAAGGCCCAAACGGTTTCGAGCGTGTGATGGAATTTACGTGTGACGAGCTGGTGAATCCTCGCAATACCAGCCCCCACCCTGAAGTTCCCGACCAGGGTCGTTCGACAGACACTGTCAGCCTAACTACGCTGCAAAAAGAAAAACATACGCCATAAGAGCCACCTGAAGCCATGTCTGTTGGGCTCTCATCGTCAAGTGACAACACAAATGTGAGTCAAAGCACTGCAGGAATTTCGAATCCACCAATGCCGGCGCATTGTCAACTGACAGAAGCATTTACAATCAAGGATGACTCACAACCATCTTGGGAGCACTCTCATCAGCCTGTCACGCTGCTTTCATCGCAGGACAAGCCTAGCAGTACAGTGTCGACTACCGACAATCTACTGATCACATCACCATCTAAAGAAAAGCAGACTCATGTTCCTGAAAGAGGCCCATCTGACGAACTTTCACAAGAAGACGAGCAATTTCAACAAAGGCAACTCCATGAACTCCAAGAACTGCAACGGCTACTCGTACAAGAACAACGATCAAGTGAAACCTCCTCACGAGTACACTTGTGGCTGAAAGATCGTCAGAGACAACATCAATCAAAGAATCAAAGACGAAGTCGATGCCTAAGCCGGCTGAAAGATCATCAGAGACAACATCAATCAAAGAAGCAAAGACGAAGTCGATGCCTAAGCCATCTTCGCAGAAAGCGACGTCGACAAAGTTTCCTGCACCAGTTCTCAACGCCGTGTTTACGATTCAACAAACTGAGAGAAGACTACAGAAAGCTACGAAAGAGACATGCAGCTACCGCGTGTACAATGAAGGAACAAAGGCATCATACCATCAGCTTCGGTTCTCGCACATGCAGGCTGCAAGCACTCGTTATGTCTCAGCCAGGACACAGAAAGCAGCGTCTACGACGGAGAACTTCGTGCCTACGACATCCGACTCTCAAAGGCTACAAGTATTTCGACCCTTGTTCATTCATGACAAGAATCGCTGTGTCATCAGTAATTTCTACGTTCAAGGCGTGCTTCTGTTGGCCAGAACGCAATAGTCAACCTCGCCCACCAGAGTTGTCAGAAAATTCATCGGACTGCTCAATCGGCCTTGAAGATTTAGTGAAATTGTGGAACTCCGTCTGGACGTGAAACTGTGAATTTGGGCATTGTTTTGTTCATTCACTTGTTTAATTTGTTACACTTCTTTAATTTGTTATAGTTTGTAACCAGTGCCATCTTTCGGGGGGAGGGGGAATCGTGTGATGTATGAAGCGATGGTCGGTAGAGGCAGAGAAGGAAGAAGTGAGAGATAGAATAAACATGGGGTATGAGCCAGGCCACGTCTCCCATTCATCATAGCGTCACACACACACACATATATATATATATATATATATATATATATATATATATATATATATATATATATATATATATATATATATATATATATATATATATATGTATATATATATAGACAGTTCTATGAATGCCTGCACCACCAGTTTCTCGATATTCACGATAAAAGCACTTCCCTAATGTCACGTGCAGTGCATTTCTCAAGGATTATTTTTGCCTCCAGTAATTTATTTAATAACAAAGGAACACTGAGACACAACATTTGGCGCCCAAAATTTGTTCTACAGAATGGAAGGTTCCAGTGTTGTGGGTGACGAGTAGGGTACGAAAGAGCATGCGTTTCCAGTACGAAGATATCTAAGAAGGCACGATTGTTATGAAAAAGAGATTGCTTATATCTTATTGCTAGGGAATACTCGTAAAGTTTGTGAATTCGGACAATATTATAGCGCTGAAACAGTTCATCAGTGTGTGCATAGTGGTCGACATTTGCTATAAAGCTGATCGCTTTTTTTTGTAGTCTGTATATTTTACTTATGTTGGTTGCTGTCGTAATTGCCCATACCAAAAGACAATAATTTACATGCGACAAAGACAAGCTGTTTAATACATATAATCAAGAATGTTTCATCGCCCAAATCTGCAGTTTCTGAGTGGTATACCACACTCCAGTCTGTTTGGGAAAGGCTTGTGCTGAATGCTGTTAAAGTGTGAGGTGTGATATTTTGAACTGTTCTAGCGAGCAGTGTTTGGGACTTATTGATTGCACTCTCCGTAACAAAGTCGATTGCAAAGTGGTCGCTGATATCACAACATATTACACCAGTCTCTACGTTATCGTTGTTTACGTTAGTAATAAATAGATTGATTAACGTTTTTGAGGTAGGTGTGATACGTGTGGGAGTTTCCGTTACTATATCGTAGCCACTCGACTCGACCGTAGACACAAATGTAATTGTGACAGCAGACGACTCCAGTATGTTGATATTAAGGTCATCGCCAAGAGTAAGTTTTAAATTGTTGTCATTTACATAATTTAATCATTTTTCAATGCTACTAATAAATGTATTCACAGATGAATCGGGTGGTCTGTACATGACAGCGTACACGTAATTACGTGTAGTCAAAGTTAAGCACTCAATGTCAGCACTGACATAAGAAAAATGTGGTATTATTTGAGCGTCTATGCAGATTTTCACTAGAACCATGAGGCCACCACCTTTTTTCTTTGTTCGGTTAAGAAAGAACATATTAAAACCATCTCGCTTGTAAATCTCGTCGTCTGAAGTATACCAAGTTTCCGTAATCATTATTACGTCGAAAGAAAAAGAAAACGTATCTAGAAATATAGATAGATCATCTTCCTTGTTCCGTGCTGAACGAATGTTTAGATGAAGGCAGCACAGACTATCACTACACCGATTTCCTACAAGATTATTGACGTCACAAGGTGATACCGCCGTGGCGAAACAGAAGCTGCACCGCAATTCTAGATAGCGTTTTTAGGCAATCTTTTCAATGTCGCTTGCGTCGCGAGTGTGCAATACATATGAGCCTTCATCTTTTCGTGCGAGAATACGCCCATCATTCGTCCACACGAACCTTCAGTTCACTGCTTTCTTTTTACCTATTGCCGCTCTACGAAGCTGCTTTAGGACTGGGCATAAGTGTTCATTGATGAACACAGGTGTGTTAGAGGCGTGACCAAGGTCCCGTGTCGAGATGCGCGTCTTCTTTGCTTTCTGCAGCACCAAATCACACTTTGAACAGCTGCGGAATTGGACTATTATGTTCGGTATTGAACTGGCATTTTTTGCTGGTACACGGTGACATTTTTCAACATCATCTTTGGTTACAGGCACATTCAGCAGTCCGCCGATCGTGTGAAGGGTATTTCCAAGATTTTCCTCAGCAATTTTGCGTATTCCCTTAATCTCATGGTTACATTTGCGGGAGTATTGCTCAGATGCAGTTATCCTCTGCTCTTTTTGAGACATTTGTTTCGTGAAAGCTTCGCACTCGGTTCTCAACTGCTCATTAGCGCTTCCGTGTGACTTGTTATCCCTCACAAGATCCGCATTCTCTTTCTTTATTTGCTCAACTTCGTCGTTCAAAAAGCTCACACTGTTTTTCAGGTCTCTTATTTCCTTTCTTAGCTCTCTTTCAATTGACGATTTGAATTCAATCATCTCCTTTCTCATTTCTTCTCGCAACTTAGTCAATTCACTCATGACTACAGCAATACTTCACACAAGAAATGTATCACCACCTTGGCAGCAGAAAGGCAGCAAAAAAATAATCTTTGTTTAGTATGTAAAAAATGATTGCAAACCTGAAATAATCGAACACAGGCGTGTGAGGAACAAGCTTTTGCTGCCCCCGCTGCTGCCAAGTGAAGTGCAGGCCTCCGCTGTTACCGGTTTTCAAGACGGTTGCCCTGGTGTTGCTCCACGGCGGTAGCTTTTTTGCTTCGTCAGAACTTGCCTCCCGAAGTGTGTGACGCAGTCAGCGATGCGTGTCAGCACAGCATGTGACGATGTGTCGACGATGATCAGCTGTTGAGTTGTCAACTGAAAGAATCGAACACAGGCGTGTGAGGAACAAGCTTTCGCTGCCCCTGCTGCTGCCAAGTTCCCCACTGCTGCCTCCGCTGCTGTCAAGTTTCGCTTGTGCCTTCACGTAACATTTTGATGATGATGATTTGGGGGGTTTAACGTCCCAAAACCACCATATGATTATGAGAGACGCCGTAGTGGAGGACTCCGGAAATTTAGGCCACCTGGGGTTCTTTAACGTGCACCCAAATCTGAGCACACGGGCCTACGACATTTCCGCCTCCGTCGAAAATGCAGCTGCCGCAGCCGGGATTTGAACCCGCGACATGCGGGTCAGCAGCCGAGTACCTTTGCCACTAGACCACCACGGCGGGGCTCACGTTTGTGGAAGGTGCTGGGTTACAACGCGCCACGGAGTTACGTAGCGGACGCCTAGTCACTGCTTCCAACATGTCTACCGGCAGCGACACTTTGTCAACTGCCGCGCCTGATGCATCAACGGCGCCGACCTCCCCTGTTTTTCTCGTGGCCGCTCCGCTCCGCGATCCTGGCAACTTTTCGGGAACGGACTGCGAGGATGTAAATAAGTCACCTAAACTCTACGAGCTCGTCAGCGAAAAACCACAGGTGGGACCTAACCTTGATGCTGGCAAACATCATCTTTTATTTATAAGGAATGGCCAAGGCTTGGTTTAATAACAATGTGGACGAGATCATGAGCTGGGACGTATGCAGGACCAAGTTACGCGAGTTGTTTGGTCAATCTGCCGGCTGCAAGCAGGCCGCTAAGAGAGAACTTACACACGTGTTCAGACGTCCACGGAGTCCTACCTTGCGTATATACAAGAAGTGCAGACTCTTTGCCGTGAAATTGACCGAACCATGGCTGAGAGAGAGAGAGAGTGAGAAAGGAAAGGCCGGGAAGTTAACCAGATATTGGCATCTGGTTTGCTAACCAGCGCTGGGGACGGGGAAGTAGGGGCAACAAAGAGGGGGTAGATAGAGAAAAAAAACGCACGCGCACTCATAAGAAAATGAAAACACACAGAGGAAGGGCGTCCTAGCTACAACCGTTCAGTAAGGCTGGTCGATCGCAAAAAGTGTAGTAGCGCTTTCAGGGCCCTCTTCTGTGAAGTCGCATCCTGTCGATACTGTAGAATTCTCTGCTCCGACAGAGGTTGATCATCCAATTTGTTGAGTTCCTTGCGAAGGCATAGTCGTTGTTTACTATACGCTAGGCAGTCACAAAGAATATGTTGGATTGTTTCCTCTTTGCCACAGTGGCCACAGGCTGCGGTGTCGGCCATTCCAATGCGAAAAGCGTAGGCGTTGGTAAACGCAACGCCCAACCACAGCCTACATAACAGGATCTGATCTGCTCGGCAAACCCTCGACGGGACTTGAAGACTTAGCGTCGGGTCAAGCGAGTACAGTCGGGCACGCTTGAAGTGTGGCTGATTCCATTGTGATGTGGTTTGCTGGTGAGCAAGCCTGCGGAGCTTTCGTGCAGCATCTGTCCTAGAAAGTGGTAGTCGTAGTTTATGATCTTGTGTGTGGGGTGAGCGGGCAGCTTGATCAGCCCGTTCATTGCCGATGATTCCGCAGTGACTGGGCAACCACTGAAATGTAATTTGGTGCCCTTTCTCAGTCAGGTGGTGTATAACCTCTGCTATTTCTAGTACCACCTGCTCATGTGGTCCACGGCGTAAGGTTGATAGTAAAGACTGCAGTGCCGCCTTCAAGTCGCATAAAATAGTCCACTTGCGTGTAGGTTGATCAACTACAAATTGCAACGCGGCACGAAGTGCTGCCAATTCTGCTGTCGTTGATGTTGTTGCGTGAGATGTCTTGAATTTAATTGTCGTGGCCAACCTTGGTATCACTACTGCTCCTGTAGAGCTGTCCGGCTGAACCGATCCGTCAGTGTATATATGTGTGGAGTCTTGGTATTTCTCATACAAGAGAAGTAGTGTGAGCTCTTTAAGAGCCGGTGACGACAAACTGGCCTTTTCCTGGACGCCAGGTATGTTAATATTAATCATTAGTTGAGCGAGGCACCATGGCGGAGTCACAGGTCTAGCGGCAGGAAAGAAAGAAGTTGGGATCGACTCATCATGTGCGGTCACTGTTTTGCAGTAAGATGTGCATGGTCGTACCACTGGTAGAGAGGCTAGGTGATGTCGAGGAGTTCCAGCAAGGTGTCGTATATGTGTCCTCAGCACTTCCACATTAATGTGGGTCTTGATGAGGTTGTCCCTTGTGATGGCGATAGTTGCCGCTGTTAAAGCACTTTGGGGCAAGCCCGAACATATCCAGAGTGCTTGAGCCTGGACACTTTAAAGCATTCGTATGCTTGTTTTACTTGCGTTGGTTAACACAGGTAGGCTGTACCGAGGGAATCCAAGGAAAAGAATCCTATATAGTCACAACATAGCAGTTGTGGACATTCCCCAGTTCTTTCAAGTGAAGAACTTGAACAAATTACAGATGCCTGTCAATCGCCTTTTCATGTATGATACGTGTGAGGTCCATGAGAAATCTCTGTCAATTATAACACTTAGGACCTTGTATGATTGGAGGTGACGTATCATTCGCTGTTAATCAGAACGCTGTAGTTCTGTATTGGTGTGCACGTAAATGCCACAAGTGCACATTTCTCAGAGAAAATTTCCAGACCTCGTTGACGGAGGTAAATAGCAACTTGAGTGGCAGCTCTCTGAATTCGCGCTTACAGCTGTAGACGTGTTACTGCAGACGTCCAAATGCAGATGTCGTCCGCGTACATTGACAATCTGACAGTACTTGGCAGATGCTCATTGAGAGCTATTAGCGTCAGGTTGAATAGTACAGGGCTAAGTATGCCACCCATGGGGAACATCACGGTGGCTGTAATGTAGCAAAGTGTCACCATACTCGGTTCTCACGAAAAAGGATCGCTCAGAGAGATAGCTACGTAGCCACTGAAACATCCGACCACCCACTCCTACCTCCTTGAGAGCGGTGAGGACAGCTTCATGTGTGACGTTATCGTACGCCCCTTTAACATCAAGAAATAAAGAAGCGCAGAGACGCTTACGGCCTTTTTCGTGTTCCACGTAGCTGACCAGGTCTGTGACGCTATCAATTGATGACCGGCCACGGCGAACTCCCGTCATAGCGTCCGGGTAGGTGTTGTGATGCTCAAGGAACCATTCTAGCCGTCCAAGTACCATCCTTTTCATCACTTTGCCCAAGCAACTAGCCAGTGCAATCGGGTGGTATGATGTGAGCACCAATGGTTACTTGCCAGGCTTCAGTAATGGAACCAAACGGCTGGTCTTCCAGTTAACTGGGAGGGTGCCCTCTCGCCACGAATCGTTGTATATCTCGAGGAGGGCACTCCTCGCACACTCACTAAGGTGACACAGTGCTCTGTATGATATTCCTTCAGGCCCGGGTGCTGATATCCGTCTACACAAAGCCAGTGCTGCTTTAAGCTCATGAATAGAAAAAAATTGGGCCATGTGGTGATCGTGTGATGTCGTTCCACCACGTGAGAGCATGGAGATGTTGGGATCTGCGAGTTGATAAGATAAGTTGCACAGAACTCTTCTGCCACGTCGAACTCTGATCTCTGTTGAGAGAGGGCTAGAGCAATGAATGGAGACCGCTGAATGGAAGCTGTGCGGAGCCCTCTTATTGTCCTTCACAAGTGTGATAAAGGCTTGCGAGGATCTAACGACGCGCAAAAGGCTGCCCAACGTTGTGACTCTAGCTTGTCTATTCGGCGTTGTATCTTCTTCTGAAGACGTCTAGCTATTCGTAAATCGTTGATTGCTTTCGTGCGTCGGTACCTTCGTTCCGCACGTCGTCGGAGAGCCCGAAGTCGTTCTAATTCCACATCAAATTCGGTTACTCTCGAAGAGCATATGAGGGTGCACACTGTGTATTGCACTGTGGACTTGATCACCTCTTCTAAGTCAAATGAGGTGTTCTCTTGACAGCGTTCTTCCATGAGAGATTCAAACTTGGTCCAGTCCGCTCTTTCGATAGTTTCGCGTACCTTGCAAGGTGATAATCCTCTGATCTTGACATATGCGCGAATGTGGTCGCTCCCATGTATTTCTATGTCCGCAAACCATCGGGCACGTCTGACGAGACCTCGAGAAACAAAAGCCAAGTCAAGGCAACTGCTGTATCCAGGGCCACGTAAAAATGTTGAGCTGCCATCATTTATTAAGCCAAGCTCGTTGTCTGAAGCAAACGTTATCGAACTTCTACCCTTTACGCTGATCTTCGGGCTCCCCCATAGCGTATGGTAGGCGTTGAAGTCTCCGATGATCACCCATGGGCCAGGAGTAGACGATAGGATGGGTCCTAGTCTTCTTTGGTCAAATCTATTTGATGGCGACAGGTATGCACCGACAACAGTGATATGGACCCTTTTTCTTCACTGTTAAGCATATATATTGGTTATCGTTGTCAGGTGGTACAGACCGAAGAATGTAGGTCAGGTCACGTCGAATAATCAGCAGGACCTTGCTGTTTCCACTATAACAAGCCGACATAGGTGATTTGTATCCGGAGAATCTGATAGCGCTCGATAAATTTGGCTCGCAGATGACGATGATGGGTAACATATTGCTGGAAACTAACCGACGGAAATCTGCAATGCGTGATTTTCGTCTCCGTGCATCCCACTGAAAAAGTGTTGCTTTTTTAACCTCTTCCCTGAAAAACAGTGGCTGGTGGGCCATTATCTACTTAAGAGCCGCCAGTACTGGACTCAGAGCGTCCAGTACTTGAAGTGTACTTCTGGCTGACGTTGTGCGCATGTTGTTTAACACCGTGCGAATGGCATTAGTTATGGGTCGTAGAAGAGCAATCACTTCCTTATCCAAGTTCCGCTGTTCTTCTGTTGTCGCAGCTTGCTCTGATGAATGCGGCTTCTGATGCGGTTCTTTCACAAGTTGCGTGCGCGTAAGGGGCGGCAACTCTTCAGTAGAGATCTACTTGTTTTCTCTCTTCCATCGTCTGCGATCGCCGTGGTGTACTCTGCAGTGGGTGCCGTTCCCAGATGCGTTGACTTATTTCTTGTAGTTGACTTGTAGTGGACAGTCTTTGGAAGATGCACTGTGGGCACCTTGACAATTAGGGCACTTTAGTATGGTTGCGCTGCATTTGTCCTCGGTGCGTGGTTGTGAGCATCGGGGGCACACTTCGGAGTTGGCTGAAGCAGACAACGTAGCGTACGGGCTCAATGGCATCGCAGATGATGCATTTAACCTCCTTGTATGCAAAGGCTGTTCCACCGTGCAAGATGTTATCTTGGAGTGCCGACGCTTTCAAGAGGCTAAAAGCCGTCGCATTGCCCATCACTTTACGCGCCTCCCTAACACTGCTGGGACGTAAACTTGCGAGGATCTCCGTATAGCGACCCAGCCCAATTCACACTCCGGTGACATCACAAGAATCTTACGCCGCGAAATCGAGGCCATATCATCCGCACCCTTGAGAGCACTAGCACGGAGAGATCCTCAGCCGACCATATTAGTAATACAGACCGTTGTTCGCCAAGAACTAGCCAACGCGGGTATTCACACGGTCTGTTCTGTGCACCATACCGACGCTGACAGTTCATCTACCTCCAGCCACCCACAGCATTATCGCTGCCCTGCTCCACGTAACCGTGACCCAAATGCTTGGAGGACGCCTCACGACAAACCGATTTGCTTTCGATGTGAACAAGTGGGACACATTTCCTGCCATTGCCGAAGCACGTGGGCCTCACCGTATCGGGCACACTCACGCTTCTACAACCTCCATTCACCAGCCCTTCTCTATGGCCAGGAACTACCACGGCGTGATGGCTCAGTTAATTGCGACCCGACCACTAAGACCACTGCCCAGTACAGTCGCTCACCTTCACCTCGACGTAGATTTTCCCGGTCTTCGCCACCACCCTGTTCCCCGTCCCCATCCTCTGCCCGGCTGTTTTCTTCGGAAAACTGACGGCTGTAGCTCCTGGAGGTGACGCTGCTGATACGACTTGCTCTCCAATTCCTCTGTTGACGCTCCCGACCAATCAGAACATGATCGACGTTGAAGTGGACGGTTTATCTGTTAGAGATTTGGTAGACTCTGTCACCCACATTTCTGTGATGAGCTTGCACATTCGTGACCGCTCTAAGAAAGGCCTTACTCCAGCTCCACCATGCAGTGTTCATGTTGCTGATAGTGGTATGACTTCTGTTAATGGCATCTGTACTGCACGCGTTACTATCGCCGGCCGACAAACTTCAGTTCTCTTCAGTGTTCTCTCTCACTGCATCAATGTTGTGATCCTCGGTCTTGGCTTTTTGTCCACTCATTCCTTCCTCATCGACTGTTCAGCTGGTACTGTGCAACTTGACCTACTGTGTCCGATTGATCCGCCTAGTCCACCGCAAGCTCGTATATGCTCTGCTGAGCATGTCCGTTTGTCACCGCAAACTGTGACCTACATCACCGTAATGCCCTCACCACCTGTATCCGATGGCGACTATATGCTGTCGCACACTACATCCATGCTTTTGACCAACAGTGTTACCTTACCACACACTGTTATTCAGTTACGTGCAATCCGCGCCTTCATTCGTGTGCTCAACTTTCCTCTTTGTCCACAAGTGCTCCCGCGTGGAGTTGTCCTCGCCATGCTGACTCCCTCTGACGAATACGCCATCACAGCTCTGTCTTCGAACGATGGTGGACACTGCAGCTGCACGCATGCTCGGTCTTCGCAAGAAAGCCCATCCGCTGACGTTAAAAGAATGATCGCGTAAGACCTTTTGCCGCATCAAGCTAACGCACTCCTTCACGTCCTTGAGTCATACTTGGACGTATTTGGCTATTGTGATTGTCCGCTAAATCAAACCACTGCTGCAAATCACCGCATTGTCACCGGCGATGCCTCCCCTTTCCATCGACGGGCATACCACGTATCTCCAACCGAGCATCACGTAGTTCAAGCAAAAGTCGACAAAATGCTCGCCAGAGAATCAAGTGAGCCATCATGTAGTCCATGGGCTTCCCCTTTAGTTCTTGTCAAAAATAAGGACAACACTTGGCGATTCTGTGTTGACTACCTACATCTGAACAAGAGTACGAAAAAAGACCTCGTTTTCCCGCTACCGCGCATAGACTACGCCCTGGATTGTCTTTGCGGCGCTAAGAATTTTTCGTCCATTGATCTAAGATCAGGATACTGGCAAATTGCTGTCGACGACATGGACCGCGAAAAGACCGCTTTTGTCACGCCCGATGGTCTTTACCAGTTTAAGGTCATGCCCTTCTGGTTACGCAACGCTTCAGCCGCCTTCGAGTGGATGATACTCTCTTTTGCGTAGGTTCGAATGGACAATTTGTCTATGGTCAATTGGTCGACCTTTGAGACCCACCTCGACCGCCTATACTGAATAATGGCTGTTTTTCGCAATGGTGGTCTCCAACTGAACTCGTCAAAGTGCCGTTTAAGTACCGTGCGCTAACCGATTGCGGTTTTGGGACGTTAAACCCCACATATCAATCAATCAATCGTCAAAGTGCCTCTTCGGACGCCAGCAAGTTGCCATGTTGGGCCACCTTGTCTACTCCTCTGGTGTACGCCCTGATCACGATAAAGTGCGAGCCGTGCCTAAGTTCCCCACCTCGTCCTGCACCAAGGAAGTCCACAGCTTTCTTTGTCTGTGCTCGTACTTTCGACATTTTGTGAACAACTTTGCAGAAGTAGCCCATACTCTCACAAGCTTACTGAGAAAAGATGTCTCATTCACATGGGGTACTGCGCAGGCTACGGCGTTTTCTACACTTATTGCATTGCTAACAGAACCACCCGTTCCGGGCAATTTTGACAATGCCGATCCTACAGAAGTCCGCACCAATGCCAGTGGCCACGGAATTGGTGCTGTTTTGGTTTAGCATCAAAGCGGCTTAGCCCGCGTTATCGCCTATGCCAGCCGTCTCCTCTCGCAGCTGGAAAGGAACTACTCAATCACCGAAAGGGAATGCCTTGCTCTCGTATGGGCAGTAGCGAAATTTTGGCCCTATTTGCATGGTCGACATTTCATCGTCACAACCAATCACCATGCACTTTGCTGCCTCGCATCCTTGAAGGACCTCACTGGGCGCCTTGGTCAACGGGCATTACGACTCCAGGAGTATAACTACTCGGTGTCTTACAAATCTGGCCACTTACACCATGAAGCTGACTGCTTATCTCGGAATCCAGTGGGCCCACCTGAGGTGTTTAAAGAAGCGCCATGTGTCACGTCTCTCTCCACTTTAAGCAACATCCGTGAGAAACAGCCCCGGGATCCGGTATTACGTAACATCATCGAGAAGATTCTTTCTGCGGCACCCGATCCGTCTACTAGATTATTCGTGCTTAAGGATGGCACATTGTGCCGTTACAACGTCCACCCTGATGGACACGAACTGCTCCTTGTGGTACCTTCCCACTGCCAGCTCCACGACGCCCCCCCCCCCCTGCCAGTCACTTCGGACTGTCTCAGACGTATGACCTTGTACAGCGTCAATTTTACTGACCCATCGCTTGATCCGCAGCTACGTCACCTCATGCAACCAGTGTCAACTCCAAAAAAAAAACATTCTGTGAGCTCTGCCGGGTTCCTCTAACCACTTCACGTTCCCTTTGATCCGTTTTTTCGACTTGGTCTTGACCTCCTAGGCCTTTTCTCTGCGTCCACTTCTTCGAATAAGTGGATAGCTATGCGGCGGATCACACAACCCGGTACGCCCCATTCCACGGGCTCTACCAACCAGCTGTGCCACGGACGTTGCCGATTTTCTTCTGCAAGACGTCATACTTCATCACGGCGCCCCACGCCAACTCCTCACAGATAGTGGGCGCTATTTCCTTTCCCAAGTTATCGACGACCTGCTTCGCTCCTGTGAGACAAAATATAAATTTGCGACAGCCTACCACCCACAAACTAACGGGCTGACTAAGCAATTCAACCGGACTTAAACTGATCTGCTTGCCATGTACGTATCGTATAACCACCAAGACTGGGACATTGAATTGCCCTTCGTTACTTTCGCCTGTAATTCCTCACGCCACGATGCAGCTGGTTTTTGACCTTTCTATCTCGTGTTTGGCCATGATCCAAATTTACCGTTTGATACCATCTTTCCGACAGCCCTCGACTCGACGACTGAATACGCCCACGATGCTATCACCAGAGCTAGAAAAGTACGAGAACTTGCCCGTCAGCGCCTTTTTAGCATCGCAAGATCAGCAGCGGCAGCGTTACAACTCCCATCATCGCCAAGTTTCCTTTCCTCCGGGTTCTCTTGCGCTATTGTAGACTCCGACTAGGCGCGTTGGAGTTTTTAAAAAATGGCTTTCCCCCTACTCGGGACCCTACCGCGTATTGCGCCAGGTGACAGATGTGACCTACGAGATAGTCTTTCTGAAGTCCTCCTCCTCCTCCCCTTCACTGTCTACCGACATTGTTCATGTATCTTGCCTTAAACTTTACCACTCGCCAACAACATAGAAAGCACCGAGACGATGCTTCAGCAGCACCCGGGGGTTATGCTATGAGGCAATGTCCCACTAAAGCGGTTAGATAGGCGCCGAAAAAGACGACGTGATTTTGGTGTACGACACAGCTCTTGCTCTCCATCTTGGCTTGCGCGTTGGCGCTGTGTAAATATATCTTCAAACGCCTAGTTTCGCGTGTGCCTTTACGTAACAATATTATTGCAAGGTAGCATCAATGCTACTCAAAAAAAAGATAATTTTTACGAGAAATGTCGTACCACTTCTTAAAACACTCAGGGTCGTGTTTTCAGCGGCAATAGCCTCTACTGACATGCTTGTTCATCTTTCATGCACATCTGGTCGATTACTTTGTCCTAATTGTAAGAATATTCATACAAAAGTCATCCAATAATACAAATTGATCTTTATGGTTCCATTCATCTGGGGATATTGAAATCACCTGATATTGTTATGGTGTCGTGACGCTCACAAAGACTGAAGTCGATGCATGCACTTATTTGGCCGCACTCCTTAATTGGCCGCACTTGTGGCTGCGAGAAGGAAACGGAAAATACAGCAAGAATCGCATGCTGTACACCGATGTCAGCGCGCAGAGCGTCCGTCGTCGATAAATTGATAATCGCGGGGACAAGCTCTTTTTCATACATCACGAATTGAGCATCCCGGCCTTATGGCTGGTGATTGCACCAGCTCTGAAATACGCTTGCTGATCTCAACCACATGCTAGTTTTTGCGCGACCTCCGAGATCCGTTTGGGCAGCGCAGGAAACGCAAGCCAGTATACTTCACTTATTTATTTACTCATTTATAACACCCACAAGAGCTAAATAGAAGTTGAGAAGAGAGTCGTTGTTTACCATGAGAATATTTCGAACTACTGTTTGAAGATGTACTTAATATGGGAAAGCAATGGCCTGTCCTAGTTTCTCTGTTTAGACAGTGTTCAACTATTTAGCGAACGTTGTACTCTGCTAAGGCATAACACAACGCCGCCCCTGTTGGAATGAAACAAAACGCATTTTACTTCCTAATCACGAACACACTAGCTGTGTTTAGAATAAGTGTTTAGCAATTCATAATATTTAGTACTCTACTATGGGGGAGCTGGAAGCTATTTCTGCTTAGAAAAAGTGGTTATCAATTTAAAGTACTCTGTACTCTACTATGGGAGAGCTGAAAGCCGTCCCTTGGGCTTGGGGTGTGTGCTTTAGGACACCGTCCCTTGGGCTTGGGGTGTGTGCATAGAAGTAGCGTTCCATGCCAGTGCAGGATTTTACATTGAGTTCACGTTTGTTGTTAGTGCGTGTTGCTAAAACTGATTGAAATCAACTGCAAAACGACGGCGATGCGAAGTAGACGCACCGCCACGCACTTCTGACTCGACTTCACAACAAAACGAGAGGTGCGTTGAGGGCCGACCATTCGAACAGACGCACCTGGCATCGCAGGAGACGAAACGTTGTTTCTCACTTAATACTGCGCAGTTATTTCCATAAGTGGATATTGCATACTTTCGAGGACAAACCAAGAGTGTTTGTTTTGAAATGTTGTAAGGAATAATTTATTAAATCTTGATGCCAAATCTGGAACGCAATGGCAGAACAATGATTACCATGGTGGTTAAATTTGTCCTGGTTTCACTTCTACCGCCTATTCACGAGAACCGTTTGCAATAAAGTTTTCGTACAAGAAAATGAAGCAAGTTTCAGTTTAATATAACTTTATCTTACTTTTTTTACACTCTGAAAAGAACCGTCGCGAATCTCAAGAACTTGATCCATCCAATGCAGATCCGAAACGTGTATTTCTCATTATTGCAATGTTGGTACAAGCTTCGCTGAAGAAGTCAGCGTTGACACTAGCGCCAGCTTCCACTCTAGGTATTATTGTATGAAACTTTATGGTGAATTGTTTCCAACCTTTCACAGCTAGCACCACCTGTCCGGGTGCCAGTTTTGGGACACGCTCGTTTTTACGCTGCTCTTCTGTGAATACCAGAGATGCTAAAACGCTCCATTAAATGCTCGAACTGAGCCCCAGAACAGCACGTATGACATCCACATTTATGGCGTGAAGGGGACTGGCCTGCTGGATTTCGAGCTGAACGGTTTTGTCACCTGCAATTTCCGACGCCAACGCAGCTCTTGTCGATCGGCCCGTCGTACGCGATCTCCTGACGCCGTTTAGCTTTCGCCGAGTGGTGCCTCGTCCTCGAACTCCTTCTATCTTGTTGACCATGTTTCCCGACTCTCCCATCTGTTCTCTATTTCTGTCACTCCTATGCAGCGAGTGCTTCCTCTTATCTTATCCCCCTCCTCCAATCTCGTACAAGGCACTGGGCTTGGTCACCTATAGGCAGACGAAAATTAGGTGCAAAAACCACGCATTCATTGCAGTGTGAAAAGCGCGGAGCAAGAAGGAAGCAACTCGAAGTGTCTCGCGTCCCCGCCGTGGTGGTTTAATGGCTAAGGTACTCGGCTGCTGACCCGCAGGTCGCATGTTCTTATCCCGGCTGTGGCGGCTGCATTTTTGATGGACGCGGAAAAGTTGTAGGCCTGTGTGCTCAGATTTTGGTGCACGTCAAAGAACCCCAGGTGGTCGAAATTTCCGCAGTCCTCCAAGACGGCGTCTTTCATAATCATATGGCGGTTTTGGGACGTTAGACCCTACGTATCAATTGAAGTGAAGTGTCCCGTGGTAGACGCAGACGATGTGGAGAGCCGAAAGCAGACGACGCGGCTCAACCATGTCGCTCTTTCGTCGCTGATTGGCTAGGTGACTCCTCGGCAAACGACGCGAAAAATGACTCTAGAACCCATTCTACAAACGGAAAAGAACAGCAGACATGCGCGAAGAAAACAGGCGTGCACGGCTGCCGGCGAACGTCAAACGGTGAGGTATGCTTGCCGCTTGCGGGAGCCGGCCCTTCACTCCCTCAGCAATCACGTGATGGGGTGGTAGCGTGGGCTGAAAGGGTTCTTCGTGAGACGTCTCGTAGCAGCAATCTGGTTAGTTAGATGGCTTCGAATATAGACGTCCCTAAAAATACCTAGATAGCACTTTGACGTTGCGATCATTCAGTGACAATGGGGAAGAGGAGTAGTACACGGATTCACCGACTCTTCGTTTTCGGGGCCAGCAAATCCCACTTGTGGCTTCGTTTATTGCCGTGTTTCAGTGTCGTTTTGAAGAAAAAAAAAGCGCCCCTTCCTACTGCCATTGTAAGCTGAGCAGTGCAGTTGCCCAAGAAGAAGGGGTGGGGCTGGGGATAGGAGGAACACCCCATGGAGCAGAGGATTACCACGTAGAGGGGTAACCACGGTACTCAATACGGAGCCGCATAAGGGGCAGTAGAAGGGGTACACTGTTGAATGAAAACGATTGAGCATGTATAAGCAAGGAAATTGATTAGCCGGCACTTGCCGCGACGTGGCATCATCTGCTCTGGTAATTGAAAGATGAGAAGTATGTGTATAACGGCTATCGGGGGAGTTCTCCAGTGCCGCTATGCTGTTTTCTGGTTCTGCTTGTGCATCGTCTGGGTTGGACAGCTCCTTAAATGGTGCCCGGCTGGTCAGACGTCGAGCAACCGCATGAACGCATTCGTTACCATGGAGGGAGGCGTGTCAAGAAGTCAAGACGACAGACAATGGGCTAATGCGGACGGCGAAACCGTACAAAGGATTCTGTGTGTATGGGCAACCACAACTCCTAGAGCGAAGGCATGGGAAGCAGCTTGTGAGTCTGTCCTTATGGTGACAGGGGAGCCACGTGACATTGTCGTGGCGTGTAGAATGGCTGAAGCAAGAGCTCCCTTTTTATAAAACTATAGTCTGCAGTGCGTAGTGTGGCCTTTAATCCTCCTTGAGTGTGGCAGACGCCACAAGGGCGTGTGTGTCGTCCATAACGGCTAAACACATGGCTGGATTTTCTGGGTAGTGGCTGAATTAGTGTAGAGTACCATCACAAAGGACGTGTGTCATAGCTTGAGCTCAGGCACCTCGATGACCGCGTGGTGGTGGGAATCGTTGTGGCGTGTAATTGGATCCGTTGTGATAAGAGCAAGAATAGTAGGGGCAACTGTGAAGAAAGCTCGAGCATAATGAGCAAGCTCCTAACTGTTTAACCATGTAGAGTGCATCATACTCTACTATGAGAGAGCGTAAAGCCGTCTCAAGTGGAAAAAGCAAATGGCACCGAAAACGCTTCAAAGCCTGTGTTTTCATAAAACTTGTTTAATGATTTAGAATACTTCGCACTCTAGTATGCATGGGAGAGCATTAAGCTGTCCCGCAATGCATATTTGTGCGTAAAATAAATGTCTGATGATTTATAGCACTATGTACTCTACTTCTTGAGAGAGTAATAAACTGTCACAGTTTCTGTAAATAAATACCGTGTTGCATCAAAAATGGCAGCATATCCACGGGGTGAATGATGCACAGTGGGGCGAAGCATCCATCCATCCATTCGTTCTTGCTTTTGTCCGTCTATGCGTCCGTCCGTGTGACCGTCCCTGCGATGCGTGCGTCTGTTCATGGGTCCGCACGTCCATCCGTGCGTCCATCCATGCATTCGTCCATGCATCATCCCCAGCGTCCGTCCAAGCGTCCATTCGTCCGTGCAGCCATCCATGCGTCCGTCCATGCATCTGTCTGTGTTCCCGTTCATCCATTTAGTCAACACTCCAAGTACCACCATCTCACATCTTTTCATCATATATTCCGCATATAGAAGCACCGCCATCCAGCGGACATTCCAAGTTTTAAATGAAAGGTGGCGCACGCACACTTTCTTGCGGTTTGCGCTTCGTGTCTACTCCCCAACTTTAACCTACTCGAGTTCATGGTATATACCTGTTTACTGTATTCATGGCACTGCGGCCCAATGCTCGCTAAACCTTTTTTAAACCAAGGAGGTTATGCCCAGAGAGCAAGAGGTAATGGTTTGTGGGGTTTAACGTCCCAAAACCACCATATGATTATGAGAGACGCCGTAGTGGAGGGCTCCGGAAATTTCGACCACCTGGGGTTCGTCAACGAGCACCCAAATCTGAGCACACGGGCCTACAACAATTCGGGCTCCATAGGAAATGCAGCCGCCGCAACCGGGATTAGAACCCACGACGTGCGGGTCAGCAGCCGAGTACGTTAGCCACAAGACCACCACGGCGGGGCGCTAGTAAAATTAGCAACTCTCTCTTATCAGATAGTGCTCAGTGTACATGCCATTGGCTGAAGAAGGGAAATGAGACACAGGAGAATTCGGCTTTTAGTTAACGCGCACGTTACGATTTTAATTTCTTGTTCAACAACGCACAGGAGAAATCTCTCACCGGCGCCACCTTGCAGGTCAAAGCGTAAGACCAGGGGAGTGAAACTTCCTATACCCTCCATGGAACGCGATATTCGCTCGCAGCGCTGGACGAACGCCGGGTGTTTGGGGGCGGTACGAAAACATGGCGGTGCATTGCAGACATGCACTGGGGGACGCCATCTTGATGAGGACTGAGGATCCGAGTGGCGAGGGGGGGATTTAGCGCCGAATTCAATTGGGATGCACCAGCAAGCCAAATTGAGTGAGTGGAAGGTATTCAGATGGCGAGCACGCGACCTTCTTCCTGTTGCGCAACCCGCCACATGATGAAAACGGCCATCATTGCGTTCTGGTTGATGGTCTGCCCATCCACCTATTTGTGCACTACTTATTCTAAGTAAGACGTTGTTTTTGTTTACGTGTACACATAAATCAGACAAGAATAAAGAGCAGAGTTTGTTTGAATGTTTTATCGCCTAAACGTACGGTTTATGCAGTACAAATACAACTTGAATGTTTTACGTTTTTGGTCGCATACAAAAGTGGACCGCACATGCCAGCATGCTAATAACCTAGTATCAATCTAGTTCACATTGCCGCACATACGTATATACAAAGACGAAAGAAAAACAGTAATAACTATACACAAGTTCACAGCACGTATACCGATATAAAATCATCCCATGAGTGGGACAAGATAATACGGCATACCGCACACTTAGGATGCAAGAGGAAATTATACAAAAACCATAAGGTACCGGAGTTAGACATTGCTACATTTTCTATTCAGCATCAGGTTTCTTTATAAACTTACAAAATACTGAAGCCACTATAGAGTGTTCTCATAAAATAACACGAAGGGTTTATGCTTTCTTCAGCGTAACATACCTATATTGCTTAATGAAAAAACAAAAACAAAATACAAGCAGATAAATAGTACACACACATGTCCGCTTCCGAGGCAGAAAATGGTGACCTCAGCTATAGAAGTAGCGGTGACTCAAAGATATGGAAGTAGCGCCTACTTTTGCGCATATGTGTGTCTTTTTGTCGTCCGTGTTTTCTGAGCGCTCAGTTTTTCAAAACCTCAAATATGCAAACAGAATCCTAAAAGTTACAAAAACTTCCGCATTTTTCGTGCTGCAGCAGATTTTCTGGTGCGTTGTTTAGCCAAGGAGCTGTTCACGAAGCGAATATGCCACAACAGGCGAATCCTTGCAAAGAGGTGCACAGAGGCTTTCTTGCATTCTTCAGAGCAGAATTTTTGCCTTCCCATACAACTGTGCAAAATGCCCGCCAAAACTCAACTCACATTAGGCAGGTGCGCCACAACACCGATATATTCCAAAAAGCAAGCTTCCACGGCCTTAATATCCTGAAAGCAATCGTCAGAAGGCATTGTTACATTGCCAAATAAATCTGAGGAGATGTTGCTTGCCTTAAACATAGCAAAATACTGGTGTGATGCACGAAGCTGGCGGTCGGCATTCTTCAAAAGGGTGTTGCACACACAGTGTGGAGGCCTGTGGAACAAAAATTGCCGTACGATATATCCCCCAACATAGTAGAGAACGTTATCCTCTACAATATCATGGCTAACGGGCTGTTCCTCATCAGGAAGCATATCGGCTGTTGGTGCTGCATCACAAGTAGTAGGAAGCGAATGAGGTGGCTCTGACATTTGTGCCAACACAGTGCTGCGATCCTGTTCACAGTTTCCTTCTGAAAAAAGGGCAACCAGTTTGCCAACAGAAATGTGTTTCAGACCTGATGTAAACTGAAGCACATTTGGGTTGTCATTGCAGCCATGCTTTAACCTAAGAAGCCCGAAAAGGTTTTCCATGGGGTCCTGCTGTAGCCAGCGAGTCAAGAGAACACGAAAATCAAAATCTTGGAAGAGGTCGTCCCAGAGGAGAAGGATAGCCTTTAAGGTGACCATCCATGCCTCAACTGTGTGTGGTTGCCGAGGCCCGTCTAATTTCCACCTTTCAACCCACGACAGGCACTCCCGCAAAAAGGCTAGGTGTTTGGACCCTTTCGAAATTGCATAACGTAACTTGTCACTGGCTTTTTTTACAGAAGTGTTATTCAGACAGTCGAATAACTTATCTATCTTCTCGAGAAAATCAGCTGTTGGTTTGGCGGATGCCGGCAACACGACAAGAGCAATGAATACATCAATGGCCACTGAGACCGATTCGCTCATCACCTGGCTGGCATATTTAACTTTCATGTTATTGAAAGGCTTCCGGTAAATGTGGTTGTCAGTTAGTTTCTTCGCCAATTTGAGTTTTAGAGGATGCGAGCTTTCCTATAGTTGCGTAATGAAAGACCAATCCACAATTTCTTGCCCGATATGGAGCTTGTGAGGTGCGATATGGTGTGAGGTGTGAGGTGCGATATGGAGCTTGTGAGGTTCCTTGTGCATTTAAGTAAGTGTGGTGTGTCATATAGGAAATAAATCTTGCGGCCTTCAAGCACAAAAAACGGCTCTTCAGGCGTCACACCTAGCTTACTTGCCAAAGTGATGTTGCTTCCCCCCTGGTCGCAGATGAGCGCCTTCACAAACAACCGGGCTCTCTGCAGCTGCTTGATTAATGTTATGATCAGATGATGAAGAATATCTGCGGGCGTTTTGGTCCTTGATACGGTGTAAGCAACAGGCTGAATCCACGTTTTTGAAATGCCTGAAACAAGTATCAGGAGCGCTGAATTTGCCACAGCTGGTGTTCTTTGCCTACCGTCATCGGAGAATTCCATCACAATGTCATGCTTTGCATCATACTGCAGATGTTCCTTCAAGGACATTTCGTCAAATATTAATGTGCACGCACGGTCTGTTCAATGCCAATTTCGGGTAGCTTCTTCGAGGGCTTCTATAGCGGTTGGAGTAACTCCGGGAGTCATCGGAATATTTGATAACCACTGCTTTAGCGACCTCACAATTGGCATGTCAAGCAGTCTTGACATGTCTGTACGCTTTCGGACCATGAAAGTATAAGTTTAAAGCGAACTGGCGGTGCCCGGGCGACCA
Source organism: Rhipicephalus microplus (assembly GCF_043290135.1). Classification (NCBI taxonomy): domain Eukaryota; kingdom Metazoa; phylum Arthropoda; class Arachnida; order Ixodida; family Ixodidae; genus Rhipicephalus; species Rhipicephalus microplus. The sequence continues at coordinate 6,284,773 of NW_027464598.1, read as the reverse complement.
CCTCCGTCCTCTACGTTTCACGCCATTAATTTTAACTTGAGTCTCAAGCAATCTAAAGAATGTCTTGTGGACGTAGGGCCTGATAGCATTCAATGCCTCGGACTGGGAAAGCTTTTTAACCTTTCTCTTGCAAATTCTTGACAGTGCCTTCCGAAGCCTTGAATTTATCTTCTCCAGGTTCTTCATTTTTCTGGCTGTCCGGGGCGAGCACCTAGAAGGCTTGTGTTGTCGACCCGTGGGATTGGAACCTGAAAGATTTAGAAAAAAAGCTCATTTATACTGTGTTTTTGTGAAAGCTGACCATGATCTTCAAACCTAGTAAAAGTTCTAGCGGCTTTTAGAATTGAAGTGATTACTTCCATGAGTAATCAGTTGGTCATATTTAGTTCTCAATCCTTCACTTATTCAAACTTAGGGCATTGGGAACAGGCCTCTTATAAGCACACTGCTGGGCATTGAGCCTACTAATGGCATGTATAAGCATCGTGGGCAACATGAAGCGTCAAATAATTTTTCCTAATCATTAGCATACTCCTTGTTAACAAACATTATTGGTTATACATTTAAAATGGTATGTTTAAGAAAAAAACAACAAATTCATAGTCTTCTTTAAAAAACACTAATCCCTCTTATAATAATAACAATATTATCTGGGGTTTAACGTTCCAAAACCACAATATGATTATGAGGGATGCCGTAGTGGAGGGCTCCGGAAATTTCGACCACCTGGGGTTCTTTAACGTGCACCTAAATCTAAGCACATGGGTCTCAAACATTTTCGCCTCCATTGAAAATGCAGCCGCTGCGGCCGGGATTCCATCCCGCGAGCTGCGGGTCAGCAGTCGAGCGCCATAACTACTAGACCACTGCGGTGGGGCACTAATCCCTCTTAGGAGGCAACAAACAAGCAAGAAAGGGATCGGACAAGCACTCGTCTCGTCCTGCCTTTTGGTATACATCGCTCTGGTTCTCGTCCCCTAGCAATGAACTAGCTCGCCCAGCTGACACCATAGTGCACTTTAGGATCTGCTAAATGGTACGTGACATTAAGACGATAGCTGCAGGGCATTAATTTATCTGGAATAGTTTTAAAGAGCTTAGAGAGCAATACAATTTGCGTACATGAGGGCTCAGTCTGTTGAACTTCTTCATCGGCGCTGTGAGCGGGCATTGCAGTGGTATTCGCGGGCCGAGGCGAGCCTGTGAAGACAAATTGGCGGAGCACAGATTTCAGCGTGACATACATACAGCTGGTATTAGGCGTCACATTAAATATTTGCAATTACAATCACTCAGGACGTTTTCTCACTATTAATTGGTCTCCTCGCGTATTATGTCTCAGTACGAGTAATAAAAAAAGTGTAAACACACAAAAAAAGAACGCTACGTGTCACTCACTAAATATATGGGTGTCCCGACTAATGATTGATTTGTGGGGTTTAACGTCCCAAAACCACCATTTCATTATTAGAGACGCCGTAGTGGAGGGCTCCGGAAATTTTGACCACCTGGGGTTCTTTAACGTGCACCCAAATCTGAGTACACGGGCCTACAACATTTCCGCCTCCATCGGAAATGCAGCCGCCGCAGCCGGGAATCGAACCCGCGATCTGCGGGTCAGCAGCCGAGTACCTTAGCCACTAGACCACCGCGGCGGGGCAATGTCCCAACTATCCTAAACCAATATTTTAAATATCCTAATGCGATGTGCCTAGAACAGGTTAACATCGTGGCGCCCGTGATGACCTAGCGCGTAATCGAATTCTTGCCAATTACACTTATTTGGCCCATTGAAAATAAAAGTAATTCTGTAATAATAAAACTGATAAAAAAATAAAGTACCTTTTGGATTCTTAATCTTAAAACCGACTTTGAACTAGGGTGTCATAGAATATATATATATTTCTAAAAGGCCAGTTCTGTTGCTCCCACTGTCAGAGCTATCGCGCAATTGTTTCAACAGCGACACCAAGTTGGCCGCTACTCACTCGCCATGTGCGAAATAGCTGATAACGCGCCACATGGAGTACTCTCTAAAGTTATGAGGTCATTTTCGCCTTTTCCTGTCAAACGCTACGCCACGGGTAAAATAGCAGAGACAACTGAATCAGAATCGAGGAGGTTACATAAAGAGCGTACTGAGTGAGACGTTTGCTCTAAATTTAACGAGTGTGAAGCCGGCAAATTTTTTACTTAGCTAGTTATATCTACCAGCAAAATCATGCCGACGAATCCATGGATGCTGTGTACACCATGCGTTGGTATTGTTGGTGTAATCTGCGCGAGAATCTTAAAAAAATACTGAGTCTTGATAACTCGGATGGGTACACATAATGAGTATTAAGACATTTCTGTAAATAGATGTAGAGGCATGAAAGTTTGTGCTGTTGTATGATCACTTTACAGTATTCCCACCTGGACTTTCGACGTGTGTCTGCCCATCGCCAAGAATGGAAACTGTTGGCACAGCACATCTTAGCAGCCTTGTCTGTCCAGGGTCTGCGTAGTCTCTGCTGGTGAAATGGGCAGAGCACAGGCGGTAGCTGCTGTAGATCTGACGAGGTGGTAAATGAGCCAGGTCCTGCCGTCTCGCATACTGAAGCCAAGCGCTTGATCTGGAAAATCAATGTGTGTTTGTGTAGTATTTGGGTTAGAATGGATTTATTTCTGTTTTCAGGCGTAGATGGATAGCTTTGAATGAAAACTGGCGTCTTTATTCGAAGTAAGCGTTATTTGATACATTTCTCATCTTCCTTTCTTAATTGAATTTTCGTAACCAAGATGACTTGTGATAGCAATTCTGAAAGCAAACTTTAAAATAAAATCCGTCTTTATTATTAAGAGACGCGGATACATGCTTCTATTTGCGCGATAGTAATGTTTGGTGGCAACGACCCCAGCTTGCCTCCTAATTCAAAATATATTTTTGCAGACAATAGCAATCATCCCACACCAAAATCTCTAAGCAACTATTCGTACATATATACCCTCACGCACTGCGTATTCCTCGGGTATTTTCCGCGCCCTGCTGCAAATCTTTCATAAAAACCTTATTAAAACCGGTAATAAATTAGTATAACACATAAGTTTACATTGTCCAAATATTTATCGGCTTTTAGCTGCAATTGCATTCTTGTAAATATATTGTATTGTACTCGTACAATTGTACGTAATTGTACTTGTACAATTGTATCACAATTATACTGAAACTGAAAACATGAAATTGAAGTATACATTAAAAATTATTACTTTATAAATTTATTGCTAAATTCATCTCCAATATGCCGTGGATTTACGTGAGGCCAAATTGAAAACACACAATTGAAACGCAATAATGTAATAACATCCGTCTAAACTCGGAAGTGTAATCATTTATGTACTCAGTACTTAATTAACATAGTACTAACAACACATGCAATGAACGTATATGGACCCTCCCTTATAGTCAAAAGATTATGGGAATCGCCTTCCTCCAGCTATGGGCATAAATAGGCTGATAATATTCAAGAATATTAATAACGCATGCAACGAGAACAGACTGAACGCAGGCAACCAAAAGGTAATAAAAAGAGTGCGGATAAGCTTACACTGTTCTATTAGTTACTGTATATGCTGCTACAAATACATTTGTGACATGCCTTGCATTGCCTTGAGCCAAAGTGCAACATCGAAATGCAATGCACGATCAAAACGCATTAAATTGAAAACGCAAGTATAAACAATCGTGCGTAGCAAATGTATTCGCTGGAATAATTTCCAGATGCTCTGCCGTGCATGTCATGTATAATTGAAGCCGAAAAGCAGACAATCAGAATGTAATGAATAAATCATGTACGTGTAGCTCAATTCAACTACACAGCTACTGCAGCAACCGCATCCTGATATGCCGTGCAAGCGTAAAAAGACAAATCGAGCAGCATGCAGATCGTACCTTTCGTCCGCCGGGATCCGAAAGAATTTTATGCCGGTGTGTCGTGAAGAATTCCGACACCACTCAGCGCAGCACGATTTGTGATGACGGCGAGAATCCATGGATGCGTTTCTTTGGCTGAATCTTGCATGGGTTTCGCTAAAACAAACTTGACAGCTGTAAAAGCGGCCTTTGGGACACCGCAGGCTGTAGCATACATGGGCGCGCGAAAAGAAACGCCCCTTTTTCGCCGTGAGAGATAGGACGACTGCGCAGTTCCCGTTTTTCACTTCGGGTGGCGCTCTTATTTTCGCAATCTCGAACTGCAACCTAAAGGTTCACTTGTGTAGTAAAAACTCCGGAGTTAATGAGTAACCTAGTAATAACTATAAAATAGAACAAGAACGTTCATTTAGGTAGTACAGCCCCCAAACGTTAGGATCGCTGCGGTCACGAGACAGAAAAACCACGAAGTTTCACCCCCCTGGTAAGATATGTTACGTACTACTACGAAGGATGAACTTGCGCCACTTTAAGAAGCTTCGCCCCTAAAAGCGCCTCAAGTATTGATCAATCGATAAGTGGGTGTAACGTCCCAAAACAACCATTTGATTATAAGAGACGTCGTAGTATGCGACAAGAATTGACTTCGGCTTTTAGATACAGTGAGGCCTCGACTATCTGCGTGCTGGCTGTGTTTCGCGACCACTATAGGCGCCCAGGCTTTTTAGCCACAAAATATTACCCAGATGGTGCTGTTACGTTTGGTAAAGCTGAAGTCAAGCAGTGTCGCTCAGATAACGTACCTGAATCTTGCATCTTTTATGTATTGTCTCCATAACTTTAAAACAAATGAAACTTTCTCCTTTTGTTATCATTTAGCACACCTGTTCAAGACTAAGTAAAGACAAAGATGCGACGTTTTATAGTGTGCTGGTAATATTAGTGATAAAATGTAACGTTCTAAATCTTCAAAATGATTCCGATGAGGGCTACAAAAATTTCGACCATCTGGGCTTTTCTAACCTGCACTCATATCTTACTGCATGGACCTGGGGCACTTTCTATTTATTCGGAAATATGGCCCCCGCTGCCGGTATTCGATATCGCAACATCCTATCCAGCAGCCAAGCCCCATAGGACGTAGTCACCGGTTCCTGAGCTCGCCACTTCATCACGACATACCACACATCTACGGCGTGACGTGATGACGTCACCACGCGATATATCGCTTGTTCAATATTGGGCCAATCTCAGAACACCCTGTATAAACCCCGTTGGGTACAGAAACCTTTCAAGAGGGGGGGGGGCAGCGAATACAATTATTTGACTGAACTGGAAAAGAAGATGAAGAAGATTGCTTTCGCTCTCGGGTAGTCTCAGACGGAGGCACAAGGAACGGACAGTACACCTGTCTGAAATCAGCCAATGACAGCTTGCTCATGTCAAATATGGACGACATAAAGAGTAATAATAACGATACTGAGGGAATGGGTCTATCATTCCTTTACCTAATCGCTATAGAGTCGAAAGCTAAGTTACTCTAAGCGAAAACACATGCTGAGAAAATATGAAGTATGCTTGGCTATAGAGTGTGAAGCTAATAGCCCACTGGGTCCTTAGCTGTTGTTAAATCTTGTGCCTGTATTCTTCAGTATGTGAGAAAAAATTCCGCAGATACCACGTAATTAGGGATCGACGTTATGCGAAGCATGCGGGAAAAAGGCCACCGTGTTGCAATTTTTTATTGAGCGACATGTCATGAAATGACGCTAAATATTTGTACAAATGTTGCACGCACAGACATAGGCTTAAGAGTGTCACATGTTTATATAACCAGTTGTTTCCACTTGCGCAACGATGCCAGCTGGAACATGCGTACAAGCAACACAAGAAGCTGATATGAAGCGCTGTTGCTCGTGAGGATGCTGGCAGAAAACACTGCTGCTGAATCAACTTCAACGCATGGCATAAAATAAAATGTTAATAAAATGTTCATAAAATTGGTTAGCCAGCACTGCAAACACCATAGACTTTTTACGAAGATTATTACCTATTTGAAAAGTAGTTAGGAGACCTGATGTAGCTCTCTGGTAAAATCCTTCATTATCACGCAGAATGCTTGGGTTCGAATCCAGCTGGGACCCTCGCATTTATTCTTTGCATTCGTCGGGTCGACGCTACGGACGTCGGGTATTTCTTAACGCTCGAGCATTGAAATTGCCCATGTGTATTCTCGTTGTTCCTGGGTAGATACTAAGTGTCCATCACCTGTGGCACATAGCCGCATACAAGAGGCACATACCTGCCTATGGGTATGTGCCACTGTCTGGCGGAAAATGTTTGACGATGCACACGATGCGATTGTGATATTATTCTTTTCTTTACCATATTTGTCAAGCCATCTTACCCTCCTATGCTAATTTTCGTTCACGGCAAGTTTAGAAGGTGACCACTAGAGCACCCAAACGTAAGCGGTAAGATAGATTGATAGATACGCACAAGGTCATCGAAGTTAATTAAGAAATGCTTCGCATTCAAAACACCCTTTTTATGTGCCATAGGACTTTATGTTCAACTTGGTGCTGATGTGTGTCCAACTTTGAATCCGTAATTTTAAACGCAATCATTTTGCATTTTCGTTCAACTGTATGTTAGGCTTCCTAAGAGCTCCCGATTGGCTATATATACGTTCTTTCAATATTTAGGAATTGCTATAAGAACTTTTCCAAAACTTTCAAGTATAATTTATCCCTGGTCGTGTGAAATCCTTGCATTACTGTGACCATGTACTGTGGTGACGAAATAAAAATGATCAATTTTTGGCTACGTATAGCAAATGTTTTACAGCGAAAGCTGTTATGAGATCACAACTCAGGTCACGCTCTGTCGTCCGCCGCCACCACCGTTTCCGCCGCCGCCACTGGTGTCCTTAACCACATCACACTAAATCGAAAAAAAAACCAGCTGCAATGACCCAGTGGGGCTCGAGCCCAGGTACGCTAGGTGCCAGCCCAGTATTCTACCACTGAACTACGCCGGTGCTTGGGACTTGTTGGCAAACTTCCCTTAGGCAGGCTTGTTGTCAGGAAAGCAATCGCGTTAATACGACTTATAAAGCGTTTTAAAACAGCAAAGAAACAACCAGTCGTCGCACAATGTGAATAGCGTAATGACGAAGTTGTCCAATGCTCCAACTCATTACAAAAGCTTCTTCTATTAACTTTGGCGCACACCCATTTCAATACCCCCTTCGATTCCTCATTGTCGCCCGCCACTGCATGAACTATTGGCACAAAATTCTTTTCAACTCTTTAGCAAAGACCACGCTTTAAAAAAAGACGAAATACTGCATAGCGAGTGGTGGTCTAGTACCCTAAAATTTTTATTAATAATGCCCTATTGGGTATCAAGTGAGTGTGCTTGCCGAAGTTAGCCAATGATTGTTTGGAAAAGGTTCTGAAAGGCCGCTGTTCTAGCTTTCGCTGTGACTGTGCTGCGCCTTCAGGTCGGGTCATATCACCGTAACTTTGACTCGGATGAGCTGATCACAGCCAAAATTTTCTCTTGAGAATAAATTCGTAGCCAATTTACGTGCTTATCTTGACGCCAAAATTTGACGCGCATTCCTGTAGAAATACTTAAAAAATTTGTTCTCGCATTTGAATTCTCAGTACTGCACATTGAAATTTGTGTGCAAGCAATGAAATTACTTTCTCTTTGTATAGTTGTAAGCAACTATAACCTCAAGAACAATGCTGTTTATTTGCATCCTCTAATAACGTAACCAAAAGAGCTGCTTGATCCTCCAATTTTAAAATATTATTACAGAATAACCGCGTTCGCAACTATATCCGATAACATTCTCACCACAGTTAAAAAATATTTATTACAAAGGCAAATATAAAAAAATGACAAATTTAATAACTTTGTGCAAGCAGATATCCAACAAACTAAAAGCTGGATATCTGGAGCCACAGCGAACATTCATAATCAATTTTATTGTTATTACTGCAATGATTACAGAGCGACAATTTACAAAAAAAGGTGCAGAAGTCAAAGACCGCCCTGCGGGCTTCCTTTAAAAGTGAATAAGAAATATAGCTTACAGTATAAAAAAATACGCATCATAATTTCTGTAAATAGACGTTATCGAAGGTAAACAGACATAAAGTAGATTGTACAAAAGAAAACACACCGAGTAGCAGAAACGTGGTCATCGAAAAGCTATTTACAATCAACAAGATTACAGATTCATTTTAACTAAAGTTAATTGTTTTTAAACTCATACTTAATGTTTTTATTTCGTTAGGTGCGCCATTACAAACAGTACTTGAGAAAAGAACACTCTTCTTGTTATACTTAACATTAATTTTGGGTACGACAAAGTTGTTATTAAGTGGAAGCCTTTTGGTATTGTGTGCATGTGCGCCTCGGCACACTCTCGACAGAGTTATGGTTTTTTTTTTGTTTCTTTTCACGAGAACCTCCTGTTTCCTCACGTCTCTTACGTCTCCTCGGCGCGTAATAGTAATAATAGGGTGTTAGATAAAATCGATGTATAATGCCATCGGGTAATCTGAAGGTAAATATACATACCATAGGGTTATCTTAGGTCTTATAGATTTACCTAGCAGGGGCGTCTGCGTAAGTATGCGTTTGGTGTGTGGCGACACCGTAGATCCTAGTTAATGGGGGGTGGTTCAGCTCCCTCCCACGCCTATAGCCGTGCGTGGCTTTGCCGTGTCCGGAGAAAAGGGAATCCTGGAGGTTGAGCTGTGGCTTTACGTAAACAGAATCCCTGGGCTCATTTACCCAGGGGAAATCTGCAGTCGCCTTTTACTCTCTCTCTCTCTCTACATC